>NW_026575052.1:40115000-40675000 GCF_905146905.1 Nyctereutes procyonoides
GGGTTTACATTTCAGACGGACGGACATTCACACCCTTCCTCGTGGAGCCTGGGAAGATAATAAATACTAACCGCACCCGTCATCAAGACAGCGCGATCGGGGCCCCGAGGGGCGCTGAAGAACCCGAGTGTCCCCCGGACCCAGCCCAGACCGTCCCTGAGGTCCAGCACGATTTGCGCTTGGAGCGAGGGAGAAAGCATCCTGAGTCTCAATTCCTCCTGAGGCCACACTTTCTGTATAGACCCACCTGCATGGGAGCTTCGTGTCTCATTGTTCTCAGAATGTCCTTTCTCTCTGGCGAAGACAGCGCTGTCCCGGGCGCTGGGTCGGGCACGCAACCCCCGCGCGCTCCACGCTCCACACTCTGCGCTCCCGGGGTTCACTAACCGGCTCCAACATCAGCACCGGAGCTGTCCCCTCCTTGGCGCCGCACGCGCGTACTGGCCGGGCGCCCCGCGCGCTTCTGGGACTTGTAGTCTCATCCCGCGCAGCTTTCCTCGCAGACCAGCGAGCCCGGAACTACATCTCCCGGCAAGCAAGCTCTTAAACAGACAGTCTCCTCCGGTCCGACTTGGCCGCGGAGCCTCCCTTCTGCTCGCTCGGAGCCGCTCCTGGTTGTTACTGCTCGCAGCCTCCCAGCCCATTTCTTCGCGAGGGGCAGGAGAGAGGGACTCCGGCTCGTCTCAGCGGGGGATTTTTCTTTTCTGCTCACAGCCTCCCGTGGCTAGATTGTGCTTTCCGGCTTAGGAAACGCACTGCCTTGTGCCAGTTGCTAATGCAAACGAACCCGGCGCTGCGTTCTGGGACTCTCCGCCCTGCACCTCCTTATCCCGAAACGGGAAAGTTTACATATTTCCATAGGCAGAGTGTGTGGGGGTGGTTTACAATCTCGTTCAACAAACGCGGGGTGGGGGGGGGAGAGAGGTGATGAATAGCACACGCATAAAGAAAGTGGTTCGCTCGCACAATTGTATGGACAGGGCGCGCGCGCACACACACACACACACACACACACACACACCAAAGTCCGTCGGAGCGGTATTTCGCGCCGAGCATGCAGAGGAACTCCCTTCTGCTCACCTTTCCGTACAGCTCCATTGCCACTCGAGGTTCCGAGATTCTCAGCAACGCCTGCTGCTAAAACGAGGTTAGGGTCTCACGCAGGAAGCGGAGCGAAACGCACGCAACACAATGGATCGGGTGGGGGAGGGACGTGGAGAGTGCAGCTGATTTAGATAGATGGCTCCTTTCCTCGGGAGGAAAAGCGTGGAGGCTCCAAGTGGCAGCTGCAGAGAAAGGGCTGAGAATCTCCCGGCAAGTGCCAGGGGCGCGACTGCGCTGGGCAGCCCCTCCCGACGCCCCCTCCCCCCCCCCCCCCGCACCCTCCACCGTCATTAGCGCGCACACACAGGCGCTGCTGGCCGCAGGCTGCAGAGCTGATAGGGCACTGGGTTATTTACCCAAAGCAAGTCACATCAAATGAACACATTCATCACCGGAGCCCAGGAGCACCGTCACAGAACGAGATAGGAGACCTCTATTAAGTTATCCTGTTCTTTCTTTAACGCAGTTATTCCTTACGTTGCAAATGCACTCATCCCAGATTAGTTCAAAAATGGTTTTGAAACCTAACCTTACTTTTGTTATACTTATTTCCCCCCTCACTTTGACTCCTATGTGTGCTATCCGTGTTCTCTACACCTACCTAGAGACAACCCTCTCCCTTTAAGAGTTCATCAGTCCAGTAATGAGTCCTGACTTTTGCATGAGGTCGAACTGATTATTATTGGAGGCAGAATGGGAAAAGAATCAACTCGATATTGGCTCAGAGGCATGGAAGTAATAACCGGAATCAGCTTGAAACTTCTTTGCATTACACAGAGCAGTGGAACAGAGGTTCTGAAACTCAAAGGTGCTTGAAAAATCTCTTGGGGGGGGGTATTTAAAATTCATATTCTCAGGACATGCATAGAGACTCTGACTCACGACATGTGATGAGAAGTCCAGAAATTAGCATTTTAAATAAACACTCCAGCAATTCCCATGCAAGTTGTCCTTTGCTGTAATTCGGGAAAGATTCCTTTAAAGACTTTGTATGTAAGGAATGTTCAAAGATACAAGGGTCAGAGAATTCACAGTTGACTCAATAATGCAACAACAATGTACTGGGAGCCTCCTGTATTTAAAATACTTCTTAATTTTAGGTTGTTGCTTTGTTTTTGTTTTTATACTCTGTTTTCCTTAAGAAATCTAAGATCTGTCTTCTTATTTTGTAATCACTGAGAATGGAATGCGATATTCCCAGGTGCGTTGTTTTTATAACTCTTCAGAAAAGACAATTTAAAATGTGCCACTCATAGTTGAAGTTATGTGATAGAGCAATTTCATTAAAATTAACTAATAACAAGTAAAAGGGAAGGGAACCCAGTATTATTATGTTTCAATGGTAGCACTTATTAGAAGTCTCAGTACTTAAAAAAAAAAAAAAAAGCTCCATGTAAAGGTGAATCTCTTTTTTTCCCCCAAAAGAAGTGCCAAAAAATAATACTGACACTTAAATATATATACTTATTTGGAATTTAATAATAAAAACCTGCACAGCTTTCTTCAGAAGAATTTCCTGTAATTTTTATACTATCATTACTTTCTAAAGTTATCAGAATTCAAAGACTCTGTTATCATAGAACATATTTAAGTGTTTCAAATGATTATGTTAGACTTAATATCCTTTAAGAAGTTCATTCCTTCTTAACATTTTCTAAAAATGAAATACCTTTTCAGTTTCCTAGTATATCTTTTATTTGTGGAAGAACCTATAAGAATTGAGTTAAAAAAAAAAAAACTACAGTTCCAAAAAGTTTTGGGGAACCTATTTCTGTCCTGTTTCTCATACCTTTGTTGGGTGTATTTAAGTGGGTAGAGGGAACTTAAAAAAAAAGAAAAAAAATAGCCAGGGATCAACTAAACATACAAAAGTGAACTGGAGCTGATTATCTCCCTAAAGTCAGGGCAAGAGCACTTCAGCTTTGCTTGAAATCAGGCCACCATCTGGGAGTTTCATTCTTAAGGTCACCAGATGGCTGCTGGAGCTCCAGCTCTCACATCCACATTCTAACCACAAAGAGGGAAGGATGATGGGCATTCCCCCATTCCTTTAAGTACACTAGGGCTCTTATATTACAGTCCCTAGAACTTAATCTTATGATCATACTTAATTGCAAGACAAAGGTTGAGAAATGTAGCTCCCATTCTGGGTGAATATATATGCTCAGCTGAAAATCAGGAATTTCATCACAAAAGAAGAGAAGAACAAGTATTGGGAGATAGCTGATAGTCTTTGCCACAGAGCATCAAGGGACCATAAAGTAAAATTTGCTGCTTTTTCCCCTTTGCCATTTTACTGAAATCTAAATGTCTAATTATTTAAAAATTTACCAATTGCCAGGAATCTCTGTAATTTAACAATCAAATCCTTAAAACCAAAGGATCACCTAAAAGTTAGAATATTCTGGTTGGTTTTTTAATATTTTATTTATTTTTAGTTGAGAGAGAGAGAGAACAGGGGGAGGGGTAAAGGGAGAGGAAGAATCAGACACGGGGCTCAATCCCAGGACCCTAAGATCATGACCTGAGCCCAAGATAGACACTTAACCAACTGAGCCATGCAGGCACTCCAGAATATTCTCTTACTGGGGTAACAGGGAAAGAGGGAAGCCTTCTTCATGTACATATGAATCTGGAATTTGGAGTTGATATTAAAAAGATTTTAAAAGGCAGAATATAGTTAAAAGGGCCACCAGTGAATGTCAGGGAATATGTAACATAAGCACCTCCCCATACTGGAATATAAAGCAGACTCAAAGGCCCTGAGGCTCAAGAAGACGACATGCCCAGAGTCACATGGATCATTAGAGGAATAGGCTGGAATGAGAACTCTTAAATCTCTTTGAATTCAGGATTTTGTTGTTGTTGTTGTTCCAAATCACTATTCATTATTGTTTGGATTTTTACCACCCTGCATTTATTTAATATTTACCAGTATTTATCTAGTTTATCTGTCATTCACTTTGTTATCAGTCCATGTCTGTGTCAGATCTATTAAATGGTAAAATTCCATCAACTGCGATCAAATTGAGGTAATTTATTTGGCTAAAAAAGAGCCAAAACCAAAAATAATTATGTATCAGTTAGTAGCAATGATATTGGTTAAATCAAAAATTGCAATATTTTGTTCATACCACTGATGTCATCTCTTTATTAGTACTTACACCAAAAATTGAAATGGCTGAAACTTAGTGTAAGAGATAAGAATATCCCTGGGGATTCACTTACTCCCTCGTGCAAGCTTTACTCAAATCCATAGTGCAAGGATGTGGCTGGGTATTTAATCCTAGATATTTCTAAGACCCTCATTTGCAATCAAGCAGGAGGTTTTTCTGGACTGAGCTCTGTTACCCTTGTCTAACTGTGTTAGGACTGGCTTTGCTTTCAACTCTGTGCAGCATCCATATCAAGAAACGCTATTGATTGTATTGTGTTTGCTTTGGAAGAAATTAGACATCCCCATGATGTTATTGACTCCTTTTTAATTAAAAGTGAAAATTACTTTTAACTCATTCTTGCTCACAATGTTTTAAATCTCACAAATAATCAATATAAACAAGGTGCTTTAAAAAGTAAATAAATACATTCCAACTAAATAAGAAAAAAATGATGCTTTCTTTTTTAACATAAATACATTATTGATAGCTAACCTTTCTTAACCATAGAATAGGTAGGTACTTTGCCTATATCATTCCACCTAATCTTCAATAGTATCTCAATGTAGTATTATTAATCTTACTTTACAAAGAAAATTAATAGAGAGATTAAGTATTTTGCCTAGGGATACCAAGCTAGTAAGATATTGGGCCAGGATTTAAAGCTCAGGATTATTTGAATCCAAAATTGAGAGTCCTGCCCAGAGTTTTTCTCATAAAAACTAATATTGCTTAAAAATAATTTGTTTTATAATATCTTACAAAAAAAGTTTTACTGGACATTGTTGTTGTGGTGGCTTTATTTGGGAATGAGAATACTACTTCTAGTCCACTCATGAAATCACTGGATTACTTACATGTGTTCATACAATACTCTTTAATTTGAAAACTGTTAACATATCCCAAAAAAATACTGATTCATTTGGTTCACTAGAAATACTATCAAGGAACTTCACATCTTTTGGTAAAGTATATATATTATATTTCCAGCTTATAGAAGGCAGTTTTAAAATAAACAGATTATGATTATGCAAATTATGAGAAAAGAAGAATATTAAATAATAATCCCCACATTTCATACAAAATACTCACCTACAGGTTTTGAACTGGTATCATGAGGAAAAGATAGGTGACCTACATCTCCATTAAGCCTGGTTTACTTCAAAAGAGACAGCATTATCTATTTAGAAAATCATTAGTCTTGTAAAGCTATTACAGATTTTGAAAATAATTTTATAATCCAGACCCAACTTAAATGACGAGAAGTTTAGATTAAGCTTTCTGTCTCTAGGCTTCTAACCTATCAAAAGAGAGCCAAACCAACATACCGATTCTGAGAACAGAGAGTGGCCCCTCAGCATCACCTCTTAGAAGACTTGAAATAATGTGGGAGGGTACTATGGTGAAGGTGAGGGTGTGAGGATGGGGGAACAAGCTGGAAGAGCATGCTGTTGACATCCAGCCAGATTACCTGTGACCACCAGATGCCTTCAGGAGCTGTTCACTGTTCTCTGTTCAGGAGCTGTTCTCTGTTCATCACCCTAAGCTAAGCTGACATCTCATAGCTAAGTCCAGCTAAGAAGAAGAATGAGGTTCACAAAAAACATCTATGTCTTGAACTTCCATAGTATTTAAAAACCAACAGACTAGTACACCAAGGAATCTTATTTACTATTATTAATCTAGCTCAATGTGCCATTTTATACTCAAGAAATTAGGTTCCAGAAAGGTAAAATGACCTACCTAAAGTGCCACTGATCATGTAGGACCATTGAAGGGCTCTAATGTTTGAAAAAAAGATTATTCTGAAAGATTACAATTTATTAATATAGTCAATTTTTATGTGTATCAATAATTTCCATGAGCTATTTTTAGCCTTAGATATTATCCTTTATTTTTTATTTTTATTTTTTTAGATATTATCCTTTAAAATAGAGAGTCAAAAAAAGGATAACACACCATCCTCATTCTCAACGAAGTGCCACTAGTTCAGGAGACCACATATGTAAACAGATAACCAGACATCAGTGTTAGAGATAATACAAAGCAGTGCCCGATAAGTTGCCTGCCCGCACTTATCATTAGTAACTGCTTTAAAGATTTACAGGAGAGAGTAATCAGTTCAAGGATATTTTATGGCAAGTAAAATATGCCTCTGGATAAAAAGATTGTCTACATGTAAATGTAGAATGGGAGATACAGACTAGGAGAACATCAATGGAACTTAAAAGATTACGGAGTTCTTCTTTCTGAATTGGCAGATAAAAAAATCAAGGATCAAAGATGGGCAATGACTCATCTAACAACAGCTTCATTAGTAAGAGAGCCAGGACTGATATACAATTCACATGACATCAAGACCAGTGTCCTCTGTCGATATAAATATTTCAACAATCATTACTTCAGACTTGAATGCTTATTTGTTATCTCATAATTTGACCAAACTTTTGTTCAAAAATCATGATATTACAAACATTAACTCAGAAGTCAAAACCTCCTCCAGAAGGATATGTGATCCGATAGTGCTCTCCCCTATGGTGGTTGAGAAACAGGGTATAAAATCTGAGGAGAGTTGAAGTATATTAGGTTCTTCTTCAAACAGGGACTTTACAACATTTTAAATTTTAGTATTTTTAAAATGTGATATAATAATTAAGCTTCAGAACCAAAGTTTTACTATTTTTCTAACTACAATTAATTTCAACCCAAGTCCTCACATATTAGGACGGTTACAAGTTCAGGATCAGATGATTTGACAAGAACAGGAGTGAGGGTTTCTCCTTCCTTCTTCCTTGGATTGCACACGAACCTTGGAGGATAGACAGGACAGTAAAATGGTACAGGTCAGACATCTTTGACAGTCATTCTTTCTCAGGTTAACATGGCCCCCTGTACAAGCAGGTAACATCATTTTCCTCAGGCCAAACTAAGCCACAGAGATCTTGGTCCAAGTCCCAAGGTCCTAAGCACATAGTGTATCAGTTTGCTTTGCTGTGTAAGAAACAGCCTCTAAATTTAGGAATTTATATAACAATCATTCTCAGTTCATGATTCTCTGGGTTGACAACTGAGACTGGACTTTGTTAAACAGCTCTTTCTGTCTCCGTTGGGTTCACACATACTTCTGCGGCCTACTACCAGTCAGTAAAAGCCTTTGTTTCTTGGCATTATTTGGGTATCGAAAGAGGAATGGGGGAAAGACTAGGCCATGTGTCTTTTGTCATCTAGTAGGCCATCTTGAATCTCTATGCATAGCAGCTTTTCAGGATTCTAAGAGAAAAAAAACAGAAACATACAAGGTCTCCTGAGGCCTAGATTCAGAACCAGCATTGCACCCCTTCTGCAACATTATATTGGTCAGAAGTAGTAACAATTTAGCTCAGACTCAAGAAATAGAGAAAATAAACTCTACTTCTTAGTGAGAGGAACTGCAAAGTCACATTTCAAAAAGACTCAGGTAAAGAAAAACAGGGAGCATGTGGCAATTGCTACAAACTACAACACACAGGCCAGCATTGCACTGGGGGTCCACCACTTCAAAGGTTCCACATTCCCTTAAGCCCCTGACTCTGCTGCTCTTGACACAGAACTCCCACTGCCTTCCTGACTTGAAGAATCTATCAACCTCTAAGGACCTCTCTTCAACCTTCAATCACAGTACTTCTGCTGATTAGTTCTCTCTTTAAGAAATCCAATTTAATTATTTACACAGATCTAAGCCTTTAATATCAAAAATGTGTCTAGAAAATTCCTCCTGGTGCAACCAAAATGGATGATTAACTTCTTCTCTGTTAACTATCCCCAGAAGGCAAGGAAGTTAGGAATTCATGGGCAGAAGAACTCACAGGCCTTACCACACCAAATGCAAAGAAAGAACACCTTTCATTCTCCTTTGATCATGTTATGGACAAAGAGGGGATTCAGTCATTTCATAATAGCTATTCTCACATTTAATTCTCAGTCTCCCTGACACAAAATTTTTAGAAAACTTGAGCTAGAAAGATTATCAATCATCTTCAAAACAAATATCCGTGAGCAATATTTTGGCCATGAAGGTGTTATCATGTCAAATAAATCTTTTTCTTCTAACTGATCCTTTAGCTCTTTCACAATCTGAGTATACGTGTTCCTGAAAGGAGGAATATTATATCATTATGAAGCTCATATTTAACTCTGGTTGAAACAATTATAGTTGAAGTACAATTTTCTCTATATTGCCATGACTTTTTGAAAGATGCATTTTCTTGATTTTATTTGCTAGTAACTCTGATGTAAACAACATTTTTCCTGCATAGCAACAAAGATCTCTTCCAGGAGAAACATGTTAAACTATCAAAAATCACATTAAGCATACAATCCATACCAGGATAAATTAGCAGCATTTTTTAAGGCCAGAGTGCACTATAGGAAGGAGAAAGAGGGTGAGGGAGCCATATATTCCTAAGGCTTACTTTATACTAGAGACTCTACTGGACATTTCACACCGTTTAACTTAATTTTTATATTAGTAAGGTACAAATATGATTGTTGTCGGTATCAACAGGAAAAGATGGCACAAACTGTAGAAAAATTAATACAGGAGTTATCTGCAGAGCTGTCGGCAATGTTAGTAGAAACCACTATAGGAAAGTTGGATACCCTGGGACTAGAATCAGCAGGGACCCAGAGAAAAGTTAGAACCAGGTGGCCATGGCCCAGGAAGAGGGTATTCATTGGAACTAGGAAAAATTGCTTTTAAAGATGGAGCCTGCAGTGGAGGAAATTAACCAACCCTCCTACCCTCTGCCTCCTGCTAGCTCCCCATTGGCTGAACCCAATCAAAAGCCAGAGCCATGGAGCCTATAAACACAGTTCATGTACTCAGCCTCCTAAGACACAGCAGGGTGGAGAAGGTGGACTAGGGCAGAGGAGGGAAAATAGGAGGTTTCCACACATTATCCTATTTAAAAGATGAACAAATTGAGAATCAAAGGAAGGCTAACTTCTGCAGGTCATAGAGGCAAAATAGAATTTAAACTCAGATCTTTACTAGTTCTCATTGCATTTCACATGCTAATTACCCTGCTGAGCTTGGTAGAGAGAAAGAATTCTTTTATTTTCATCATAAGGAGCTTTTTCCAAAATTCCAATTCTATTTCCCTCTTTTAACTTGCATATTCTAACATCCCCAAGACTACACAGTGAGAAATGGTTACTTGCATCATCACCTGTCAACTGGACCCTTGAGGAAACTCTATATACCATCTCTCTTTCATCTACTTTATGATTCCTAGTAAGAAAAATCTCACCACTGAGTGCTTTAATTACTCAAATCAACAAATATTTACAATTGCTTAATTTGCACCACAGTTGTTTTCAGCACTATAGAAGACACAACAGACATATATGACATGGCCTGTACCTTTCAGCACCTATAATCTTGTCGAGTTTTTTGTTTTGTTTGTTCATCTGTTTTTAAAGGCATTATATGCTCCAGGAGACCAGGGCTTCTGGTTGACCTAGATGAATGTCTGGCATATCGTAGGTGCTTAATAAAATTTGATGAATTAATGAAAAATAAAAAGAAATAAAATAGTGGAAATCAAATATAAGGAAGCTCATAAAGATGTGTCATGAATAGTAAGGGGTTAGGAGGCTTGGGAAGGATGAAGATCAGGGACAATCACGAAGACTGAGGAAACTCTTTTGAAAATGGAGCTATTCAGGAGCACCTGGGTGGCTCAGTGGTTGAGTGTCTGTCTTTGGCTCAGGGCGTGATCCCAAGGTCGTGATCCCCCACATCGGGCTTCCCATAGGGAGCCTGTTTCTCCCTCTGCCTATGTCTCTGCCTCTCTCTCTGTGTGTGTGCCTCTCATGAATAAATAAATAAAATCTTTTTTTAAAAAAAATGGAGATGTTCAGGGGAACTTGGAAATATGGATGGGTTTTAATAAATATGAATGGAAAAGACATTCTGGTATTTTACAGGGGGACTTTGGGCACTTGAAAGAGGAAATGGTTCAGGGGACTAGGTTTTTTCTACAAGAAATCAAGGCAAACAGGATCAAAGGGAGAAGTTTGCTCTGGAGAAACCCAGTACACCCCTTCTAGTGCCTTTATGGATCTTCGCCTCCTCCCACCCCAGAGCACCTCCTTTTCTCAACAATACCTGCTGTTTTGGGTTGGATGATATTCGGGAAAACCTGCCTATCTAGCCTTCTTTCTTAACATAAGTCTTTCTTTAGTGACTTCTAGCGCTAAACTAAGAGTTTGTTTTAAGATCTCAGCTTAACTGTCCCTGCCTCTGGGAAGTTTTCCTTGAAACTTCCAGGCTCCAAGCATATTCCTCCCTGAGCTCCTATTATATTCAGAGTTTCTGCCATCACAGCACTTACTGGAGTGTATTAAGATGGCTTATAGTATGGTTTCCTTCTTCACAGTTAGTGTGGCAGGAGACCTGGGACTGTCTCCCTGTTGCCATACAATATGTGAAGGGTTTTGTGCAACCAATGAGCCATAGGGAAGATTTTAAGCTATTTTATGAATATGATTCTACTTATTTTTTTCTCAAATAGGTGATTTTTTTGTGTGTGTGAAAGGATTTTTGTAATCCTGAAAATTACATTGTAAATGTAGCTAAGAGTAGGAGTAATATGGTTTGGGACACAGGGTGTCCAACCTTGGACCTTGTTTTGCCCAGGACTAAGGGCTCCTTGAGGTATGGGGTTATTAGTGCTAAATCCCCAAAAGTCCCAGGCAAACTGGGGTGAGTTGGTCCCATCCTACTGGGAGATGAAAAATAACATTATGTTTCCACTCTGCATTATGCTACACTTATAAACCTGAGCTAAGATTGTGTTAGTGCTGTAAAGTGTAATTTCTGACCTCGCTTTTTCATCCATTGACTAATGGAACATTATGTCTCAGTAGAAAAGCACTCACCCTGTGAATAGTAGCCAGTCAAAGCTGAGAATTCTTAGGCTCTGTCAATTCATGTTGCTTTTAGCATACCACAATAATTGTTTCTCTCAAAGTCACCTGTTAGGCCTTGTGATATAACCAACTGTACAAACTTCCAAGCAGGGAGTTTGCCCTTCAGGTGTTTTATTACAGATGGATTCATAAGAAGTGTTTTTGTGGTGGTTCTTGTTAATTCCCAGAAGCTACTTGAGGGAGAATCACCACCATCCCTCAGAGGAGATACTCCATTGGAACATAGGATTCATACCCAAGCACTTCAACACTATTTGAATTGAACCCAAGTGAACTGAATTTTGGTTCAATTTACTCCATTATTTCTTTATTGAGTCCCTTGGTTTTCCTGTAAAAAAAACAGGGGAGGGGGGGGCTGGTAGGTGATACAACAAAGATAAAAATCATATAAGATTTTGAAGAATTAATTTTCTTACTCAGGAAATGAGGTGGATGGAATATATAATGTTGGAAGTACTCTCCAGTCTAATATTCAAAGCCAGGAAAGAAGCAGCTACTCAGCTCTTTCATTTGTTTGGAATCCATGAAATGATTATTAAGCTTAACTCAGGCAACTCGAGTGGTTTTCTCGAACAGCAGGGATACTGACACACACACAAAAATCCCCCCTATGAGTTTTATGTTTTATATGCTTGTGAATGATGGCAGCCTAAAATCCTAGCCTATCTGTTGTCTTATTCTTATGGATCTCAGGCACAAATCAGACAAAGACAATCCTAAATCATTCTTTTGAGGCAGAAGTCTACTAGCGTGTGCAATCGCTGGCTTCTCAGGAGTTTACTAAGCTTTTTACATGGGCTGTTTTATCATTTTCTCTTCACATAAAACCCACATAAAACCCAAAGATTATGATGATCTTTGTAGCTGAAAAAATCAATCAAGTCATGACAAGTTTAGGAAGCTCGTTTTTTTGTGAGCAAAAATGTAAGGGTTAAAATTCAGGTGTATGACCCATGCTTATTGACCATGCCACAGGTCAGCCACATGAGACAATAGGTAGCCCCAGCCTTCTGCAATAAGAAATGGTCTGCACGATAGTTTTTGAAATTCTTGGGTAATTCCCTATAACATCAAAGAGGTAGCTTAGGTATTTGTTTTAAGTGCAACATTTCTGAGTTCCTTAATTTTTAAGAAAAAATTATTCCCACACTAGTTGTTGTCCTCATTTGGTGCATTGTTAGTTGTCCTCATTAGGTGCATTTTCAGAAACCAAATCCTGGGGCACCTGTGTGGCTCAGTTGGTTGAGCATCAAACTCTTGGTTTTGCCTTAGGCCCTGATCTCAGAGTTATGAGATTGAGCCCCACGTCAGGCTCTGTACTCAGCACAGACTCAGCTTCATATTCTCTCTTCTCTCCCTCTGCCCTTCTTGTTTGTGCTCTCACTCTCAAGTAAATAAATCTTAAAAGAGAGAGAGAGGAGAGAGAGAGAGAAATCAAATCCTGTAAAGCTCTCCTATCCAAGAATCTCTGTCCTAACTTTTACAACATAAATTTTGAATTAAGAAAAATATCAACAGGAAATATACTGAAAATAGAACATTGTATATGAATTTTAAAGGATGAAACCATTTATTTTCAAAGTCACTATTTTCTGAGATTTGTTAGGATCACAGTTTTTTTTTTCACTCTTGAGTGACTTTATGTTTTTGTCACTGTTGTTATTGTTGTTTTGCTTTTTATTAAGTTTTTTTATTTTAATTCCCAGTATTGTTAGCATACATTGTTATATTAGTTTCAAGTATATGACAGTTTTTCATAGAACATACATGTTTCTTTTTAATGTTATGTTTTTTATGTCCGAATAAAATCCTTACCCTTTTATAATTCAGTAACATTCACTCAATTCCTTGCAAAGTGAAATGTGTGGTACCAAAATTTTTGAAGAAAAAGTAAAGTAATAAAGTACTAATTCCTTACATCTTTGTAGCAACTGTGATACAAGCATTATTGTCATAATTCTCACATTACAGATGAGGAAACAAAACCAAAGGTAAAGTGAATTGCCTAGAGCACCTATCAAGCAAATGGAAGAGCCTAAATTGGAAGCTAGTTTTGGAACAGAAGCAATGATTTAAATTGGGCCTGAGAGCCATCCCAGGAAATACGAGGTCATTCCCCAGGTCATTACTCCAGCACTTGAGATTCTTTTTTTTTTATTTTTATTTTTTTAATTTATTTATGATACTCACAGAGAGAGAGAGAGAGAGATAGGCAGAGACACAGGCAGAGGGAGAAGCAGACTCCATGCACCGGGAGCCCGACATGGGATTCAGTCCCGGGTCTCCAGGATCGCGCCCTGGGCCAAAGGCAGGTGCTAAACCGCTGCGCCACCCAGGGATCCCAGGACTTGAGATTCTATGGGAACCAAGCAGTTAGACCTTACAGAAATAAATGTTACCATTAAAAAGGAGTAACTTCTGGGGCACCTGGGTGGCTCAGTCAGTTAAGCGTTCAACTCTTGATTTTGGCTCGGGCCACAATCTCAGGGTTGTGAAATGGAGGCCAGTGTCAGGCTCTATCAGGCTTTGCACTGAGCATGGAGCCTTCTTAGGATTCTCTCTTTCCCTCTTCCTCTAGCCTCCCCTAGCTGCTCTTGCATGAGCGTGCTCTCTCTCTCAAACAAATAAATAAATAAAAATAAAAAGGAGTCATTCCTATTGCAAGCATTCATCAAGGCCCTGAGGCTCTTTCCCTAACAGTATTAGTCTTCTATAGTCAATCCTAAATCTTCATACTATTTTCACTGATGCTGGAACAATTTTGGATTAATTGAATACATCTGGATGAAAAATATATATATTGCTCATCAAGGAGTTTTAAGTAGGGTGATTTGCCTTATGGCAAGATGGCCCTGCCCACATAAAATAAAACTCTATTATTAATAAAAGGAGAATACAACCTTTTTATTAGATTATTTGCCATTGACAAGTCACTTCTATATTGATAATGTTGCTGATTCTTGAGACAATCTTTTAGGTAGAAAGATACACTATTTTTAATTATGTTGTGTACTTCTATGGTTGAAGGTAGTCTAAGGAAACATTTGTAAATGAATTCTTCATATGATTTATAAATTTGTATAAAAGAAATTTCAGTGTTTCAATGTTGAAGCAATGTTTCAATTTTGTTTCATTATCTACAGATTTACACTGATATTTCTCTCATTAATTCCCTTATAACTGATGATTATAATCCTGGTGATTAAATTTAATACAGAAACTTAAAGGTTACAAAATAATATCTCCATATTTTAATTTTACTTTATGGCACCAAGAGAGTCTGAAACTAAAGTAGAAGAGTAATCACTAGGATTCACATTTTTTTATTACCCTGTTTTTATAAAGAACTATATATATATATATATATATATATATATATATATATATATATATATATACTTTCTGGCAAAAAGTTAGTTCCTAGGAAAATCATGATGCTTTCTGTGGATAATCAGAAGTTCAAGTTCATACTCAGACAAACCAATACAGAGAAACAAATATAAATCTAAAGTCGTGGACTATCAAGATTTACTAAGTCACTATTTACTAAGAGGCAGCAGATACCGAAAGCTAATTCTACAACATCCAAAGATGGGAATGCAAGTTCAACTATTCAATTTTCAGAGTAAGAAATGTTGATGAGCCTCTTGGTTTCTGTGGGCCTTTATTTTCCCATCTGTAATACACGGTCAGCCATAGCCCCAGTGATGATTTTGATGTTATGTTCACTGTGAAGAGCTATACCGATGGGAGTGATGGCCAAAGGACCTGGGATAGACCTGAGTTGGGAGAGGACACTCTAACAGTGAGCAAATTGGTAAAACAGTCTAGGTTTACAGGGAGAAATATGTCACCTACATTGAATGATTGCAGTATGACAAGGCAAATGGCACAACCGTCCACGTGGGCATTCATCGAACAAGGTGGTTATCACTAGACTAGAACTGGACAAAGACCAGCATAAAGATCCTTGAATGTAAAGCTAAATCTCACCAAGTAGGAAAAAAAAAGAATGGAAGGGTAAATATAAGGAAAAAAGAATTGAGAAGATGCAGGAATAAATAATCTTACATATAGCTATCAAAAAAAATACTCTAAAAATAAAAAATATTAAATGCTGGACAAGTTATTGAATCGAGGCTCAATGTCCTTGTTTGTAAAACAAGAAGAATGCTACTAGCTACCTTATACGACTTTCTCTTCAGGATTAGATCAAAGGACGTGCACATGTGAAAATGCTATTCCAATTATAAAGCACATGCTAGCCAGACCACTTTAGTAGTGAAAGGGGGCACATCTACAATTGAAAGATACTTTGATATCTTTGGATCCCAACTGTTTCACATTCACATATGAATTGTGGAGAAAAATAATCCTACAGAAGGCTAATGTGTAAGTCACGTTTTTAACCTGATTAGAAAACCAGCATCTGGCATTTTGCAGGCTCTCCTCCTTTCCCACATTGGATATGCCAGGGCTGCTCTAGGTTATATCCTCATCTCTTTCCTACTCTCTCTCTACTATTTTAGGCCATCTCATCCACACCCACTTTAGTCTCCATTGATCTAACAATGCCTCCTACATCCTATTTTGAGCCCAGATCTTTTCCTGCCCTTTAGACTGGTATAGTCAACTGCCTACTGTATATTTCCATCTGTATGTCCAAAGATACTTCAAACATAGCAGGACCAAACAGCCCTCTTCCCTCTTCCACCTGTGCCCCTTCCTCTTTAGTCTCCATCTTTTTGAATGGTTACATCATCCACTTAGTTGCTCAGATCAGAAATTTTGGCTTGACATTGACTTTTCAATCTCCATTATTCCTCAAATTCAATCAATCACCAAGTATTGTCCTATCCACTATCCAATTAAATCCTCTCCATTTCTATTGTTTTCTACCCAGACTATGTCACCATCATTAGACTTTTGAATTATTGTTTCTTGTCCCCAATCTCCATTTTCTCCCAGTACATTCTCCATATTGCATCCTGAATGAGCACCCTGAAATCCAAAGTTAATCAAGTATTCCTTATGCTTAAAACCTTCTAATGGTTTCCCCATGCCCAGCAACCTCACATGGCTCACAAGGCCTTCATGGTTTAGCTTCTGCTTATTCTCAAAGCCTTCCTCTCATTTACCTTCATACTCTATAGACCAGTTTTACTGAGTCTCTTTCATTATGCTATATTTCCTTTTGCCTCTATACTTTAGTAGAGGCTAGATCTTCTGCTTGAAACACTGTGTCATTACTCTTCCTGCAAAACATATACACACACATATACACATACTGACTGTACTCTCTTAATTCATAGTTAATTTTTTAACTCTGAAATTAAACATTCCATCATTTAGGACACTTTTCCTTACCTATCCCATTCTGAAGTCTAGGCTAGGTATTTCCCAATATATTCCTTGTACTTCTACCATTATAAAATTGTAATCACCAGATTATTCCCATGTCATCTGCACTAAACCATGCAATTGATAAGGACCTCTGTCACATACTAACTATGCAATCTTGATCAAGTTACCTAATTTCTCTGTGCTTATATTTCTTTATTTGGGCATGGGGAGGATGACAGTCCTTATTGCCTTAGGTTATGAGCACCAAACAAATGAATAATTACAAATGGTATAGAGCAGTGCCTGGCATTTTGTAAACTCTTAATAAATGTTGGCTGTTATTATTTAGAGCCATTTTGACACATGAAAGGGGCTTCACTGTGAATAAAGATGTAGCATGTATAAAACAAAGAAAAATCTCTTTTTGCTCCATTATCTCAGGAAGGTGGTTTGGGCTGAAAAATAGGAGCTGGAAGCTCTGAGCAACTGTAAGTTATGAGGTCACCCTGTAGGTGTAGTGTGGAGTTGTGTATTTCTTTATATTTTGCCAGTGGAAAGCTGCCTAATATGTCCTCATGCACTCTTCCCATTGACCCTGCTCTGAGATAATTGGATTGACCTAGCTGGTGGAAGAGCTGTGTCTGGGTGAATTACGAGTTTGGCATTTATCTGATTTAGACAGTTCCCTTAGCAAGAGAAGCATGGGCTTGCTGGAAAATACTGCAGCCACAATCCTTGTGTGAGCTCTCAGGTCATGTCACTCCTGTGGATGGCTTGCCACCACCTCAACATTATTCTGTACACATTTTCAATCTTTGCTGGGTTGTCCCTGGAAAAGGGCAAAGAGAGAACTGCAGGCAAAAAATAATTTTATTGTCCCCTTGCTTGACCACTTTGAACTTGAAATATTGATAAAATGAGTTCCTCCAACTGAGCTTATAGTTCCCATGCCTCAATAAAAGTGTAACTTTCACCTACTGTATCCACTTTGTTGAAAGATAACTCCTTTGTTCATTTTATTCTGTAAGCCCAGTATTTACTTCATTTATACAATCTTCTACTGAGATTTTACGGGCCCATTTTTTTTTCTTTCAGATGTGACTCTATATTCCTTGAGCTTCTATTTTTATAAGCAGTCTAAGCTCTTGAAAACCCTGAATAATTATAAAATGGTATCAAAATAAATTATCTCTGAGTCATAAGCTTCTGATATAAAAAGAAAACCTTTTCAGTTTTTGCCTTTTTTAAATGACGAAGTGTTTTTGTACAAGTTACATGAGTATAACTTAGATTTTAAAAATTCAGATAAACAAAAGGGGAATTTTTTTAATAAATTAATTTTTTATTGGTGTTCAATTTACCAACATACAGAATAACACCCAGTGCTCATCCCATCAAGTGTCCCCCTCAGTGCCCGTCACCCATTCATCCCCACCCCCTGCCCTCCTCCCCTTCCACCACCCCTAGTTCATTTCCAAAAGGGGAAATTTTAAAGTATCTAAAGTACTACCACAGATAGATAATCTCTTGTTTTATTGGGTTTTCCCAGAATTATCAATCTGACCTATGTAAAAAACAGGAGCCTCATGCTTTAACTTTATATGCAAATAATGCATTTCTACATTACTTTATTTAAGATACATTATTATTTTAATGGTGTCATGATTTTATGCCATATTTATCATATCTTTATCACTAAATAATAGTTATACACACATACATACACACATATCTGTGTGTACCTGTTTACTGACCTTCTCTCCATTCGTCTCTCTATATAGTCCAATGCTGTTCTCAGGACACCTAGTTTTTGTAACTTTATAGCACTTTTTCATATTTAATTGGACAAGTTCTCCCTCATTGCTCAGTTTTAAAATTTTGAACTAAGGGATTGCTGCTATGTAAATGACAACTGTCTAATTTTACAGGGTTGTTGTCATTTTAACTATTTCCCCTGCTCTGTTATGCGTATTTCACAAATGCGCAAGAACACACACACACACACACACACACACACACACACACACCCCTTAAAGCAGAACTATTATGGGAAAATGGTGAATCAATTCCTCATAAAATCTCCCTTTGAGTAAATTGTCTGGTTAGAAAGGAAAAGCAATTCTATGTCAGATTTCCCTCTGGCAAGTATTTACATTTTAGTATGATTCCCCTTCACTGGCCCTCCAAAATAAAATCTTGATTCTGGAATTTCAGTTTTATAGACAGATCCACCAAGCAAGAAATTTTTCATCCTTATGGGTAACCATGTATTTTACAAACTAGGAACCTGGTTCTGACCCTGAAAATCTAGACTCATATATCATGCTCTGTGTCAGTATTTTAAAGTTTAAAATAATTCTCCTGCATTAAAATTAATACTAAGTGCTAACTATTAGGTATAATGGAGCATTTCCCATTTATAGAAGTTACAGTTTAAACAGTTGAAAATAGCTCTGGAAATGGGGAGTAAGTGAGAAACTGGTACAGAGGAAAAATGTGATAAAACAGTGTTTGAGGCACTGATATGACATTAAGTATGCAGGATGACCTGCCAGGGAAAGGAGCTAGAGAAAAAGGATTCATCTGGGTCAAGGGTTAGTAACCCTGGAGGCAAATCAGAATCAGCTGTAGAGTGTTTATAGCTACCTCTGCCTTGCGCACAAGAGCAATTAAAGCCCAATATCTTGGGGTGGGTACCTTCTGTTTGTTTTAATGCTCTGCCGGTAATTTTATAAATGATTTATTTATTATTGTGTTGAAATACATATCACACAAAATTATGATTTTAACCATTTTTAACTGTACAATTTCCAGGTCATTTTGATCTTGGCTCTAAATGCATTCTAGTTAAGGGGACATGGAAAGGTATATGTATTAGGCAGGTAGGAAAGCCTTTAAAACAATGCAGCTTATCCTTATATGTAAATTGATCTACAACATCTGTGACTTTTTTAGCTAATCGCTTGATAAATTCATGGTGCTGTTCACTAAATAATAACAAATTTGAGTTATCAAGACTAAAGAAGTAGTGAATTAGAGCAATCACTTAATGTAGTCAAAAGCAACATTTTTACATAAATTATTGTCCACCTCGGGGCTTCTTTTGATTTATAAGAGCATCCCAGATTTAGTAATGAGGTCTTTTTATGCTGGGTGGCCAATGTTTGAAACTCCCATTTTACTGATTTATAGCCCTGCTTTCTGGCAAAAGCTACACATTTTAGATATCGCACTTAGGGTGTGTGTGTGTGTGTGTTTTCCCAGTATGGATCTCTAAATAATTCCTCATCTTTTCAGTCCAAATATAAATCATCACCAAAAATATCACTAAATGTTACTACAATTATTAAACGTGCAAATACCTCGTCTCACAATCAACTAAATTAAATCAAGTTACAAAGAATCAAACCCCAGAAACTCTTACCTCCACACAGGTTAAGTCTGCAAATATAGAAGCTTTGTCTTCTCTAGTTTTCTTCCACTTAGTTTCCCAGCAACCATATCTACCACTCCACAGAAGCAACAGCCTCTGTTAATCATTATAAATTTCATCCTCGGGTTCTTTTCAGTGGTCATTAAATGTTGCATAGGAGGAGAAAGAATTTTCCCGTTATCCTACTAAGTTCTTGGCTGAGACCCCCCTGTAATAAAGAACAGATTAAGGAGAGAAAAACAAAAGAGTGGTTTATTGACATGCATACCTCATGCATGCATGGGAGATATCCAGGAAAAATGAATAACTCTATGAAATGGCCCAAGCCACCAACTTAAATACCAGCTCAGGTAAAGGCAAAAGATAGATGTTGGGGGATGCTGGGGTAACAATTCATAGGAAGGAAAGAGAAAGAAATGTTTGATAAACAGAGATTGCCCTGCAGGTGCAGATGAGTCTCTCAGGTGAAAAAGATCTCTGGTAATAGCTCTCTTGCTGGTATAGGCCCCCTACCTAATGCAAATTTCCATTATTATATAGACTTCTCTTATACAACGGTACTCCCTACTCTGCTTTCAGAGCTTCTCCTGTGTGAGCAATTTGTTAAAAAAAAAAAAAAAAAAAAAAAAAAAAAAAAAAAAGTCCTGCGCCCTCCTGGCCTCTGCATGTCCCCGGGGGAGGCCGGATCCCAGCCATTAGAAATGACAAATACCCACCATTTGCTTCGAGGTGGATGGAACTGGAGGGTATTATGCTGAGTGAAATAAGTCAATTGGAGAAGGACAAACATTATATGGTCTCATTCATTTCAGGAATATAAATAATAGTGAAAGGGAATAGAGGGGAAGGGAGAAGAAATGGGTAGGAAATAGCAAAAAGGGAGACAGAACATGGAAGACTCCTAACTCTGGAAAACAAACTAGGGGAGGTGGAAGGGGAGGAGGGCGGGGGGTGGGGGTGACTGGTTGGCGGGCACTGAGGGGGGCACTTGACGGGATGAGCACTGGGTGTTATTCTGTATGTTGACAAATTGAACACCAATAAAAAATAAATTTATTATTAAAAAAAGAAATATATGAAAAAAGTCCTTATGCCAAAGAAGTGTATTGGGGAAGCAGGTGGCTTATTGTGTGGCTCTTCAAAGTGCAGCAGGAATGGTTGTGACAGCAGAAATGACTATGCCCTATTGCAATCACCATATCTCAATGTGGTAAAGAAGAGTTCACTTCAACCCTTGACTTCTAGAATAAAAATAAAGAAATAGCCTCAGAAAGCAAGTAATCAATGGTCCACTGTATCAAGGTAGAAGGAATCAATTACAAGAAGTTTGTCAAAGTTAACATACAAGATCTTTTCTGTAAGATTTCGAAGTCAAAGTGGCTAGGTTGATTCTATATAAATCAGGATCAAAATCCTGAGAACAATTGCTTCCCTTTGAACTTAGCATCAGATTTGAAGTAGAAGGTTGAAGAGAAGAAGCTGAACCAAGTACTTCCACATTTTTCCCCTGGGATAAGTAAAAAGATCATTTGGTTAGGGTTGGGAACTTGTTATTTTGATATTTTGTTATGAACCAGCCAAAATAACTTTTTTAAAAATTCCCAAACCCTTTTCTCCTGAAGAGCTTTGAACAGATTATTCTTTCAAGGAACCCAGTCAGGTAGATCTGAAACACAAAGTAAACAATGTGTTAAATAATAGAATCAATATTTCTAATTAATGGTAAATGAAATGCCAGCAGTTATCTCTCATAGTCTTCTTTCTTGAGATACAACTGTCTGACATTTTAGAGAAGCTACAATAAACTGCTAATAATGGAATTTCTTAACATTAACATTTGTTTGCTATACTGTTCAGTCCTATTGTGAAAAGACAAGGGGAAATGTTCCCTGGCTCACTGAAACTGTACAATATCTCTTAAAGGACAAATAACCTTAACTAAATATGTCAGTTTTACTCTCTAGAAGTCAAATGTCTTTGCCATTTTGTGCAGCTTTTATAGCCTTACTAGGGAAACAGGTTAAGAATGGAATCCCTCTCAATGACCAGGGGCTCAGGTTCATGTCCATTGTAAGAGAGACTTGTAGAACTTGGTTAACACTGAACTTCCTGGAACTGACTTGAGTCCTTGTTGCAGAAAACTGTTAAGAGAATTTCAAACATTAGCAAAGGTGAACTTTTAGATGAAAGATCATGAAAAGAAAAACAGAAAAATGTACCAGAAAATTTTTGATAACAATGGGGACACATGGGGGAACAATGGGTGATATAGATGTTACTATAAAGATGATGATAAAGAAGACTGGATTTATCCAAATGGTAATGGCAAGTCACCCAAGTAAATAGTAGTGAGGTCTGTAACCTTCCTTACTACTGGCCTGGAAGATGTGTTTTGAAGATGTTGTTCTTCTAGTTCACTGTTCTGTCAGTACTGGCATGATTAGTAGGTTGTTTGGCTCCCCTAACCACAGAAGGATCAAGCATATGCAAAAATGCCTCTTTCTCTTATTAGAGGCTGTGTGGAGAACTAGACAATTAAGGTCTGTTCTGGACTGTCATAAGTAGACCTCTGAGAACCCAGTGGCAAGATAGAATGTGGAGGTTTCTCAACTCATTACCCATCTGATTCAGAGAATCAAATGCTGGGCATTGGTACTTATGAGATATAAGGAAGCATCTTCTGTGGAGCCTCTAGTGAGTAAAAAAGTAGGATCATCTTTGCCAGTTTGTGAACTCCCTCACAAAATATGCTAAGCATCTGTTCCGAAGCACAATAAGATTAAGAGAAAAGTTCTGGAAGGAATAAAGAGTAAACAGATGAACCCGGAAACAATTGTTAGTTTTACAAAGTGCTTTTCAGAAGAGAAACCTACATAGGCTGTGGAACAGACTGCAGGTGTTTGAAATGCCAGCTGTGGACATGACTGGCCAATCGGTGCTTTCAGAATGATTAATCACCCAACAGTTACCTCTCCGCTGGTGATGCTGCGGAGAGCTGTTTAACAGTCCAGTTCCATTGTTGAGCTCTGGACTTGGAGGGCCTCTAGTGGCTGTCAGTCTCATTAGGGGGAAAAAAGGAACTGCTATGTCATCTAAGGAGTTTTATGCCCAGAATCTAAAAATGTGACAGTTCCAAGGCTGCCCTCTTTTTGTAATAGTTAGGGGGTGTGGGAGTATTAAAAGGTAAGTTGGATCCATAATAGAGCAACAATGATAGTGGTACTTCTTGACTTTACTTGTATGTGTTATTCAGTTACTACCATAAGTGGTTCCCTGATGAAAATAAAGAGGTGGGTAATATAGTGTTCCAAGAAGTGTCATTCTACCTTCCTCTCATGTCCAACTTAAAACACTGAGTAGGTGTAAAAAAAAAAAAAACCTCTTAAATATATTTGATTACATAGTACTCTTACGTTTCACCAACACCCCTCCCCCCTCACACAGACTCAGAGAGCTGCTAAGAAAACAGAAGACAGGGAGTAACACAGCCTTTGTAGGGAGTAGTAAAGTGCATCCAAGCTTTCTCCTGTGTGGCTCTTATTGACTCTTATTTCCCTTCAAAATATTAAATAGATTGGAATACATTCTGCAGACAGGTGCTCAAGTCAGAAAAGCTGGTAAGAACTAGATTGGTTTAGACTAGTGAGAATTCTGCAGAACTAAGGTATAAGGACACATCTATCCTGTTCTCCATTCTAGCTCCTAGGCATCACACATAAAGAATGTCCAAAGCATTTTTTTCCAATAGGAGAATTATAAAAATCAAGTGAGTTTCTCAGAGCTAGCTCTGTTCCTTGTGTGGAATGGTGCTTCTAGAAAGGTCCTTATTAGCTAGCTCATATCACTGAGGTAAGAGACTAGATAAGGCTCTGGGGAAGGGTGAGGAGGAATAATGTCAGCCAGTAAGAAAAATATGTGTATATTACCAATATCCCCCAACTTATATCTTATTTGGAATACTATGTTAATCAAAAGGAGACTGAATAAGGTATACATCCAACAAGGGCGAGCCTCCAGACATACAGAATGCATGAGCTGCAGGTATCAAAAGGCAGAGAAGGGCCACTCTATTCCTCAGTATTTATAAACTCAGGACAATGCCTTTATAGTTAAATAACCTTCTTCATATATCATACTTTCTATCCAACAACGATGCGGGACTAAGTCATTAAAACCAAAATGCATTAAAATGAGGCTGAGGCATCTTCAACAGGGGTCATTAAAGATGGCTGACTGGGCATCTGTATTTCTCTCTTCTCCCTCACAAATGCACATTAAATCAGTAGGGAGGAATAAAAAAATGCATTTGCCTCTAATAACAAACAGAATGGGAAAGAGCCTATCAGTAGAAAAGAAATACCAGTAAGATTCTGGAAGGCAGAAAGATAAAGATGATGTTTACTCTTCAGGCAGGTGGGAGGAGGCCATCACCCAGACTTTATGCCATATATACTGCCACCAGAGAAGCAGACAACCTGCTCTGGGGAGTCTTGGCAAGCCTTCACACTCAAGGCCAAATGTAAAGAGTGAAAAAAGAGAAATTAATATTAAGTCTTAACACAGAAGAGCGAACTTCCCTATCCCATCAGACCTGACAGCAAGAAGACAGGCATTTATTCCTGAGGGTTTATCCCTGAAACATAAGGGTTCTTCCCTAAAGAAGAACTGTCTGGGACAACCAGAGAAGCCAGTGAGAGTACGGTCACACCAGAGCCACGCTCCCTGATTCCTCGAGTTTGGGGGCCATCCAACATAATGATAAACTTCTTATCTACTCCCCCTAAAGCAATAGGAACCATTAACTGTACCACTCCAGCTCGCTAATGCCTAAATTAGACTTTATATGACCTTGTTCTGAAATACAAAATACCATTGACTCTTGAGTCACACAGCGGTTGGGGGCACTGAAGCCTCACAAAGTCAGAAATACATATATAACTTTTGACTCTCCCAAACTGTTGACTGGAAGCCTTATTAATAACATAAACAGTCAAATAACACATTTTGCATATAATGTGTAATATATACTGTATTCTTACAGTAATCCAGAGAAAAGAAAATGTTATTTAGAAAATCATAAGGAAGAGAAGATACATTTACAGTACTGTGTTACA
Source organism: Nyctereutes procyonoides (assembly GCF_905146905.1). NCBI lineage: Eukaryota > Metazoa > Chordata > Mammalia > Carnivora > Canidae > Nyctereutes > Nyctereutes procyonoides. Next base: position 40,140,122 of record NW_026575052.1, read on the forward strand.
TTTATCAAAAAGTATTCATGTATAAAGGGACACATGTAGTTCAAACCACTGTTGCTTCAGGGTCAACTGTAACTGACTGACGTTCACTAGGCCTTTTGGGAAAAACTTTTAAATGAAAACAAAAGAAGAACATAAACACATTTTGAGTATCATGTAGAAAAAATTAAGATTATTCTGGGAACAAAATGTCAAATTAGTAACTTGAGAGAAATTTGAGACGATGGTATATCCATAAACCATAAACAGGATGCCATGAAAAAGAAACTATGAGAGAACATGAAAGCGGTCTTGGAAATTAAAAACACAACGGACAAAATATAAAAGCTATTCTCAGTTTGAAAGACAAAGTCAAGGAATTTTTCCAAATAGCTAATATTTTCCAAATAGCCAGGAACTATCTTAAGCATTTTAATCAGTATAAGCCTATCATGTATGTAATGGTATAATGTTCTTTTTAATAGCCGAGCGGTACAGAGATTATGCAACTTTTCCAAGGTCAATTAGCTAATGAGTCGGGATTAAACCCACTCAGTCTAGCTCTAGAGTCTAATGAATTTAATTGCTATGCTATTTCCAAAAAAGAATACCTAACATTTTAAAAGTACTTACTCTGTGTAACGGGTACTGTGCTTATGAATTACATCATTTTAGTCCTCAAAACAACCTTACAAGTAGTTACCACTATTATCTATCCTTGACGTGAGGAAATGTAAGTGAGAAAGGTTCAAAAATTCCTATGCATAACACAGATAATAAGTTGGGGAGATGAGATTTGAATCCATACTGTCTTGTTCTATAACCTATTACAGTAACACAGAGGCCAAAAATATGAAGGTAAAGATAAAATAAGACCTGCAACCAACTAATCTAATATCCATCTAAGTTTAAGAAAGAAAGAATAGAGAAAATGGTGGTGAAGAAATCAGCAACTATATTTTAAAAGTTAAGTTTTTAAGAAGACATAGGATTTAATATGGAAAAAAATTTACTAGAATACCATAAAGGCTGATTTTAAAAAGAACAATACTGAAGCAACCATTGTAAATTTTAGAGAAATAAGGAGAAAGAGAACATGTTAACATTTCCACTGGTGGTAGAGTATGATGATAGAGCAAGGCAGGAAAAGAACAGTAAGATTTGAATGAGAATAAGCATCTCATCTACAATCCTGGATGCCAGAAGACAATGGAATCATGGTTCAAAATTCTGAGAGGAGTGGTGTTCAGTCTAGAAATATTTTTTAAGCCAAATTATCAATGAACATTGAAGGCAAAGAGAAGAAAATTTAGATGTGCAAGAAATGTGACACTTTATCTCTTCTATAGGCAGTTACGTGAGGCTGCACTCCAAACTGATAAAACAAGACAGGAAATTTAAAAAAAAAAAGACATGATCTCCAGAAAATAATAGCTTTAACCCGAGAACATAATTAGAAAACCCCTACGTGCAGAAGATGCCAAGATTAAATAATCTAGCTTCAAGTAAGAGAAGGAATGTTCCAAATAAGGGGGAGGGAGGGAGAGGGAGCACATGAGGGGTGGGGGAGAGAATAAAAAGAAAAAAATATATAATTTCAGAAAAACAAAAAGCAAGATGCCTGAGTGGCTCAGTTGGTTAATCATCTGACTCTTGATTTCAGCTCAAGTCACGATTCGGGGTTGTGAGATTGAGCCTTGCATCGGGCTTTGCACTCAGTGCAGAGTCTGCTTGAGATTCTCTCCATCTTCCTCTGCTCTCTGCCACCCCCCCACCCCAGCTTCCACTCTCTTTCTAAATAAATATCTTTAAAAAAAAAGCTACCAATGAAAGGAAGTGTAAGCATAACTTTTTTTTTCTAAAAAAGAATAATATATGGGCATAGTATTCAATCTATATACAAAGTACATGTAATTGTTACCAAATAGAATGAAAATAAAGTGCATTTGATAATAGGGGAAAGTGAAAACAGGAGGAAAGGAGGGATAAAGTTAGGGCTCAGTGTATGATTGTACAGTTTGTGCACTGCACAAAGGTGCCTAAATGATGGTGCAGTGGGGGACTATTTTAGATCTTTTGGGCTTCTATAACAGAATACCATAGATGTTTATAAACAACATAAATGTTTTTCTCAGAGTTTTGGAGACTGAAAAATGTAAGATCAAGGTGTAGCAGACTCTGTGTCTGGTGATCCATAGACAACCACCGCTTGCCATGTCCTTACCTGGCAGTAGGACTAAAGGAGCTCTCTGGCATACCTTATAAAACAATTATCCCATTCATGAGGGCCCTGCCTTCATGCCTAACCACCTCCCAAAGTCCCCACCTACCATCACATTGGGGATTAGGTTTCAACATATGAATTTGGGTGTGTGTGTAGGGGGGGGCTCACAAACAATCAGTCCATAGCAGGCATTTAATTTTTAAAATGTTAAGGAAAACCATTTATAGGTGATGAAATAAACGGTTAAAGCATGTCATTTAATGTTCAGTGGTCATCAATGGAAAATACATCTATATGTGAAAGGCATCGAGAAGATGATGGGTGTCAACCCAAGTGAAATAACACCTCACCAATCATACGGAGACCAGTGAATTGTGGTGTAAATCTCCGATGTAAAAATGCAGTAGTATTTATTAAAAGATTCAAAAACTATCAAAAGTGATTGCCAGAAGAAAGGGCAGTTAATGGAGCTAGTAACAATTGGGGCCAATTACTTTTGTCTTTATACTATTCAGTCTTCTGTAGTATTTGATTTAAAAATACTTTGCATATTATTCTTTTTGATAAAGCAAGTGTTTTTAAAAAATACAAAATTATTTTTACTCAGTCTATTTTCTCTGCCCAATGTTCTCACCTTTTGGTTGCTGTATTTTAAGCCTAGAAAATCGGAGATTAGGGAATATAGAAATAGATGGAACAGATCACATACTAGTGCATAAAGAGTATATTAGAAAAAGGATATACAAAGACAGAGGACTTTGATCACAGAAAGATGTGTGTAGGAAAGAATAATAGCAAGAGAAAAGCACAATAAATAATCTGAAATGTTAAAAAAACAGGAAATTCTCTTTGTTTTTTGCCATGTGATTATTTGTGCATTTGGAAATCATTTATTGAATACTTCTTCTGTACCAGGCACTGCGATAATAAGGACCAATGTAGCTACATTCTCAGATTTTTAAGAACTTAGCTTTTGCAAGATTTGCAAGAACAGTCTCCTGTAGGCACAAGACAAGTTAAATAAATACCACAAAAGAGGTACAAATATAGTACTATAAGAATTTGAAGGAAGGTAACATCTCTTGATGTGACAACGGTGGATACTAAAAGCAAATGCAGTATCATAGGACAAAACAGCCATAAAATGGCCAAGCATGTCTGTGAAAATAAAAAAAAAAAGTATATTCCTCACTTACTAACCATACGTGCTGAATATTTAGGGGAGCATTTTAAAGGCAAATGTCAAAATGAGCAATCATTTTGAAAATATATGCTAAAATAATGATAACTGGGCAAGCCTGCATGCCAGAAATATCTATCAGAATTTTAAACATTCTCCTGGGAACCACAATCAATGTAAAAGAACAACCCTCCTCTGAAGCATCAAATGAATCTATCTAAACCAATAATTAAATCCAGCTTCTAACCAGGCCCAGGAGAAAGTTACTTCTGGGAGCATCTTCTAATTTTAGGCCTATAGTTCTTCCATATTCTATCATCATGTTGAACAAAACTTCAAGACTCAAGCTACCTTTGATGAGGTCAACAGAAGTCTTCAAACAGAGGCATAATAAACAAAGAACGTAACCTCTTAAAAACTGAGGGGTAGAACTGCAAAAAGTGTATTAGTCACTACTGACTGACTTCCCAAGTAAAAGTCTCCATTGGTCATTTAAGAAGACACCCTTCTATCCCACTCATACTACTCCCTTCCATGTGGGACATTCCTTAGCTCTTCTCTGCCACCCTCTCACTCACTTTTGCAGAGATGAGCCTGGAAAGAGGAACTAGGCATGAATGTCCATGGTCCTTTCCTTCCCTTTCTTCTTTTATGATACAGTTACTCACAGAGACCCACACACTTTACTTTGCTCCAAGTCCTTCCAATGTTTTATAAGGACAACGCCCACAAAGAAAGGATGTGGATATTCAGGCATACTTGTGGCTCGAAGTAAACCTTCCAGTTTATGGATGCAGCACTAGCAAGTGTACTTGCCTAAAAGACCCAGAGGCACCTCTCCAAACTTGCCAACATAGTAATAAGTAATATAATAAATTAAATAATAGATGATATAAATAATGAATAAATCAATAACTTTGCTTTCCATCTTCCTTACCCTTCTGACTTCCTTAATCAATGCAAACTTGGGCAAGGAAAAAAATTGTTTACTAATGTTTACCACTCATTTTTTTCTATTTATCCCTTGCCTTTGTTGACATGTAAGCACAGTCCATTTCCATCTTTCCTCTACATAAACACACATATGCATAGGTGTGTGTATACATATATGCATATGTATATATCACATATAATGGAAAGCTTCAAATATATACAAAAGAAGGGAAAAAAGAATAATGAACTCTATGAATCCATCACCTAGCTTCCACACATTTTTTTAAAGTAATTTAAGCAAGCGGCCAATCTTGTTTAAATTGCCTTTTCACCCTAACCTCCTTGACTGTCATACGTGTCATTCCCCGTCTCTGCTCCTTGCCTCTCCATGACCTCCAGAATCATTGACAGAAAACAGAGAACTCAGAAAGACAAGAATGAGTCTGATGGTATGGATTCAACTAGAAACTGGCTGAACCAGACTCCCTGCGTGCAGTAACTTATATCATTGCAGCGCCTGGGTGACTCAGTCAGGGACATGAGATGGAGCCCCACATTGGGCTCCGTGGCACAGAGTTGACTTGGGATTCTCTCTCCTCCCTCTGCCTCTTCACCTCTGGTGTGCGCCCTCTTTCTCTCTCTCAAATAAATAAGTCTTTTAAAAAATAATAAAAGCTTATACCATAGTACTGAAAAAAATGAAGAAAGATTTGAAGAAAACTGTAAAGGGCTCAGGATGCATTTTATCACCAAAAAAAAAACATTCTGTCCAGTAAAATTCTAGGTTTTTAGGCAGATTCTAGACATTTTTTTTGTATATTATTTTATTGGAGTTCGATTTACCAACATATAGCATAACACCCAGTGCTCATCCCATCAAGTGCTCCCCTCAGTGCCCGTTACCCAGTAACCTCAACCCCCCACCCACCTCCCTTTCCACCACCCCTTGTTCGTTTCCCAGAGTTAGGAGTCTCTCATGTTCTGTCTCCCACTGTGATATTTCCCACTCATTTTCTCTCCTTTCCCCTTTATTCCTTCACTATTACTTATATTCCCCAAATGAATGAGACCATATAATGTTTGTCCTTCTCCAATTGACTTACTTCACTCAGCATAATACCCTCCAGTTCCATCCACGTTGAAGCAAATGGTGGGTATTTGTCGTTTCTAATGGCTGAGGAATATTCCATTGTATACATAGACCACAGCTTCTTTATCCATTCATCTTTCGATGGACACCGAGGCTCCTTCCACAGTTTGGCTATTGTGGACATTGCTGCTATGAACACTGGGGTGCAGGTGTCCCGCGTTTCACTGCATCTGTATCTTTGGGGTAAATCCCCAGCAGTGCAATTGCTGGGTCGTAGGGAAGATCTATTTTTAACTCTTTGAGGAACCTCCACACAGTTTTCTATTTTATTTTATTTTATTTTATTTTATTTTATTTATTTTATTTTATTATTTTTATTCATTTATTCATGAGAGACACAGAGAGAGACAGAAAGAGAGAGAGAGACAGAGAGGCAGAGACACAGGCAGAGGGAGAAGCAGGCTCCATGCAGGGAGCCCAACGTGGGACTCGATCCGGGACTCCAGAATCACGCCCTGGGCCAAAGGCAGGTGCTAAACCACTGAACCACCCAGGGACCCTCTCCACACCGTTTTCCAGAGTGGCTGTAATAGTTCACATTCTCACCAACAGTGCAAGAGGGCTCCCCTTTCTCCACATCCTCTCCAACATTTGTTGTTTCCTGCCTTGTTAATTTTCCCCATTCTCACTGGTGTGAGGTGGTATCTCATTGTGGTTTTGATCTGTATTTCCCTGATGGCAAGTGATGCGGAGCATTTTCTCATGTGCATGTTGGCCATGTCAGTCTTCTTTGGTGAAAGTTCTGTTCATGTCTTTTGCCCATTTCATGATTGGGTGGTTTGTTTCTTTGCTGTTGAGTTTAAGAAGTTCTTTATGGATCTTGGATACTAGCCCTTTATCTGATAGGTCATTTGCAAATATCTTCTCCCATTCTGTAGGTTGTCTTTTAGTTTTGTTGACTGTTTCTTTTGCTGTGCAGAAGCTTTTTATCTTGAATAAGTCCCAGTAGTTCATTTTTGCTTTTCTTTCCCTTGCCTTCATGGATGTATCTTGCAAGAAGTTGCTGTGGCCAAATTCAAAAAGGGTGTTGCCTGTGTTCTCCTCTAGGATTTTGATGGATTCTTGTCTCACATTTAGATCTTTCATTCATTTCGAGTTTATCTTTGTACATGGTATAAGAGAATAGTCTAGTTTCATTCTTCTGCACGTGGCAGTCCAATTTTCCCAGCACCATTTATTGGAGAGACTATCCTTTTACCAGTGGATAGTCTTTCCTGCTTTGTCGAGTATTAGTTGACCATAGAGTTGAGGGTCCACTTCTGGATTCTCTGTTCTGTTACATTGATCTAAGTGTCTGTTTCTGTGCCAGCACCACACTGTCTTGATGATCACAGCTTTGTAGAATAACCTGAAATCTGGCATTGTGATGCCCCGAGCTCTGGTCTTCTTTTTTAATATTCCCCTGGCTACTCAGGGTCTTTTCTGATTCCACATAAATCTTAAGATGATTTGTTCCAACTGAAGAAAGTCCATGGTATTTTGATAGGGATTGCATTAAATGTGTTCATTTCCCTGGGTAGCACTGACATTTTCACAATATCAATTCTTCCAATCCATGAGCATGGAATATTTTTCCATCTCTTTGTGTCTTCCTCAATTTCTTTCAGAAGTGTTCTGTAGTTTGTAGGGTACAGATTCTTTACCTCTATGGTTAGGTTTATTCCTGAGTATCTTATGCTTTTGGGTGCAATTGTAAATGGGATTGACTCCTTAATTTCTCTTTCTTCAGTCTCATTGTTAGTGTATAGAAATGCCACTGACTTCTGGGCATTGATTTTGTATCCTGCCACACTACCAAATTGCTGTATGAGTTCTAGGAATCTTGGGGTGGAGTCTTTTGGGTTTTCTATGTACAGTATCATGTCATTTGTGAAGAGGGAGAGTTTGGCTTCTTCTTTGCCAATTTGAATGCCTTTTATTTCTTTTTGCTGTCCGATTGCTGAGGCTAGGACTTCTAGTACTATGTTGAATAGCAGTGGTGAGAGTGGACATCCCTGTCGTGTTCCTGATCTTAGGGGAAACGCTCCGAGTGTTACCCCATTGAGAATGATATTTGCTGTGGGCTTTCGTATATGGCTTTTAAGATGCTGAGGAATGTTCCCTCTATCCCTATACTCTGAAGAGTTTTGATCAGGAATGACTGCTGTATTTTGTCAAATGCTTTCTCTGCATCTATTGAGAGGATCATATGGTTCTTGTTTTTTCTCTTGTTGATATGATCTATCACATTGATGGCTTTAAGAGTGTTGAACCAGCCTTGCATCCCGGGGATAAATCCCACTTGGTTGTGGTCAATAATGTTCTTAATGTACTATTGGATCCTATTGGCTAGTATCTTGTTGAGAATTTTTGCATCTGTGTTCATCAGGGATTTTGGTCTATAATTCTCCTTTTTGGTGGGGTCTGTCTGGTTTTGGAATTAAGGTGATGCTGGCCTCATAAAATGAGTTTGGAAGTACTCCATCCCTTTCTATCTTTCAGAACAGCTTTAGTAGAATAGGTATTGTTTCTTTTTTAAACGTTTGATAGAATTCCCCTAGAAAGCCATCTGGCCTGGACTTTTGTGTCTTGGGAGGTTTTTGATGACTGCTTCAATTTCCTCCCTGGTTATTGGCCTGTTCAGGTTTCCTATTTTTTCCTGTTCCAGTTTTGGTAGTTTGTGGTTTTCCAGAAATGTGTCCATTTCTTCTAGATTGCCTAATTCATTGGTGTATAGCTGCTCATAATATGTTTTTTAAATACTTTGTATTTCCTTGGTATTGGGGGTATTCTCTCCTTTTTCATTCGTGATTTTATTAATTTGAGTCTTTTCTCTTTTGTTTTTAATAAGGCTGGCTAATGGTTTATCTATCTTATTAATTCTTTCAAGGAACCAACTCCTGGTTTTGTTGATCTGTTCCACAGTTCTTCTGGTCTCTATTTCATTGAGTTCTGCTTGAATCTTTATTAACTCTCTTCTTCTCCTGGGTGTAGGTTTCATTTGCTGTTCTTTCTCCAGTTCCTTTACCTGCAAGGTTACCTTGTGTATTTGAGTTTTTTTCGAATTTTTTGAGGGATGCTTTTATTGTGACGTATTTCCTTCTTGGGACTACTTTTGCTGTATCCCAAAGATTTTGAATGGTTGTATCTTCATTCTCATTAGTTTCCATGAATCTTTTAGTTCTTCTCTAATTTGGCCCTTTCATCTTTTTAGTAGGATGCTCTTTAAACCCCACGTGTTTGAGTTTCTTCCAAATTTCTTCTTGTGACTTAGTTCAAGTTTCAAAGCATTGTGGTCTGAAAATATGCTGGGGACAATCCCAATCTTTTGGTATCGGCTGAGACCTGATTTATGACCTAGTACGTGGTCTATTCTGGAGAAAGTTCCATATGCACTTGAGAAGAATGTGTATTCAGTTGCGTTTGGATGTAAAGTTCTGTAAATACCTGTGAAATCCATCTGATCCAGTGTATCATTTAAGCTCTTGTTTCTTTGGAGATGTTGTGCTTAGAATATCTGTCATTTGCAGAAAGCACCGTGTTGAAGTCTCCCAGTTTTAGTATATTATTATCTAAGTATATCTTTACTTTGGGTGTTACTTGATTGATATACTTGGCAGCTCCCACATTAGGGGCATAAATATTCATGATTGTTAGGTCCTCTTGTTGGATAGACCCCTTAAGTATGACATAGTGTCCCTCTTCATCTCTTACAACAGTTTTTGGGATAAAGTTTAATTTATCTGATATAAGGATGGCTACCCCTGCTTTCTTTTGAGGACCATTTGAATGGTAAATGGTTCTCCAATCTTTCATTTGCAGGCTGTAGGTATCCTTAGGTCTAAAATGAGTCTCTTGTAGGCAGCAAATAGGTGGGTCTTGCTTTTTTATCCAGTCTGAAACCCTGTGTCTTTTGATGGGATCATCAAATTCATTCACGTTCAGAGTTACTATTGAAAGATATGAATTTAGTGTCATCATAATACTATTCAGTCCCTGTTTGGGTGGATTGTTTCTTTGGACTTCCTCTTTCTTTTACAGAATACCCCTTAATATTTCTTGCAGAGCTGGTTTGGTGGTCACATATTGTTTCAGTTTCTGCCTATCTTGGAAGCTCTTTATCTCTCCTTCTATTCTGAATGAGAGTCTTTCTGGATAGAGTATTCTTGGCTGCATGTTCTTCTCATTTAGGACCCTGAATATATCCTGCCAGCCCTTTCTGGCCTGCCAGGTCTCTGTGGAGAGGTCTGCTGTTAACCTAATACTTCTCCCCATATAGGTTAGGGATCTCTTGTCTCTTGCTGCTTTAAGGATCTTCTCTTTACCTTTGGAATTTGCAAGTTTTACTATTAAACATTGAAGTGTTGGACGTTTTTTACTGATTTTAAGTGGGGATCTCTCTATCTCCTGGATCTGAATGCCTGTTTCTCTTCCCAAATTAGGGAAGTTCTCAGCTATGATTTGTTCAAATGTCCTTTCTGGTCCTCTGTCCCTTTCTGCGTCCTCTGGAACCCCAATTATACCTAGATTTTTCCTTCTGAGGCTGCCATTTATTTCCCATAACCTTTCCTCATGATCTTTTCATTGTTTTTCTCTTTTTTCCTCAGCTTCCTTCCTTGCCATCAACTTGTCTTCTCTGTCACTCACTCTTTCTTCTACCTCATTAACCCTTGTTGTTAGGACCTCCAGTTTTGATTGTATCTCATTTAATTGATTTTTAATTTCAGCCTGATTAGATCTAAATTCTGCAGTCATTGGTCTCTTAAAAATCCTTCATGCTTTTTTCCAGAGCCACCAGTAGCTTTATAATTGTGCTTCTGAATTGGCTTTCTGATATCAAATTGTAATCCAAATTCTGTAACTCTGTGACAGAGAATACTGTTTCTGATTCTTTCTTTTGTGGTGAGTTCTTCTTTCTAGACATTTTTCTCAGTGTAGAGTGGCTAAAAATGAGTTGTACTTGTTAGAAGCACAAACACTTTTCTCTGTGGCCTTCCAGCTGTTCTCTCTTTAAATCTCAGGTCAAATTCATAGGTTTTCAGGATGATTTGAAAGTTATCTAGGTAAGTTGGTGGAGACAGGTGACTTGGGGACCCTACTCCTCTGCCATCTTGCCCCCACAGATTCTAGAGATTTTCTTCATGATGTGGAAATGTCTGGATGCCATTAGAGAACTATTACGGCACCATTTGCAATGCTTTAAGAAGACCCTGCTAACTTTACTTTATGTAGATAAGAAAACTGAGGCTTAGCAAGGTTAAATAATTGAGAAGGAGCAGGGCCAGCACTTAAATTCAGGTGTGTTTGTCTTCAAAGCTCATGCTCTTAACTAACCAGGAAAACTTATTTTTCTCTCTATACCAAAAAAGAGTTGGTGTGAATTTTTTTAAGTAGATGATCACCTGAAAGACGAGTAAAAGCAAGATGGTTTAGAACAGGCATCTGGGAGAAGATATACGCTATCTCTAATGGAACATTGCAGTAAATGTGGAAAAGTGAGTAAGCCACATGCAGGTGGTATAGAGAGAACTACTGAGTTTTAGTTTATTCTGAAAAGTGAAACAAATGTAAAAGAAACTAATCAGGATAATAGCACAGTCTCATCAACTTTCAGCAAGGATTTTTTTTTGTTTTGTTTTTACATCACATCAACTGTGGGCTTTTACATTAAATATTTAAGTGGTATGTCCTAACCACATTTTCATTACAGTGATGACCTCAATCCATTTTCCAATGAGTCTAGCAAAGTTTAGGCTCACGCAAATGCACTGACAATGTAGTTAGTAATCTGTACATGGGAACAGAGGCAAGAAAAATCCCTTTACCTTTGACCCCCCCTTTACTTCTTCCTTCCCCAATTTGTTCCCTATCAAGTTGCCAGAGATGTTCAAATCCCACAACTAGTTGTTTGAGGTCCTCTCAAATGCAGATTTTTCTCTCTTGGTGGCAAGCAAACACGTTAATTTATACAAAAAAGTTGGCATTTGGGTCTAGAAGCTAGAGATGGAAAAGATACCAAGGAAAAGGTGCCAAGACAGGGAGAGAGGGAAGAAAAAAGACGAGCTATGTTAAAAGAAAATACAAAATTGCTTCCATCATTCTATAATTTAGCCCAATGTATTTGGGCATGGCAGTAAAATAGCACACTTTCACTCTTCTTTCAAGCCTTCAAGCTACTGAAGGTAGCCTTTTAGATAGGAAATAGGAAATATTAATCAGAATAAGGTTAGTCAGGAGAAACAGTACATAGTAAGCAGGAAGAAGTCACGACAAATAGGGAACTGCAAAATTACTAAGTATGTGGTGCATAAATTAAGATTCCCAAAGGAAGAACAGACTTTTTTAAAAAAGATTTTATTTGAGAGAGAGTACATGCCAGTGGAGGGTGGTGTGGGTGGGGGGAGAGGGAGAATCTCAAGCAGCCTCTCTGCTAAGCACAACCCCGACACAGCACTCAGTCTCATGATCCTGAAACCTGACCCTGAGATCATGACCCTGAGATTATGACCTGAGCCAAAATCAAGTTGGATGCTTAACCAGCTGAGCCACCCAGGTGCCCCTAAAAGACAACTTTTATAATGAAGTGGTGCCACTAGTTCAATTAAAAGAAATGTGGAGAATTTTAAGAATTTGTCTGAAAGGAACTGTGAAAACATTTCTAGCTCCAGCAGAAGGCATAGAAAGCCAAAAAAAATTAAATAAATACAAATAAGAGTGCTTCACATATGATTTAACAATTTCATTCTGAGAAGATGCTAAAGGAGAATTTCTACTATGTGAAGATTTTTTAAATTCCTGTTAGAAAACTGCCTCCTGAGGGTTTTGCACTATCATTTCTCTCTTGGTCTCTGAAGTGTAAAAGAAAATATTCTGAGATGTGGTAGGTAAGTAAAATTCCATTATCACTTAACCTACCAGCTCAGTTTGTGATATCCATGTAAACATGGAAATCTAAAGCTAACAATAAGAATCTTTAAAATATGAATTCTATAGGACTGTTAAAACTGTAGATGTTAATGAGCATAATGAGCTTTTTGAAATGAGCATAATTGGAAAGAATACTATTAACTAGTTGTAGCATCTATTCGTTATTAAGAAAGCACGCTTTGTATCTGCTAGCACTGTATTTCCTACCAAACACATTAAGTAATGAGTTTATAAAATTTAAAAGCCTTAGTTGTGTGTGAAAATGTCACTGCATGATACTTTGCTTCCCAAAGAAGTATTTGACTTTTAAACAGTATTTTGTAGCAAATTCAGATTTTTGAAACTTCAACTTTATAGCAAAGACAGCTTACAAATATCACTGTTCACTTTTGAGTTGTTATTCGCTCAGGGAAGTAAATAAATAATACTCAGAGGTGACTAAAGGTGCTATAGACATTTGCATCGGAACAATGCAGGTCTTCTTACGGGCGTACATCTTCATTTATCTTGAGACTTACAGTTAACAGATGTTTAACTTTATAAGAAACTGCCAAGCCATTTTCAAAAGTAGCTGTGCCATCTTTCATTCCTGCAAGGCGTGAGAATTCAAGTCTCTCCTCAGGCTCCCCAGTGCTTGGCATTGAGTCTTTTTTATGGTATCCATTCTAGTAGGTGACACTTTATTTTAATTTGCATTTCTTGAGTGACTATTAATGTTGAGAAACTTTTCATATGCTTATTAGTCACCCATATATTTTTCTCTAGTGAGGTGTTTCTTTACACATTTTGCCATTTCTTAGTGAGGTTTTTATCTTCTTCTTTTTTGAGTTGCAAGAGTATTTTATATAATCTGGATACAGGCCCCATATCAGACAGGTTTATTCCAATTATTTTCTCCCATGCTGTGGCTGGTCTTCAAAGGCTCAGCTTTTCTTACTGTATAAAAAAGTTACAAACTGAGCTCCACAGAGCAGCAGAATTCTGGAACTGTTGAGGTGGGTAAGGGGCTGACAAATTCTGCTATCTATCTATACCCATCTATCTATTTAATATTTTTAATAGTCAGGTGCTGCATTAGATTTTTGGTTGGCAAGACATTTTAAATGATCTCTACAACATAGCAGGTTGTGATAATGTTTACTGGTCAACTACCACCTGACTTTCCAAACTTTTATAAAAGCAGTGATGTGAACCTGTTGGCAGTGTACATAATGGGGTCATTTTAAGACCTTAAGCGTCTTCTGGAATTCTTTGGTTTCATGGTCTCCCCATAGTATTCTAAACATTTAAGCCTACCCAGATCTCACATTAAATATATTTAAACTTTTATTTCTTATTTTACTTTTTAAAGATTTCATTTACTTATTTGAGAGAGAGAGAGAGAATGAGAAGTATGGAGGGTCATGGGGGCAGGGGGAGAGAAAGAGAGAGAGATTGAGAGAAGCAGATTCCTTGCTGAGCTGACAGCCGGAGGCGGGACTTGATCCCAGGACCCTGAGATCATGACCTGAGCCAAAGGAAGACATTTAACCAACTGAGCCAGCCAGGTACCCCTAAATATATTTAAATCTTTAAATTCAGTTGCTTATTTATGTCAGTATGGACTCACAGCTATTTGTTTTATGCTTTAGGTTACAGTCTAAAGCTATTTATTTTATTGGCGAAATTGCCTTAGTTTTGGCCACTTGGAGCTCTTTAAGTTGGCTCCTATGACCCTAAACATATATTTCTCATTTAAAAAATGGAAATGGATCTTGAAATTTTGTTTTTGAAATTATTTGGACACAGATGATGCATTTAATTAACAGTTGGCTATAATTCTCAGCAGTAATTAGATATATTCAGAAATTCTTGCGAAGTGAATAATCTACAAATTATTTTCAAACGTAATGAAATTTTTGTGATTATTAATAGGAATAATTAAGTAAATGTAAAATATATTTAGTTAGCACTTATTAATTTTGACGTTGCAGTTTTATTTTGTGCACTTTAGACTCAATACTTCCTTTTTTGGTTGTTTGCCCAGGGATCTAGTTCCTCGAAAAACTCACAAGCCCTGGACTCTGTACCTCACACACACACACACAAAAAAAAGTGTGGTGGAGGAAATAATCCATTCCTTGTCAATGATTATGCCATATAGGGGCACTGGGTAGTTCAGTCAGTTAAGCATCTGCTTTTGGTTCAGGTATGATCCTGAGGTCCTGGGATGGAGTCTCATGTCAGGCTCCCTGCTCAGCAGGAAGTCTGCTTTTCCCTCTTTCTCTCTGCCCTTCCTCCTGCTTGTTCTCTCTCTCTCTCTCTCCTTCTCTCTCTCAAAAAAATAAATCGAATCTTTAAAAAAAATGATTATGCTATATAAATGTTAGGGTAGCACCAATAACTTTCCAGGTGTCTAAGTTAAGATGCTACTTCTGCTTCTGCTTTGCTCCTGTCCTCTGTTCTCTATATCCCACAAAAGTGGCCAGGCCTAGCAGAAGAAAGTAACAGCTGTAATTAACATCAGAATCAGGAAATAGAAAGGGGAAGAAGTTATAATGGAAAAGCCCACAAAGTCACCACAGAAAATAGACATATGGGGGGAGGAGGAATAAAACTAGAAATGAGAAAGGATTCACTCTGCCAATGTTTTCCTGGAAGTGTGAGCTGAGCATGAGGGAGCTAAGAGGTCTCACACCCACAGTGGATGTGAGAGTAATAACTTCCAGTTCCTTCCTAGCATGTACCCCACTGGTAACATGAAAAAAGACAGAAACTGTATCAGATTAATACCCAATAGGAACTGAATTTGGTAACAGAAGCCTCTCACAAACACAGATTTCGACAGCTTGTTTCCATACCACTCACAACCATTTAAAAAAAAAAAGCATAGAGATTGATAAAAATACAGATTTCTCTATTCCATTCCAAAAGGTTTGGATTCAGTTTGGGAAGCATGCCAGAAATCTGTACTTTTAAGTCTCCCAAGGACTTTTAGTAATCAATCAAATATATAGACTGGCTTTCCTGTGATACAACATTTTGTATAGAATTTGAATCACATGTGGGAATTGGTGAGTCTGTTGGGCTTAGTATGGTTTGTTATTCATTGGAAGGGCACTGCTAGGAATTTGCTCCTTACTTTGGATAAATGAAAGGGTAAAGGAATTTAATTTAGATTAAATTCTAATCTAATGGCTCATGCATTATGGGCAGGGCTGGGTTATATAATTTGCAGGGTCCTGTGCAACTGGAAATGCAAAGACTTGTTTAAAAATGATTGTGAATTTTAAAGCAGCAAGAGAAGAGCAGTAAAGCTAATGTGGGGCCCTTCAGAGCATGCAGCCCTGAATGACACCATGGGTGGCATAGCCATGCATGACCCTGCCATGGTGGGATTAAGACTCTAGTAAAATGCATCCTATAAATGAAGTCCTCAGCTTCAAAAATAGAACTACAGGTAGGATCAAGTTTAGATTTAATCATTTAGCAAAAAAAGAGTAAAATACTGAACATTATCAATAGCTAAACATTTTTCTCTTTGTAACACTGTACCTATCAGAGTGGGAACACTGAAATGTCTCTGTTCATGTAGAAGAAACTCTCAGGCACTGATGAAACTTCGTATGTTTAACTTAGAAAAATCAGTGTGAATTCATGCCTTAAAAAATGTGTGTGTATATATACACACACATATTTTACCTGTTATTAATGAAAATGAATCTAATACAGAAGGAACATTTTGTCCATCCTAACTTGCTTGTGCAATCCTAGCCCTGAGATTTTTTATTCTGATACTGTCTTCACCTAAGAGGTAAGGGGTATTGCCGAAAAGTATTGAATTCCATGTCTCAGGAGAGAGAAATATCAGAATATGTCCAATTTCCACAAAAAGCAGGCAGTGCTGAAAGGACAAACCTGCACAAAGGGATTTCATCAGTCAAGTTGTGATCATTTGAACTTTAAACAAGAACAACAAGAAAAACAATAATTGCTGTATTAATTTGAACAAGGTTTGCTATGAAAATTGGTGAGTTCCTAATACCATTCCACAGAGAATGGTTTGTATAAATATTTTGTAAAATAATAGCAGTGTGAAAAAAGGTGGATATAATAGAGTATGTTTAACTTACAATGACTTGAACACATACAGAAAAATTACTTCTGTCAACAACAACAACAACAACAACAACAACACATAGGCCCTAAAAGAAGGTACTTAGGCCAAGTCACCAACCAGGGGCTTGATACCTAACCTAACTGTAGTTTCAACCTCCCTCAGAAGTGTAGTCTTAGCTGGTCAGTCAGAATTTTCGGGTCAGCACCAGTGAGGCAGTCTGTCACATGGGCCCTCTCCATTCCCAAAGAGGAAGATGAGGTGATCTATCTAATAAGACTCTCTGCCCTTCTCACTAAGGGAAGGTGACCTTGCCTGGAACAATCCTTCCTTTTCCTTTGTTGATAATAACTTCCTTGCCCCACCCTCTTTCCTATAAAAACCTTCCATTTTGTACAACTCCTTGGAGCTTCCCCCTATTTGCTAGCTGGGATGGTGTCCAATTCATTAATTGCTTAATAAAGCCAATTAGATCTTCAAATTTACTCAGTTGAATTTTTATTCTTTAACACTACTATATATAAAGGTGTTCAGTTTCCTATATTTTTATATAGCTGCTCTATGTCAGCTTATAAGAAAAAGACATGCTTTTGCTTCCATCTGTGCATAGTGAAAAGAATAAAGAAAAGCAGCCTGGAGAAAGCCAAAAAAGTTCTGTGGGAAAAAATGTCATCTATACCAAAACTACGAAGGAATGAGCATTACAGGTGATCCAATATAAAAATCAGGTAGAAAGGGAGTTCAGCAGGTACTTGGTTCAGTGGCCACACGTAAGGCTAGGCAGAGAAGGAAATTAACACTGTTTCAGGATAATAAATAATAAATCAACATCCCTTATGAGGAGTGCTAACTAGCTACAGTTAGCCCCTTATGGCCAGAAGGCGGAGCTGCTATACAGCACCACTGATAATAATAAAATTCTAATAAGGAATACATCTGTTTATAAGAATGCTAATAGACTAGGTCATAGCATAAGGATATGACAAGTATAATGACAAGACAGTGAATTATGAAATGCTAGCTAAGTGATTATCTAAAAACACATTGTATCTGGGAGAAGTCACCCGGAGACAAAATAATGCCAGTAATAGTGTCCACACAAGAAATGACAACTTAGAGTTATAACAAATAAAATATGTCCACTAAAAGAGAGGGAAAGGAGCTTTTGGAGAAAGCACTCAAATTCTTTCCCATCTGTTGATAATGAAAATCCTTGGTTGGTCTGAGAAGGTATTCTATTATTTATGTATCTGGTAAGGTTATTCCGACCACAAGAAGTTATCAAAATAAATATCACTACAGCTCTAGTTATATATCAAAATTAGGATAGATATACCCCTGAAAGGCATTAACATTAAATGTAAGTGGTAAAGGAATTAATTAAGCCCATGTTACTGAAACTAAAGACTAGTTCTAAGTGTTAGTAGAGTAATAAATCTGCTAAGTTTAGGTGTAAGTTTTGCCTTTTTAGAGGATTTGAAGTATTCAAAAAAATAAGTCACAGTAAATTCCTATTTCCCATTTAAATTGAAAGGAAATGTAATTATTCATGTGTGATTTATGTTTCATTTATTAAATACATAAATTTAATAAAACGACCATTGTGATGTTTAGTTTTATGTCAACTTGACCAGACCAGAGGATGCCCATATGGCTGGTTAAACATTATTCTGCATGTGTCTGTGAGGTCGTGTCTAGGAAATATTAGCATTTGAGTTAGTGAACTGAATAAAACAAATGGCCCTCCCCAATGTACATGGGTATCACCCAATCCGACGAGGGCCTGAATAAACAAAAGGGTAAAGGAAGGGTGGATTCTTATTGTCTCTGCCTCAATGTTTGAATTGAATATAGATCTCCTATCCTTGGCACTTCTAGTTCTCAGTTTTCACACCCAAACAAGAATCTACACCATCAGCTCTCTGACTCCCAAGGCCTTTGAACTATACACCACCTATCTTCCTGGGTCTCCAGCTTGCAGGTGGCAGATCATGGGACTTCTCAGCCTTCATCATCATGTGAGCCAATTCCTTACAATAAATGTATTTATATGTGTGTATGTGTATATATACGTGTATTTATATATATGTATATGTTTCTCTGTATAATCTTGATGAATACAACCATTAAACAAAATACAAATAATCATGGATGTTCTTCTCCATGAAGCATTCCCCACAGACATTAAAGAATTGATCACTGCTCTCCAAAGATATAACACTCACTCTACATCACAACGTAATGCTTTGGTTCTCTAGGGATTTCTTTAAATTATCCATATGAGATAGAAAATGAAATATCACGGTCCATTAAACTGTGAAGATGTCTCAGGGGCATGTGTCCCATGGTAGTGTAAACTCTCATATTTTTATTAACAGAGGAACAAGCCGTGGGCCTCATTCTGTGAAGTGATCCACCGCTAATGTGAAGGTTATGCCCCCGGATCTCACTGGCTTGCTGGCATCAAGAAGTGAGAGTGGGGAGTTTGGAAGGGGCCTAAAAGGAAAACTTAACTGTATACTCTCTTGTATCTTTTAAATATCGAGCCATTAAATATATTACTGTTACATTTTCAAAATTTATTTATTAGAGTTGCCCTTTTTGATTAATTGATGTCTTAAGACATTTACTGCCTCAGGAGAATGTCAGCTGCTATTAAAAAGTAAGTGAGGTGCTTGTGGTGGCCGCACTTGAAGAAAGGGAGGAAATCATCTAAGTGGATATCTTGGGAAAAGCATTCTAGCAAGGGGAAACAAGAGGGAGAAATAGAGTCTGCAGGACTCTATTATCAGATGAAATCACTTTAGAAATGAGATTATTGCAAAATCCTTCCAACCCCTTAAATATATGTATTAAGAGCCCATGTCATGAAAGTTGCCTCCAAATATCTAGTAGTTATAAGATGCTTTTATAACTTTGCAAAGTAATTGAAGGGCATGCATTTTGCTTTATATATATATTTTCAAGATTTTATTTACTCATGAGAGAGGCAGAGAGAGAGGTAGAGACACAGGCAGAGGGAGAAGCAGGCCCCTCACAGGGAGCCTAATGCGGAACTCGATTCCAGGACCCCAGGATCACATCCTGAGCTGAAGGCAAACACTCAACCGCTGAGCCACCCAGGTGTCCCTTGCTTTATATTCTTAAGCCCTGGCATTTCCTGATGCCTTATCCTAAATTTTCAGTCAAGTGACATTAATTGCCATTTAACATATACTCAAGAGAATATAGAATAGTTGTGGATCACTGACTGGTGTGTGGTACCTTTCAAAATTAAAGGTTACGCAGAGGAAAAAGAAAGGTAAAAGCAAAAGGATACAATTTTTTTTACTATGTTTAACTCCTTTTTCATTTTTTATATTAAGCTCTTAAAATCAACAAAATGTATTTTTTTTGTTTTTTATTAAAAACAGAACTCTTCCATAAATTAAATTGAAAACCCAAACTTCTTTCTTTGGGTATGTATCTATTCTTGTTCTTCAGTTGAGTTTTCTAGTTTTCATCGTTCTCTAATCTTTAGCCATTTAATCTCCTTTTTGAAACAGATGCATCTTATTTTTCTATCCAAATACGTACAATAGAGCATATTTGAACAACATGAATAGTTGCTTATTGGAGTTAGCTTTGTCTCATTTCATTATCAGAAACTGTTGTCAAAATGCAACTTAGTTTCTACTTAGATCTATAACAGTGGGAGTGAAGCAGATATGCTGACCTAAAAATATTAAGGGGAAAGCATAAACATGTAAAATAAATGGGTATGTTCTTTTCTTTGTGTTGGTAGAGAATGGATTGGGAATGAAGGAGACTTATTTTTCTGAGATAATTACTATTAGCCTTCTCTGCTTGTTTTTAAAGGCTCCTTCCTGAACCTGCATCTCTCCTATTTGTTCAAACTATCTCTCATTTACTTCTAGAACATATTTAGATTTTCCATTTTCTGAGAGTAGACATGACTATGCATGTGGGGAATGAGGAAGAAAATGAAAAGCGGTATGTGTATGTCCTCCATATTGTTCTTTGTGGATGAAGACCTGGTGGTGGAGGAAGAAGGGATTAAAGGCAAGAGATTTCCCAAGTCAGGACATGTGGTAACCGGATAGTGTCTATTTCCACCCCACAGTCATTTTTCTATATCCTCCTCTATACCAAGGAGATGGGAACTTGGACACATATTTTGCAGACTTCCAGACCCCCTCATCAGTTGGCTTTTTGTTAGATGGGAAAGTGGGATGTAGCGAGAAGCTTTTAGTTCTGCCCTCTGGTGGGACTCCTGCAGCAAGATGGCAGCAGTAAGAGGGACTAACGAGCATCCCTTCCTGGATTCCTGCTCACACCGCTGGATTTCCTAGGCAGCAGTCTCAGAGGTGAGGTAACTGTGGACTCCAGGCCACCCCATTTCACTTTGATTCTCCCTGCAGTAGGGGAGAGAATGAATTCCTGCACTTTTATTGCTTTTTACCTATTTTGCAACCAATCCCCTTCTTACCTATTCCCTTTTGCAACCAATCGCCTTATTAAATTTCCTCTGCTTGAAATGCCTATTTATACTCACATATATAATTTTTACAAAATACTATGAAATACCATATTATCAGTTGATAATATTATTAGCTTTCTCCCTCTCTTTCTTGGGGCTCTCATTTAGTGTTTCCCAGAGCACCAAAACTCCCTCTGAGTCTCATTGTTCAGAATTTATCACGATGCTTCTTGTTTTCTCATGATGCCCTCCAGGGTCCCCATACTGATTGTGGCCAGATTGTCTCTCATACCTAGACATGTACATCTTGAATCCAATATTTCCAGGAACTTCCATAGCTGTAAAACCTTGTGTTATCCCTCAATCTTAGCTAAACATGACTTTCTCCTGGGTGACACACTTTACCTCCTCAGGAGATTTAGACTTCCTCATCTCTGTTCACATAGCTACAAATCTGCACTTCTATTAAAGAGCACTTATTACCGTATATTAAACTGCTGGTTAATTTGTGTGGCTTTCACAATAGTCTATGGGTTCTTTAAGATCATCTTTGTAGAGGTGCCTGGGTGGCTCAGTTGAGCACCTGCCTTTGGCTAAGGTCGCGATCTCAGGGGTCCTGGGATGGAGCCCCACACAGGGCTCCCTGCTCAGTGGAGAGCCTGCATCTCCCTCTCCTCCTGCCCTTCCCCCCGGGCTTGTGCTCTTTTTCTCACTCCCTTTCAAATAAATAAATGAAATCTTAAAAAAAAAAGAGGATATCATCTTTGTGTCACTACAGTCTAAGAATGGTTAGGAAAACTCTTTTTTTTTTTTAAATAAAGGAATCCATATTGTACTTAGAATGATACTGGCTTTCAAGGGTTTGCAGGCATAATAATGCAAATTAACAAGTGGGTGGCAATATTAGTCCATGATTTCAAAGAGAAAAAAGTGGTTATAAGGTTAAGCAGAATGTAAACTCCTCTGAGGCAGAGAATTGCCTTTCACATATCTGTATCCTCAGTTTAATATCGCACTGAGCTGTTGCATGCACTAGTGCCTAGATGGCCACGAGGGATACTGTGAATTAAGTAGATGTAGTGATGAAAGTCAGAGATTAAACAGGATAACCGAGGACCAGAAGGGAATAACATAGAAGCAATATGAAGATCATTTGGCATTATTTCCTCAATAGTATCTTTTTACCCGAAGGTGTCTAAACTTGGATGATAGTATCCATCAGCTCTCTAAACTCAGCCTGTATCCCCGAAACTCTGCCCTCTGCTACCACTTGTCTTCAAAGAAAGCAGTTAATTACTTGATCAAATGTGTAGCGGCTCTTCTCCAAATCCCTGTCACCTATGTGAAACATAAACTCTTGCCAGGATTAAGAAGCAGTAATGGTTGAAGATCACATCACATAAGGATTTTATACATTTTTGTATACTTCTGTACATCTAAGCAAAGTAATTCTAGAGACTGTGGAACAGGGGAAAATTCCGTACTTGTGGGAGTTTTAAACACCCTGCTGCCCTCCTTACTCCTAGACAAGTGTACACACTCAACTAGCAGCTTAAAGTGAGGAAAGTGACTCCAGGCCATATTGACAATCTTGGTAATTGAAGAGGGTAACTCATATCAACATGCCATGGCCAAAAGGGAGTGCATATGATTTTTATAGACATTCTTTTTCCTGAGTTATTACTTCTGCATCTATCATGAGAATTTCTCAAGGCACTCCATAATGCTTCGTGGAGGGCACCTTGCAAAATGTAGCAGCCAAGGACAGGAAGCAAGATGTACAAAAGCTGATGACTTTAGGACAGAAATACAGACTTGACTGTGCTATTTTAATACACTTTGTTTTAGAGCTCAACAAAAAATAAGAAAATAAGTCTGATAAGTTTCACAAGATGAGATCTCACTGTAACAATAGAATCATACCACACACGTGAGTCCATAACTTAACAGGACAATCAAGGGAAAACTTAGAAACAACAAATAATATGGTTTTAAGTCTATACATAGATACATATACACATTTCTTTTCATCAACACATCTTAAAATTAGGGAGTTAGATCTTTTTAGGGCACTGAGACCCTCCGGACTGGACTGTTAGGGGTGGAGTTGGGCACATACCTCATCCATCTTCATTCCAACCTCCTTCAACCTTGCTCTTGGCTTGGCATTCTTGCCCTGGGCTTTCCTGGAAAGAAATGTGGACAAAAGCTGCTTCGCTGTTCACCTGAGGGGTAGCTATTTTGAATTAAAAAAAATGATAATGAAAATGGCGCAGGCAACTCTGGGTTTTTTCATTTGAAAAAGATATAAATTTAGTTGTAATCACGTTGATCAGAAGTTCTAATTGGTAGTTAAAAGTGTGTGATCGCTGGAAATCTCAAAGGGAATTCTTACAGAATAAATTAAGCTGATTTCACTGAAAAAAAGATTTCAAAGCACAAAGCCTCTGAAGGAAAAAAAATCATAAAAAGTAATCTTTAATGAGGGACGAGCCCCCTCAAAAATAAGTAGGTGAGGTAACTGAGACAAGTACTTCAGCAGATTAATGTCTTACATGCATCTCAGGCATTAAGTAACCTTAATGTTGGAGAATTTTCACATATCATTTCATTCAGTATTTACACTAACCTTGCAGAATTATTATTACCACGTATTATTACTATTTCTCAGCTGTGGATTTTCTGGCTCGGAGAGGATAAATAACTTTTGCAAGGCCACCCCACTAATCTTCATTAGAACTGCAGTACAACTACAGGTCTGTTTTATGTTTTAGTATTTACTTCTTCCACTCTATGACATTGCCAAGAAATATTTAAGTTTGTGCCAGACCTGTGCAAAGAACGCTAATCTCTGCGGAATTTTCTTAACCAACATTTTCATGTTCCCTTCTAATTATTTCAAATAGCAGTTTGCAAACCCTTCAAAGCAATTTGAGATTTTTCCCTTTCTTTTAAACAAACAAGCCAACACAAATGGTAATGTTCTATAATAATGGGCCTCTCTTGCAGAAAGGCAGTCATTAATTCTTGTTTTCTTTCTAGGTAAATTCTGCTTATACAATTAGTACATTAGTAATCCAGTGTAAGTAATCTTCCCTGACTGCCTCAAGAAGTCAAGTTCAAGATCTTCTTTTATAAAAGCTTGAATATCACCATGTTTCTTTCCTTCAGAGCATTTATTTATGTTTCTAATTACGCATTTGGTTGTATGATTTTTTATTTTGGGATTTCATCTAGACTGCAGGCATTGCATGTTTTTACCCAGTGCTGAGTCCTCAGTCCCTATCACAATGGCTAATAACTAATAGGCTCTCAATAAATATTTGTTGGATGAAGGCGAATAAATGGAGAGGTTGACAGATAAAGGAAGGAAATGGGGAAATGGATAGGTCAGTTTGGACTGCTGGTATTAAAGAAGGCTTCATAAATGACCTGGGATTTAATCTGGCTTTTGAAAAGGAGGTGAGAGTAAGATCACAACTCACATGCTAAAAATAATCTCTGTTACACAGCTTTTATTTTTCCCCAGTTAGTGCACTTGGAGAGATTCTTCCTCAGTCAAGCCTCACAGCTTTCGGGTTCAACACATGTGGGTGAAGGAGGTATTGTTATATTAAGCCACACAGCTAATTAAAAGAGGAAATGAAAATCGTTCTTAAATGAAGAGGGTCCCACTTCCCCTCTGGTTTCTTTTAACACTATACTCTCCTTGAATTATAGGCTGTTGCACTGGTAAAATTAAGCCATATTTACCCTTTTTACAGACCTGCATGAGGCATTAGAAATCACAGAACCACAGCACCTTGATGTAGAGCTAGGGGGGATGTTTTGTTGGCTTACTGGCTTGTTCTCAGAGCTTCCAAAAAGGCAGAACCATTTGGGCATCTGTTCTGCTTGTTCCATCTACAAGACCCAGCGGCCAGCTGCCCTCTGGCAGGTCTGATTCACAACCCTGTGTCCCCTGCCTCGCCCCCAGAGATGTCTGCATTTTCAACTTCAGATAGAACTCTCTCTCTTGATTACCATCAAGGGGCTTCCAGAACTCGCAGGGGCCTGCCTTTCTGGGGCATCTGCTCAGCCCCCCTGGCTAAATAGTTTCCCTCTCCTCTTTTCCAGCCCTCTCCTAAATTCTTGCTCGAAGATTCTGTGACTTGATCTCGCAAATTAAAAAGGTAGTGATTGCTTTGCTTTTGCTTTCTCACCTCTTGCTTTTAAAAGGACATTCTCCCTTACATGTAATGTGTGTCATGTCTGTCCATCGCTCCGCGATGTCATGCATGACGTTCTCCTTGACATCTCCTGGAACAAAGAGACTGAAAATGGCTTCTAGGCCTTGGCCATGCCAGCCCAGAGAGGACATTTACTTTGTCATTAACTGTTCCTTCGAATGTAGTCTCCAGCCATCCTGCTGCAGTGCAGTTGCCACAGACATTTCCCCACTTCCTCTCCCCTCTCCCTCCCCCTCCCAAGGTTCCCTCTTCCCCTGCTCCTGTTTCCCTCTTATCAGATAATTGAGTTAAAAGTGTATATAGTCTAGGCAGATTCTCTCAGATGAGACAAGATAACAAAAGACTACGTTCTAGGAAATTGTGGTCAGAGAGGATGTGTTGTGCACCATCCCACTCCCGATTGATTGCCCTCCTTACTGAGTTCCAGCCACACAAGAGCCACATGCAGTAAGAAATTTGCACATTCTGCTCTTTTAGGGCTGTCTTTGCCTCCTGTTGGGAAAAATCAGCACTATTTCTAGACACAGAGAAGAGAATGCTCAGCTAAAACAGAGCCGAGAAAAAGCAAGGTCTTAAGAAAGGAGACTCAGGAGGTTGCTGTGAGAAAGACCTGGATTAAAAAACAAACACGCAGTTTATATTTTCAGCTGATTTGAAAGGCTGAAACGTCATTAATTCCCTCGGGGATTAATTCACTTGGGGAAGTCACAGAAACTTTCTGGAGCTCACTGTTCTCATTTTCATAATGAGGAAGTCAGTTTAGAGGACTTCCAAGTGATTCCCTACATTGGAAATTTCATGATGCGAAGACAGCAGATACTATGATCTACCAGAAATACTGTAATAAAAATACCTTGGGGCACCTGGGTGGCTCAGTGGTTGAGCATCTGCTTTTGGCTCAGGTCATGATCCTGGGGTCCTGGGATCGAGTCCCGTATCAGGCTCCCTGTGAGGATCCTGCTTCTTCTCTCTGCCTATGTCTCTGCCTCTCTCTGTGTGTCTGTCATGAATAAATAAATAAAATCTTCAAAACAAAAAACAAAACAAACCCTGAGCCTCTGGTGTCCCAATGATTGGGTTCAAATACTTCCTCCATTTTTTTAAATTAACACAAAGAAATGTGGTCACGTTTTAACTTCCCTAAATCTCAATCTTCTCCTATAAAATGAGGATAACAAGAATATCTATCCAATAGGGCTGTCAGTGAATTAAGAAAGATAATTCACACAAAGCATTATTATAGTGCTTGGTGCTCAGAAGGCACTCCGATGCCAGGAACTTAAAGAGGACTACAGTCTTCTCACACACATCTAGGAAGAAAACGAGACAATACATTTGTATGTATTTGCTTCTTGGGTGTCAGATCTCCTAATTCGATTATTTAAAAAATCGTATGTTAATAGGTAAAACCCAGTTAATTATATCCCTCCTCCTAAGTTCTGTGTATCACAATTAATATGTCAGTCTAGCATAGCGTGGAGCTGGGGAGGTAGGCCTGAGGCAACAGCTAAACTCTGTCCTTCCCTGTCAGCTTTAACCCCTGACAGCATCTGGGCTTCTGGGGAGTCCACCTCAGTCACAGCTAGCTATTGTCTCAGTCACTAAAAAGAATTTGGAATACATGTGGCAATGGAGGATCCAACTTGGGTAATTTGCAGTCTTAACTATTCTCTAAAACCGATGTGTCCATAAAAAGGAAAGCACTCCAGGACCACAGAGCTTTGGTTTCCAAGGCAACAGCAGAGGTCAATAGCTGCAGTCACACCTTCGCCAGCCTTGATTGCGGCTGGCAATTTACCATCTTCCGTGCTCCCTTTTGTTTGAGCCTCTCTCATTTGCTTAATTCCCTTCTCTATTGGGAGAATCACAAAATGCAAAGCTACAGGAGCTGAATTTAAATGAAAAGCTATGGGAGCCTTAATAAAACACTGGAGAGCACTGCTAATTTTGTAACTCACAGACATGTGTGTCTTGAAATCAACTCGTATATCCTGAACCTCAGAATCATGCTTCCTATATTCTCCTGCAGCTGGGAAATTCTTGCAATAGTCTGCGGTTTAGGAAAAAATCAATGTCATTTCTACCTTTCAAGGTGGTATTCTGATATTGTGGGTATCGCCTTTGTTAGGATAAGACCCAGACTCCTCAACTTGTCGTACAAAGCCCTATGTCATCTGACCTTTGCTCACAGGTACTAACTTCCTCTTCCTCTTCCCCATTTACACTTAGAGTTAAGCAGTATTTGTCTTCTCTCAGCTTCTTGAACATACCCTGTACTCCGGGCCCTCTCTTTGCAACATCATTCCCTCAGCCTCTTTGCCTGGTTATCTCCTTTTTTTTTTTTTTTTTTTTAAGATTCATTTATTTATTTGAGAGAGAGAGAGAGAGCAAGAGAGCAAGAGAGAGAGAGAGAGAGCGAGCAGGGGGAGTGGCAGAGGTAGAGGAGAGAGAGAATCCCAAGCAGAGTCCATGCTGACCATGGAGCCTGGTATGGGGCTCAATCCCAGTACTTGAGATCAGGGCCCTGAGATCACAAACTGAGCCCAAACCAAGAGTCAGACACTTACCCAACTGTGCCACCCAGGCACCTCTGCCTGGCTGTCTCCTGATTGTCCTTTAGGTCTTAGTTTAGGTGTCACCTTCTGAAAGAAAGCTTTCTTAACCTCAAGCCTTAGTCTTTCATTATACCTAACTTGCTTCCCTCTCATACCATTCTCACCATACACACTGGGCAAGCTCCCTGAATGCCCAAAGTCGATCGCCTCCATCGACTAACCCCACTGCTAAATTTCCAGGGCTCTCTCAGTATTTGATACATCCTAGACACTTGATAAATATTTGTAACATGTCTGAAATCACTCTACTCTGCAAAGGGCATTAAAGTCACTTGTTATAAATTTCATGACCTTGATGTTCTGCAACTTCCTTTTTATACAACTGCAATCATCTACCAGAAGGTGCTTTTACTCAAGATATATTGGCATCTTTCACATGGACATCAATAGATATATATTTGCTCAAAGTAGACAAATTCTAAAATCCCTGGTCTGTGAGGTGTTGTTGTTGTTTTTAATGATCTAGTCCATCAAACACTGTTTTTTTTTTTTTTTTTTTTTTTTTTTTTTTTAGGTCCAGCTCAATGTAGCTATCCTCAAAAGACTTAAAAATAAATTACAAACAAAAATATGGAAATAAATTAAATAAGAACCATGAAGTCTAGTTATCAGATCAGTCCATTAGCATGATGCCTAGCAGGCCTGGACCCCTAAAAAAATCCTTTTGGGGGGGGGTGTTCCTGGGTGGCTCAGTGGCTGAATGGCTGCCTTCAGCTCAGGTCTTGATCCCAGAATCCTGGGATTGAGTCCCAAATCAGGTTCCCCGCAGGGAGCCTGCTTCTCCCTTTGATATTGTATTGCCCATATATTGTCTATGTCCCTGTATTGCCTATGTCTCTGCCTCTCTGTCTCTAACGAATAAATAAATAAAATCTTTTAAAAAAAGAAAAATAACTTATTAATTTTATAGGCACACATAATTAAGCATATCTTATAAGCAAAGTACCGGTGATCAAGCTGGAAATAAGAATGTTTCTGCTTTTACAGAGCTTACATTCTAGGTAGAGAAAACAGATTAAAATCACATGGTAACAATTACCAGGTAGTGATAAGTGCTATGATGGAAACTAAAGCAGGGTGAAAAAGAATCAGAGAGTAATAGTGGGGGCTGCTTCAGATTGGTTTGTCAGTTCTGAGTAGGTGCCATTTGATCAGAGAACTAAATGAAATGAGAAATTCACAAATCTGGGGGATTTGCAGCCAAGGATGAGAGAATGTAATGTCCCTAAGTTAAACAGGTTTGAGGACTGGCAAAGAGGCTAGTGATTACATAAATACACTTCCATGATGAGGGTATGTGTGATTACTTATGCTTTTACTAGTAGCTGATCATCTGCATATGACCAGGATATAAGGGCAGACCACTTCTGTCTACTTTTTGTATCATTATCGTTCAAAGTAATCAAAAACTCTTGAGCTTCAATTACCATCTCTAGTCAGATATATCCCAAATATGTATTTCATCCCTGATCTCTTTTCTGAACTGTAATTCTCAATTTCTAACAATCTGCTGAACCCTTTAACCAGAATATTCTGCTATTATTTGATTCTCATCCTACCAAAAAAGCCTATATATACACATACTGAACTTTCCAGTGGAGCAAAAGCGGGTAGATGTAGAAAAACAATATAAATAAGAGACAAATTTGTAAATTTGATAAAAACTATAAAAATATAAATCTAATAAGCTTAAACAACCCCAATCACAAAAAATATGGAAAAAGACCATATCAAAGTACATTGTAATAAAATTTCTGAAAAACACTGATGAAGAGAAAAATTCTAGAAGCAGCCAGAGGGAAAAAAAACATTATATACAGAAGATCAGTGATAAGAATAAAACTTAACTTCTTATACAGTCCAGAAGATAGTGCAATAATATCTTTACCATCAACCGGGAATTCCATACCCAACAAAACATTTCCAAAATGAGATGAAATCAATTTTTTTTCAGAAATATAAATGATGAAAGAATTCAGCAATGACAGCCTTTCACTATAGGAATTGGTAAACGTCCTTGCAGCAGAAGGAAAATGATATCAAATGGAAAGAGGGATCTAGAAGAAGGAATGAAGAACACTGGCAATGGTAACCACAATGATAACTAGGTGGGCAAATAGAAAAGACTCTTATTTAAATTTCTTTAAAAGACAATTGATTGCATAAACAAAAATAAGATCAATGTATTGTGAGTTTATAACATACAGAAAGTAAAATGTATAAGAAATATAGCACAAAGGCTTAGAGGAAAACTAAGCCTTTTGTAAGGTACTTATATTATACAAGAAGTGATATATAATTTGAATGTGGACTATGACAGTTAAAGATGTATAATGTAAATTCTAATCCAACCACTAAAATCCCTCAGGGTTAGAGCTAATAAGCCAACAAGGGAATAAAATTAAATTATTTTAAAAACCCAATGATTCTAAAAGAAGGAAAAGTGAGAAGAAAAAGGAAAACAATAAACATATGGAATAAATGAAAAGTAAACAGCAAGATGTCATATATAAAGCCATATTAATAATCACATTAAATGTAAGCAGTATAAATACTCCAAATGAAAGCAGAGATTGTCAGACTAGATAAGAAAGCAAGACCTAACTCCATGCCACCTACAAAAAAAGTCCTATCAATATAAAGGCACAAATAGGTTAAAAGCAAATGGATGGAAAAGATACCCTATGCTACCACTAATTAAAAGAAAGTTGAAATGGCTATACTAATATCAGACAAAGGATATTTCATATTAAGATTATTGCCAAGAAGAAAGACTGTGATTTGATAATGATAAAGGGGTCAAATAATCAAGAGGACATAATGATGATACTTAATGTTTCTTCACCTAATAACAGAACTTTAAAAATACATAAGATAAAAACTATAAAAAAAAGGCAACATTGCAAGGAGAAACAGGCAAAATCCATATATAATCCAAAATTCAACAGTTATCTCTTAGTAACAGAAAAGTAGAAAGAAAAATCAGGAAGAACACAGAAGAATTGATTCAAATGTCTATCGATTGAAGACTGGATAAATAAAATGTAGCATATTCATCCAATGTAGTATTATTCAACCATTAAGAGGAATGAATTACTGGTATGTGCTAAAATGCTATGCTAAGTGAAAGAAGTCAGTCATAAAAGACCACATATTATATGATTCTATC
The DNA here is from genome assembly GCF_905146905.1 of Nyctereutes procyonoides. Classification (NCBI taxonomy): domain Eukaryota; kingdom Metazoa; phylum Chordata; class Mammalia; order Carnivora; family Canidae; genus Nyctereutes; species Nyctereutes procyonoides. The sequence goes on from NW_026575052.1 coordinate 40,171,080, forward strand.
TATATGAAATATCCAGAATTGTCAAATATATAGAGACAGAAGGTAGAGTAATGGTTGTCCGATGATATGACTGAATATTTGTGTCCCCATAATTCATATGTCCATATATCAAAACCTAATACCTAATGTGATGGTATTTGGAAGTAGGACTTGGGGAGGTGGTTAGGTCATAAATAGGATTATTGCCCTTATAAAAGGGATTTCAGAGAGATCCTTCCATCTGCCACCAGGTGAGGACACTATGAGAACATGGCAATCTAAGAACCAGGAAGTATGCTCTCACCAGACACTGAGTTTACTGACACCTTGATCTTGGAACTTCTCAGACTCCAGAATTGTGCGAAATAAATGTTTGTTTAAACCACATTTTTTTTAACAGCAGACTGAATTGAGACATCGGGGAATGGAAGAAAGGAAAATGGAAAGTTACTGGTCAGGAAATTTCTTTAGGGAATGATGAAAAGGTTCTGGAATTAGACAGTGATGAAATTTGCACAACTTTGTGAATATACTAAAAACCACTAAATTTTGTGCTTCAAACACACACAATTTATGGTGTGTAAATTGTGTCTCAATAAAAGAAATTATAAACGACTTGAACCATACTGTCCATCATCTTGAACTAAGTGGAACTAAACATCATTTATAGCGTACTACACTCGATAGCAGAACACACATTCTTTTCCAGTTCACATGAAACACTTTCCAAGATAAACCCTATTATAGACCACAGAACAATTTTCAAATCTAAATTCAAATCATATAAAATTTGTTCTCTCACCACAGTGAATTTAAATTATAAATCAGCTTCACTTTAAGAAACTAGATAGAGGGACGCCTGGGTGGCTCAGCGTTTGGGTGTCTGCCTTTGGCTCAGGGCGTCATCCTGGAGTCCCAGGTTCAAGTTCCGCATCGGGCTCCCTGCATGAAGCCTGCTCCTCCCTCTGCCTGTGTCTCTGCCTCTCTCTCTCTCTCTCTCTCTGGGTCTCTCATGAGTAAATAAATAAAACCTTTAATAAAAAGAAACTAGAGCTTACCAAAGATAATTAAGCAGAAAAAAATATATAAAGAGTAGCAATCAATGAAATATAAAACTTACAAACAATAAAGAAAATCAGTGAAATCTTTTGAAAAGATAGAAAAGACACAAATTACCAAAATGAAGAATGAGAGAAGTGATATCATTATATGTATATATTAAGGAGATAATAAGGGAATGTTATGAATAATTTTACACTAATAAGTTCAACAACTTGGAAGAAATGGATAAATTTCCTGAAAGATCAACTACCAGAGATCATTCAAGAATAGACAATTTAATATTCCTATCTCAATTAGAGAAATTGAATTTGTATTTTTGAATCTTCTCACAAAGAAAATTCCAGGCCCATAGAGCCTCACTAATAATACAAACACTTAAGGAGGAAATACCAATTCTATACAAACTTTTTCAGAAGATTATATGAGGTGAGCACCACTCTGATGCTAACATCTGATTATGCGACCATATTTCATTCACTTCTTGGGACAGTAGAGCTTAGTTTCCGCAAACAGTATTTTTAAATTCCAAACAGTCTTCTTATGTCTTTAGGGAGCCTTCTTCTACCTGGAAGCTTCCTATTGACTCCAGAGCAGAGAAAGCTGATGATGATTATAATCTAGTACATAATACTTTAAGGTCAGTGACTCTTAGACCTCAAAAATAGAAGCAGTGTCTCCTTTTTCCCTTGTTCTGGTCTGAGGTCCTCATGTCTTAACAGTAACAAAAGTAGCCAAGGTGATTTTCTGACATATTTATTGTTCCCCCAGCAGCTAAAGTAAAACGTGAGTTAAAATACCATTTTAATATTGTTCAATAGCTTGCCACTCATTGATGAAAACTCATAAAGTATGTGAAGTGAAATGTTTCAAGCTGAGGGCTGAGAGCAAGCCGAAGAAGCCAGGTGCTCGCTGTTGCTGGATGTTGGCCATGGAGTCCTTCCGAGATTAGCTCTAAGTCACAGGATGCGAACACGCCTACATTTCTGGGAGTATGCAGCAAAGCTACCCTCATTACATTTGATGGTCCTGTCTCCTTTCCTTCATCTCTGACATCCTTCCTCTTTTAATTGTGGTGTAAGTGGTCACTTTTGCTAATATTATAACACAAATACAAACTGTTGCTCTCAGAAGATGCAGACAGATTTTTATTATCTTTACCTCTCAAGGACATTTTTACTTTTGGGGTTTTAAAGAAGGCAGAGGAATACTGTAATCAAGGATGCAGTAGCAAATAAAAATTTGAAGGACTCAGAGGAAGAGAGAAGAAGAAGGCAGAGTTGGGGGGTGATGTGGAGAAGTGAGGGAGGAACGGGAAATGAGAGGATGAGGAAGAGAAGAGGGAATCAAAACCAGAGAGAAGACAAAGAATGGAGATATGGACAGTAAAAAGAGGAAGTGAATGACAAACTCTTCTATTTCCCTTTGCCCACCCCCATCAAGAACTGCTAGGAACGGGGATCCCTGGGTGGTGCAGTGGTTTGGCACTTGCCTTTGGCCCAGGGCGCGATCCTGGAGACCCGGGATCGAGTCCCACATCGGGCTCCCGGTGCATGGAGCCTGCTTCTCCCTCTGCCTATGTCTCTGCCTCTCTCTCTCTCTCTCTGTGACTATCATAAATTAAAAAAATTAAAAAAAAAGAACTTCTAGGAAGGAGAGTAGGAAGAGGTTCTCGACTAATAAAAAACTTACAATTAACTTAAAAAGGAAGTCAAGATAGGAACTGGGTGGGATCACGGATTAAATACTTTTACACAGACTTTACCATCTTTTCTGGCCAAAGAGAATACACAAGTGCCAAATATCCATCCTAAAAAAACAAAAAACAAAAAACAAATATTCATCCTATCTCTGGAAAATGAACTATAATGGATGTGTCAATATATCATGTTTCACAATACCAACCAACATTCTTAGAGATAGGAATCTGCGGCATTCCCCAACGGCCACTCTTTCTCAGTCTCCTTTGCTAGAGTCTCCTCATTGATCTAGCATTGAAATACCGCAGTCTGAGGGGGACTTCTGGATTCCTCTCCTTCTTTTTCCCTTGGTCCTCTACTCTTTGCTCTAGCTGAGCCCATAAATCCCTGCTCCTGTAGATGCCACCTAAATGCTTATGGCTCTCAAAAGTACATATCCAGTTGGGAGCTCTTCTGCAAAATCCAAATGTGTACATACCCCTGAAACTAGGTATTTCTACCTGAGTCTCAGGACTCATCAGAATATACACGTCCAAAATTGATTTTGCCCCTTCAGTAGTAGTTTGACTAACCTTCAATTTACAACTGCCGTTTTCCCTTGCCTCCTTTCCTAGGAGACCATCAAAAGTCACAATTCAATTTCCCAACCACTCTGATACCTGGTGGTATTCATGGATCTGTGTAACAGTTCTGGCCAATGATGTATAAATAGATATTTCCTGATGTTGTCTTTTCCTTTCATCCTTCTTCAGGTCTGGAACACAGGCATAAGGCTTGCACATTCCACAATCACTTGGTGATCATGAGATAATATAAATGAGGATGAAAGTTACAGCACTAAGGATGACAGGAAATGGAGAAAGAACATGGATCTCTGAGGGGACTATCAGCCTAGTATGCTACCCCTCAAATGCCTCAATTCAATGTCCGCATTATTTGAAATTAAGGAAGGTGTATATTTGGAAGCCTCCAAAACTGTTTTCTCACTAAGTCTTCCTCATCTCATTGAAATGTTTCATAATTGCCCCTGAAGCTCCAGCCAGAAATAAGGTGGCTCTTCTAGATTTCTGTTTCCCATATCCTCCCAATCTTAACTCTCCCTTACCAAACACACTTACTGAGTCCATCCATAATTTCTGTGGCTGTTTCTCCAGAGACTAGAGCAGCACTTATCTGCTTTCAGTGCCTTAGCTGCACTTCAGCCACCATAGTGTCAATTAAATGCGAAAGATTTTCATATGCTGGTCCCATCCCTGCCCATCTCACATTTGCATGGTTAACTTCTTTCACTCTCAAGTCCCAGGCTAAGTGTGTCCTTAGAGAGGCCTCTTTGGATCATCTTATTAGAATTCTTCCTACTCAAGCCCCTTGCTCTCAAAAACCGAAAGATTTTTTTTTTCTTCAAAGCACCTACTCATTTTTAAAGATTTATTTATTTATTTATTTATTTATTTATTTATTTATTTATTTATAGAGACACAGAGAGAGAGAGAGAGAGAGGCAAAGACACAGGCAGAGGGAGAAGCAGGCTCCGTGCAGGAAGCTGGACGCGGGACTCGATCCCAGGTCTCCAGGATCATGCCCTGGGCCGCAGGCGGCGCTAAACCGCTGCGCCACCGGGGCTGCCCCTCAATCATTTTTATTTGTATATTGGAGTCCGCCTGGGGAAATAGAAACCATACCAGTTTGTTTTAACAGGGAGAATTTAATGTAGAGAATTAGCAAAAAGGACTTGTTTGAGAAGATGAAAAGAGGACACTGAGGTGCCGCAGAGCTAGTACAGGAGATGGCCCCACACCTGGGGCTGGGATCTGGAGCTCTGACTGTCCCATTCAACACTGAGAGCCTCAGAGGAGGCTCTGAGGAGCTGCTTTACAGATTCCAAGGAGAAGGAGTTACCTGGCTGGTACTGCTACCTCCGACTGGGGGCATCCAAGTTGGTTCTGGGAATGAAAGAAACTAGAAACTGCCAACAATTGGTGATGCTGTAGTCAATTCCATGGCAATGGTTACCTGCTGGGACAATAAGGAGAGAGAAAAAGAGCAAGTCCCTTTTGATCCTACTGCCTACCAGTTTTCCACAATGCTCCCTATGAACAGAGAACCTAATATGGATCCACTTGGCAAAGGAAAAACTGTGGTTTGCAGAGCCTCAGCCTGAGAGATTCAGAGCAGCACATTAAAAAAGGCTGAGTTCAGGGGTAAGATATCATCACTTAAGAAGCAGCACAGGATTTATTTATTGCCTTTTCTTTCCTGCTAGACAATATGTGTTCAAGGCCCATGCCTTACTTTTTGCTGTTTTACTCCTGCCATGTACAGTAAAAGGATACAGAAGGTACTCAAAAAATATTTCTTGAATGGATGAATTTATTAGATTTTTCTCAAAACTAGTGAAAAAATGTACAATTTAATTCCTTGTCAATTGAACGATACCAAATGCCTCATACGATGGTCTAAAGAGTGGAGCTAAAATATGAATATGAGGCAATTCCTTACTATTTACTAAGGAATTTAAGACATTCTCATATGAGAGCAAATCATAAAATGCTATAGAAAACATTCATATGTTTAAATGCAGACTATTAAATAGGCAGCAAAATCTACAGGAAATCAGAAAAGGAAAAGGGAAAGATAAGTTTGGAATAATTCAGAAGACTTGGGGAAGAAGTTGCATCTGAGGCAGGCTTGAAAGGTGGCAGACAAGCAAAGCCAAGGATGAGGGATGAGTCTGGCAGGTTTTCAGATGATTCAGATGAAAGCAGAGTAGTGAGAAATTAGTAGAAGTCACTGGGAAAGTAAAATGGAACCAACTGTGGGAAATCGTAAGTTCTGGAGTTAAAATTATAAAGAGTATATCTTTTGTAAAAAGGATCACTAAGAGGTGTTAAGCAAAGGGCTGTTGTGGCATTTGGGAGTATTTTCTGAAGACAAATTTGGCAGCATCATGGGAACTGACTGAATGTGTAGAAACTAGAGCCAGAAAGACTAGTTAGAAGACTGACAAAGATCTTGAGCCAGAAGGAGATGATAGAGCTAGAAATAAGAGGAAAAAAATAATGGAACATTTAGAAGGAAGAATCAATGTAACATAAAACAGAGTTAATCTAGGGAAAGGTGAGCAAAGAGGATATCTGGAATTAACCCACAGTGATACACAGAGAGAAGGTTCAGGAAGGTGGAGACAGATGAAAGATCACTGAGTTTCATCTGAAGGACATGATTAACAATGACATTAGTACAATGGAAGTCCCAGTGAATGTTTATCCTCTAATAACTAAACCCAGTATTTTCAAAAGTTGTTATGAATCTGGAAGAATATATATGTCTTCATCTTGAGGGACTTCGGGAGTACTAGGCTTCTGGAAGTTACAATATTGAAACAGCATCTCATTTCCATAGATGTGCTCCTCGAAACTGGTCGGCCGAGTGTTCTCATATAGTTCGTTATCGGTTTCTTCCTTAGCTTTGGGAGCACCACTTTCCACATTCTCATAGTTGTCATGTGAGTTAGTCCCTCTCCCAGAAGATTTGTAGTCTTGGGTCTGAACTGAGATTTTATGTCTTGAGCTGACAGCAAGGGGACTTGAGAGTGTTTTAGTATAGCTTTTTTTCCTGCTGCTCCTCCTTTGCAAGAACCTTGGTAAGGTAAATTGTACCAGGTCACGGTGCTTCCAGCGCCAAATACACCCAATTCCACAGATCAACAACAGGAAAAGAAGGGAAATTCCTATAGAAGTGGCCACTGATGTGTTTCCACAGCTTTTCAACATTTCTACACAGGCAGTGTTGTTCAGCCGTATGGCAGAGCCCTCAATGAATTCACAGGCGCAGACCAATGTAATTCCTTGCAGGGTATAGTTTAAAAGTAATCTTGGAAGCTCTTTTAGGCATTTATTTTTCAGAGGTAAAAGAACATTATCTGGCAAAGTCCTGATACAATTAGAGGAGAGACTGAGTACACTTAGCCTTGGAAGATCCTTCTCATTGTATGTGATCTTTTCCACATTACAACCGTTAATGGATAATTGCACCGTGTCAGGGGGACTTTAATTGATTCAACTCCACTTTCTTTCAGTGAATCACACAATGAAGCAGAAATGAGTGGAAGATAATGGCAGAGCAGACAACTCAAGAAAGAGATGGTTGAACGATCTGCCATCCAGATGGTTCCTATAAATTAAAAAAATATATTAATTGTATATTTATTACACAATATAATAGGGAAATCTGCCAATACATACCAATTTATTAAGCACCGGCATTTGGTGAGTTTCTGCCTCAAAACAGAATACAGTACTAGCTGTTGTGAGGAGAGAAAAAGAGAAGAACTTCTATCTGCTCAAGCCTGAGTGGTCTTATCAATTAGATTTCAACATGGCTTTTGACAATAAGGCCAAGCATTTTCAAGTGAGGGACAATGCTCTGAATGCAACAGGAGGAAGGGGCAAGGGTATACCTGTGCAGTGATTTTCATTACTTAATGCCTCCTCTGTGAGGCCTTTTCCTTAATCACTCCTTCACCTGTATGGCCTATGAATGAGTCCATTCTCTATTACAGTATGACAGCCTACATGACAAGGAATTGTGTGTCTTCCTACCTGGTTAAATGGTGGGCAGGGATCAGGTCTTTTCATCTTTATATTCCTAGATAATAGGATAGTACCTAGAGCAGAAAAGAAATTCAGTTGATATTTATTAAATAAGTGAGTCAAGAAACAAATGACTCCAAGTCTCAGCATCTAATTGCTTAAGTCTTTTAAAACTTAATACATGTCTTCTAAAGGGTATAGATTTTTTTGTTTTAAGATTTTGTTTATTTATTTGAGAGAGAGAGAGTGGGGAGAGGGAGAGAGCAAGAGACACCACAAGCAGGGGTGAGGGGCAGAGGGAGAGGGAGAAGCAGACTCTCTGCTGAGTAGGGATTCCCAACATGCGGCTCGATCCCAGGACCCCAGGATCATGACCTGAGCCGAATGCAGACACTTAACCAACTGAGAGCCACCTAGGTGCCCTAAAGGGCACAGTTGATATTTAAAAGAAGAAAGACTTCTTTGACTTACAAAAAAAATATATCTAAAACAAACTTTGAAAGGCTTTCGATCACTAGTGTTCTCACAACTTCTAGAAAACAACTTTTCAGTTAAGATAATTTCAGAATGTTTTCTGCCAAAACTTTAAAATGGCAAAGAGGAGATAAATGAAAAGTATTCAATCAGACTGAGCGTTGTACTATGATTTTATCAACAAAACATTATTACTGTATGTTTTCAGCCTAGACACAGAAATAGTTACAACTAATACGATTTTAACTGTTGCTGTTTGTAGTTTTATTGAGATACATAACTGATATACAACATTGTATAGGTTCAAGGTACACAGCCTGATGATTTGATATATGAATACATATTGTGAAATGATCCCCACACTAAATTTAGTTGATGACCATCACCTCACATAGTTACAGATTCTTTCATCTCATAATAATAAGATCTACTCTCTTAGCAACTTTCAAATTTACAATACAATGTTAACTATAGTCATCCAATATTGTTAACAGTACTTGTGGGATGACTATCATCTATTGAATGTCACTGTTGATAATATTTAGTTAAAAGCTTATTTTGGATCAACTTCTAAACACTTTTACATAGATTTTCTCATTTGATCCTACAGATGCCATATGTTATGCCCATTTTACAGAAGAGTAAGGAGAATATTAAAGAATTTAATTTCCTGAATAACTAACAAGTGACTGAATCAGGATTCAAGTAAACTTTGCCCCCAAATACTATTCTTACCCAAATTTCTATAAATGACTATAGAGAACATCTATTGCTAAATTTTCATAGCTCATTTTGCTCTGAGGTTCTTGAGAGCTGGAGTTCTTATTTATCTTTATATTACCAAAGACACAGAAGAGCTACTTTCTTAAATATTTGTTAGTGAATGGAGCAAACAGCATTAGGATAACAGTAGTAACAATAAACAGGGAAAAAGTAACCCCAGTAAGGTGAGCCCTGCATTTGGTGAGTTTTCACACAAGATAGTAAATTTGTTCAAGGTTGGAATACATCAATGTGAAAAATTTCAGTTTGGCATTTCACACAAAATACCAAATTACATATAAAATTGAGTTAACTTTTACAAAATGTATTCGATAAATCTATATGGACAGATATCCCAGATCTAGAAACCTTTTAAATTCTTTGGAACCTCTTAGGTTCCTTCCTTTATAAAGACCAGACATAATGCTGTGTCCAAAGGCAAGTATTTGGCAAATAACTTTAACCATTAGTACCTCATTTCCTTTCTAAAACAGGTAAGAACTGATTTTATGTAAGACTTTTTTATGGTATAAGTGATTACTCATTTAGGCAAAAATTTGGTAGCATATTTGAACTGAATTTCAAATATAGATTACACTTAGTCACCTTTTTAAAAAGCTAAGCTTGCAACAAAAGTGGGGGAGGTGGACTATTGCTAAGGATTAGATAATAAATTGCCCCCTCAATTTCCAAGACGAGAATTTATTGCTATCATCTATGTTGTTCTATGTAGATATTCCAAAACATGCCAAATATTAAAACTGTCTGTTGGGGATCCCTGGGTGGCTCAGCATTTTGGTGCCTGCCTTTGGCCCAGGGCATGATCCTGGAGTCCCAGGATCAAGTCCCGCATCAGGCTCCCCGCATGGAGCCTGCTTCTCCCTCTGCCTGTGTCTCTGCCTCTCTCTCTCTCTCTCTCTCTCTCTCTCTCTCTCTCTCTCTCTCTCTGTCTCTCATGAATAAATAAATAAAATCTTTTAAAAAAAACTGTCAAAGAAATACTTACTGAGATAAACACAAGAAGACTTTTTAGAGAAGAAGAAATGTATCCTTTTTCTTCTCTCCAAAACAACTTAATAGGAAAAACTCTGAGAGGTAAAATGGAAAGACTTACTGGAAAGAAGACTATATGTTAAAAGAGAGCCTTTCAAAGCCAGCTTAACTTCAAATAAGTCTCATTTTGCCCAATCTGCAAGAAGGCTGTTCCTGTTTTGGAAAACAGTTCCAACAGGCTACCTAACAATTCTCATTTGTCTTAAAATCACAAATGGTTGATAGACGTCTGTAATCTTCAAAGGCAGAATATTGCTCTTCTGTTTGGAAACAAGACAGTAGTAGCAAAGGCTAATCTTATACAAATAAGCATACATACTGGTAAGGATAGGTTAACATCACCCTTAGTTTGTAAACTGATTTTTCCTCCTATTGCTACCTATGGCCACCGAAAACTTTTGTCTGGTAACATAAAAAAGGTCAAGGTCATTATTTAAAATGGACTTGTTCCCTACAGTTTTTCATTAGACACACACCTTAAATCAGCTTCTCACTTACCTTGAGACAGTTAAGCCAAACTCTTTTCTATCCTTCTGCTTAAACCTGCTTTAGTGTTCCTCTTTTTCACTTTGGTCAGCTACTTCCTTCTTTACCCCCTCCTTTTAGATTATTTCATACTTGCAAGGTTTCCTGGTTCTAGAGGAAGTTCTTATCAGAGGTACCAGAATTAAGATAAATGGCATTAGTTTTTGAAAAACAAGTCCAGCCCTTCATCCTTATCATTAATTCTCCAACTATATCAGAAAATAATGCGTGGAGCCCAGATGTTTTTTTTATTTGTGCGATATTTGCAGTCCTCACTTGAGAATCAATAACAGTCATTTCACTTGCATTTAAAACTTTTTAAAAAGAAAATTTTGGGGCAGCCCGGGTGGCTCGGCAGTTTAGCGCCGCCTTCAGTCCAGGGCTGAAGATCCTGGAGACCTGGGATCGAGTCCCACATCGGGCTCCTTGCATGGAGCCTGCTTCTCCCTCTGCCTGTGTCTCTGCCTCTCTCTCTCTCTCTGTGTCTCTCATGAATAAATAAATAAAATCTTTAAAAATTTTTTTTTGAAATGTAGTTACATGGAGGTCTTGTTTATCTGTTTATTTGTAGGATTGCCAAAACGGCTCTCAATTCAAATACTATGTCCCAGTGCCACCAGTTATGTTTCCACTCGTCAAACCAGTGTCTGATTTTGGCTCCAAAAATGTTAATATTCCTTTAAGTTGAGAAGATAGGAATTTCTCAAAGTATATATTCAACTTGAGTTGTGAGATTTCTGTGATCTTCTAGTAGGGAGAAAGAAAAACCGTTTTATTTTGTTTAATAACAGAAGCCAGCATATTCTGGGCACTCAATGTGTCTTCTAAATACTTCGTGGATTGCTCAGTAACTCCCGACATTCACCCATGGGAGAGAGCTGCGAATCATCCTATGTTTCCCAGGAGGAAATGGAAGCAGAGGGATAACCTAATTCCCCGCCCAGTGTGGTCTGGCAGTGTGCCTCCAGCACCTATGTATTAAACCAGAGTACTTGCTAGCTTGGGTGAATAACATGTTTCCAACATAGAACTTTTGTTTAAGAGCATTTTTCAGATACTAACTCTATGGAGCAAAAAGAAAAAGGTTGAATTAAAAAGAGGAGATCATAAAGCCATGGGCAGTTTGCCTTTTAAATTGTTTTGGGACTTTTTCAAACCCAGAGGATTTCCTTTGAACCAGGTGATTTATTTTATTTTATTTTTTAAGATTTTATTTATTTATTTATGAGAGACACAGAGAGAAAGGCAAAGACAGAAGCAGAGGGAGAAGCAGATTCCCCACTAGGAGCCTGATGCAAGATTCAATCCCAGGACCCTGGGATCATGCCCTGAGCCAAAGGCAGATGCTCAACCACTGAGCCACCCAGGCGTCCCCTATACCAGGTGATTTATTTATTTTTTTATTTTTATTTTTTTTATTTATGATAGTCACAGAGAGAGAGAGAGAGAGAGAGGCAGAGACACAGGCAGAGGGAGAAGCAGGCTCCATGCACCGGGAGCCCGACGTGGGATTCCATCCCGGGTCTCCAGGATCGCGCCCTGGGCCAAAGGCAGGCGCCAAACCGCTGCGCCACCCAGGGATCCCTAAACCAGGTGATTTAAAAGAAGGTTTCATTATTGAAATATCATCCGGACGTCAGAAGAACAATGTCATTATGGATGGGGCATGGACATTGGGCCAGGAATCGCACTAAGCCATGGGGATGCAATAATAAACAGACTCCTCTGTAGCACCTAAAGCCTATCAGAAGAGGCTGCTGTCCACACAGATCATTTCAGATCAAGGACATGGGGCTAAGAAAGACATGAATGATCTGTTATGCATAGAGGACAGTGGGAATAAGGAAAAGAGGCATCCAATTCAGAATGGTAAAGAAAGGCAAGACCTGAGCAAAGCCTCATAGAATAAAAAGGAGTTAATCAAGGCAGAAGAGAAGGGTTCCAGTAAAAACCCGAGAGTGAAAGAGGTTATGAAGTGCTGTGAGGAATGAACCATGGAAGACAGTACTACCCTCCTGGTGTTCCATTTTAAGCTGTGAAATCTGCCACCTTGGAATATCTATCACAGCTAAAGACAGATACATTGTTATGGTTCATTGGGCAACTTAGAAAAGTTAGGTTATGATCCAGGGCTTAAAAACAAACAAAAAAACTTGATAATGAAAGACAAACAAAAAGGCTGAGGAGTATCATTCTTAGGTATAGATTCAACAGAAATGAGGCCTGTTTCTGTTTATACATGCTTTAATTCATATCTCAAAGTTCTAGAAACTTTCCAAAGGTCCTTCAACAATTCAATGGGTAAACAGAACATGATAAAACAATACAACTGAATATTACATATAGCAATAAAAAATCCCAAAGACTGATACATTACAACACAGATGGATTTCACAAACAAAATATAGACTTTATTTTTTTTAAAGATTTTATTTATTTTTACGAGAGAGAGAGAGAGAGAGAGAGAGAGAGAGCACCTGCAGGGGGAGAGGCAAATGGAGAGGGAGAGACAGACTCCCTGCTGAGCAGGGAGCCTGATATGGGGCTCGATCTCAGGACCATGAGGTCTTACCTGAGCTGAAGGCAAACCCTTCACCTACTGAGCCACTCAGGTGTCCCTAATATAGATTTTAAAAAGCCAAGCACAAAAGAGTAAAACTGTAAGGTTCCATTCTCAAATTATGGAAAGCTTATCTATGAACACACAATGGCAGGAGTCAGAAAAATGGGGATTACTCTAGACTGGAAGGTGTATGAAGGAGCCTTTAAAAGTCATGAAAAAAAAAGTCATGAAAAGTTGGGGTGCCTGGATGGCTTAGTTAAGCATCCAACTCTTGATTTCAGCTCAGGTAATGATCTAGGATCATGAGATTGAGCCCCGAGTTGGGCTCTGCATTAACCAGGGAGTCTGCTTGAGATTCTCTCTCTAGCCCTCCTCCTTCCCCCGTTCATGTGTGCTTTCTTTTCTCTCTCTAAAAATAAATAAATAAATAAATAAATAAATAAATAAATAAATAAATATAAAAGTCATGAACAGTTGATATATATATATATATATATATATATATATATATATATAATTTTTATTCATTCAGATTACCACCTCCTTTGGTAAACTGGCCTTCTAATTGGGATGGAGAAATACTTTGCTCAACTATGGGCAGACTATGAGGTGGATAAATTCCAAATTTACCTAGAGTTTCTTGAGTCTAAAGGTGGGTAAGGCTGATGGTAAGAAAGAGGGGAGTTATTAATGAATCCTGAGCCTAGTCAAAGTAGGGAATTTCTACTTTCTGAGATTTTGAATATGTTCTTTCATTGGTACACCAGAACTTACTTAAAGATGTGGTGCAGAAAAGTCATGCTCAACCTAGAAATAAATATCATTATAAAGCAATTTTATCTAAAAGAAATAATTCTAGCATCTTGGACAAGTAATACAACTTCTTGGTCTTGCTTTCTTCATCCATAGGACAACAATGGATTGAATGATCCCTAATGTCTCCTCAACTCCTACTAAGTACATACGAACAGTATAAATAGTTGTCACATTCAAAAGAGGGTTTTTAAAACTATTTTTCATGTGTAGTATCTACTTCTCCTTTTATTCTGACTCCCTCTTTTCATCATTAGTCTTTCCTAATTGCTACAAAGATCAGATAACATGACTTGAAGTTTGCTTCAACTCCAGTTGAACACTCCCTCCTTCCCCCTTTTATTCCTCAGATGACAATAAACGGACACTGCAAAACTTGAGCAATCATTCCACATGAAAAAAATGGAAAACCTTTATGTATCTTCATGAATAAAAGGGAAAACTGCATAATTCAGCATTCCTCTAGTAAAGAGACGCACCATTCATCTTAGATTGTGGATATGATTTCACAAGTCAGATACCCGATAAACTATTTCGACAGAGTTTTTGTTCTGAGGAGAGTACCGTAAACTAGGATTAGTAATAGCCTCCAAATCAGTCACAGTGTGACTCTGCCAACCTCTTCAGTTTTAAGTATCTGGGAATATTCTGGAACCATGCACTGTAGTCAGGCTGGATGTGAGAACTGCTGGACAGCAGACAGGACAGAGAAGACTACCATGACCATTTCAGATCTGGCAGTGGGAGGGGACTAGGATGGCAGGTTAGCTTGAAGAAGGAGGTACTATTCTAAATGCTTCGCATTGAGACCCTGAATAATCGCCTTTGCACACTGATGCTGAGTGAGAAATCAGGGGAAGAAGAGAACAGTAACTGCTTTAGATTCATTTTCTCTGCCTGCCCTGCCCCTGGGATGCTGTCCTATATAACGCTATTCCCATGAAGAGTAGTAGGAGGCGAAAAAAGCATCAAAACAACTACCACCAAAGTGGGTGGGAGCTAGGGATCTGTCTAAAAGGGCACTGATAACCAGGTTTTCCTTTTTTCCCTCTGCAGGAAATTGGCTTCAGATGCCAATTCAACTTCAGATGACCACTGAACATTCACCCAGAAAGCAAAGGCTGAAGGGTACAGGGCATAAGTGGTTTAACAGCTCCAAATAAGCCTTGTGATCCTCCAGCCACACCAGTTTCTCCAAAATCCTTCTTCTGTGCTCCCTTATAGATACATTCACAATAGAACAAGGTTAAGTGACATTGTCGTTTCTGCTCTTAGGAGACATACCTCTCATCATGACATGTTCCTTTTATTGCTTAATTTACCAGAATTTCAAGACTATCTCCTTCTTGTCTTCAGAGTCTACCCCTGTCTCTGACATTATCAACTAGCTTGGGCCAGTCACTGTACCACAGAGAGTCTCAATTTCCTCATGTGCAAAATGGACTTTAATGAGTCACTGGTTCTTATCTCTAGTCCCTCACTAGGGATCTCCTGAGGCGCTTTCAAAAAAAAATCAATGCTTGGATTCCAGGTCACAAAAACTACAGCAAAATATCTGAGGGTATAACTAAAACATCAGTAGTTTTCAAAAGTTCCTCAGGTAATTAAAAGTCCCCAGCGAGCCAGTATTGAGTACACAGGCATTTTCTGAGCCATTATCCTAGGATTCTGCTCAATGACCTTGATGCAACTGCTGAACTCTATTTAGTTTTGTTCACTATAAGAATGGAACTTGAGAGATAATGTTGCAAGAAAAGTTTAAAAAAATGTACAAAGTGCTCAAAATTCATCAGAGAAGTTCATGTTATCAAAAGCTCCTAAGGAATTTGTATGTTGGCTAAAATGCCACTAATAGTTCATGCTCGCTGAGCATGTGTACCACTACCCCCCACCCAGCCTCCCTCATATGGGTTTTCTTTTTTAATTGTCACAACAAACATAAAGATGGGTTGTAAGCACTAATCCAGAGGTGAGGAAATGGAGGCGTTGAAGGACAAACGGCTTGCCCACCATCATACAGCTTGTGCCAGAGTCTGAATTCAAACTCTGGCCATATGACTTGAATGTAGAGCTAGTGTTTTTCACCTCTGCAGTACTATGAACTGCCCTCTTACTTCTTAATTATGTAACCAAATTCCTGAGAGGGCCCAGATTAAAATCTGCTTTGCTCCAGATGGTACACAGCTGAATCCCTATCTATTGCTGAACATTTGACCTGAGCTAGAGATGGCGGCCCAAGTGGAGGGGGTTAATGAGTCTGATGACAGGAGGGGACCTTTGCTGGAGTTCTAATGAAGGATGAATGTTCTTAGGAAGTGATAGAGAAGGTAGAAAAAGGAGAGACTGGGGTATGAGATCAGAAAGGCCGTGACCAAGAATCTTTCTTCTGTACATTTCATGGGAGAGTGACACACTCATGATGCGGCCTTAGCGTGGTGATCCTTGTTGCTATTGTGAGGCATGATGGAAACAACCTCATGTTTGGCTCTGATGCAACTGAGTACAATTCCAAAGACAGTCTACTCACTCATCTGTATATGTGAGGACATATTATTTTTTTCCAGACCTCATCATCTCTTGCCTGGGCAACTTACTGCCCCTCTTCCTCCTAACCTGGTCATTCAATAGTACGACTGTATCCTGCAAGCTGACAGAGCGATACTTTCCAAATATGAATCCCACACATCAGTCCCCTGCGTGAGACCCTTGAGTGGTGCCCTGTAGTCTGAGAGTTAAACCCCAGCCCTACCACAGGTGGTCAGAAAGCTTTCTGTGGTCTAGCCCCCGCCTCTTGGTGTCCTCTCCAGCCTCCTCCCTCCCTCCCTTGATCCCAGACACAACTGCCTTCTTACTAATCCTACAACACTTCAGGTTCCTTCCTGCCTATAGGCCTGGCAGTAGTTGTTCCTTTTAACTCAATGGTAGTCTCCAAGATTGCCTACACATCCCTCATTCAGGCTTCCTCTTAGATATCTCCTCCTCAGGGGTGACTTCGTTGGCCATCCTACTCTAGAGTCCACCCTACTCTGCCTCCCACCCCCGCTCACCCCACCATTTATTTGCTCTCACTGCTCTCATACCACCTCATTTATTTTCATCAGAGCCTTTAGAACTAATACTTTTATATATATATATATATATATATATATATATATATATATATTTGTTTATTCTTGTATTCCCTTACCTTTTAGTGTTAATTTCATAACAATGTGTAACAACATAAGAACAGGGACCATGTCTTATTCCCTGCTCTATCTCTAGCAGTGTCTATTATGTCATACAAAGGGGAACATTAAACATTTGCTGAGTGAATAAATGAAAGCAAGAGGCATCATTCTGAGAAAATAACCTTTGAGCTAACGCAGATTTTTTTGGTATTAAACATAAACAGACATCAGACTTAATAAAACATATATACCATATTTACACATAAACACATCAATGTTTAAATATATATTTTTGAGAGAATAATAATTTAAAAAGCACCAATGTATTAACACTCAGATGGAGAAACTGAAAATTATCACTTCTTTGGAAGCCCCAATTTGCCCTACTGTGTAACATTGTCCTCGTCTCCAGAATAACAATGATCTATGTTTTTTTCCTGTTAATCGGTCCTTCAACCCTTTTTTTTTTTTTTAAAGTTTTACTACCTATGTATGTATCTCAAGTTTTGGAAACTGGAGAGCAAGCGCAAACTCAGCTAATGGAGACCTGGCAGGATCACCACTAATAAATGAGGTTCTCAGAAGAAGAGAAGCTGCACTGAGCCATGGGACCACAGGCTGCCCCAGTGCCATGACTGCAGACAAGCCCCTTCTGGTGGGTGAGAGTGTCAGAGGGACGGGTCTAAAAAGTGCCCTGAGAGCATAGAGCTCATTGTTAGGCAGTCAATAGGGCTCTAGCACAGACCACACATGGATGTCCAAGGGAGATGAGGTCAAAGCCAGGCGGTGCTTAGTATTTTCTGTTTCAAAGTATGGTTGCTAGGGATAGGTCAAAAAAGAACACTTCTGTGAGAGTGAAAAGGGCCTTCAAGTCTCCTGACAGCATATTGTGAAGACAAACCAAGTGCAGGAGAATATCAGGACCGGCTCACTGGAACCTTCTGTCCTTGGCTTAAAAAAGAGTGCAGAATCTTTGCAGTTTCTTATGAAACTAAACATACTCTTCCCATATGATCCAGCCATCGTGTTCCTTGGTATTTACCCAAAACAATTAAAAACTTCTATCCACACAAAACCTGCACAAGCAGCTTTATGCCTAATTTCCAAAACTTGGTAGCAACCAAGATGTCCTTTAGTAGCTGAAAGGATAAACTGCAGTTCCACCAGACAATGAGATCTTATTCCATGCTCCTAAGAAAGCTATCAATCAAGCCATAATAATATACGGAGGAACCTAAAACACACATTAATGAGGAGAAGCCAATCTGAAAAGTGTACACACTGTATGATTCTAACTGTACGACACTCTGGAAAAGGCAAAATTATGGAGATGGTAAAAAGGTCAGTGGGTGTAAAGGGTTGCGAAGGGGGAAGCTATGAGTGACCAGAGCACAGAGGATTTTTAGGGAAGTGAAACTACTCTGTATGATACCAGAGTGAGGGATAAATGGCCTTACACATTTGTCCACACTCACAGGATACCACCAAGAGTGAACTTCAGGGTAAACTACAGAGATTATGATGGGTCAGAGTAGGCTCATTGATCTAACAAATTGGTCCTCTGGGGTGGGGGGGTAATGTTGGTAATGGGGGAGGCGCTGCAAGTGTGGGGGTGGGGGCACATGGGAAATCTCAGTACCTTCCCCTCAATTTTGCTGTGTACCTAAACCTGCTCTGACAAACTACAGTCTTAATTTTTTAAAAAAAGATGCAAAATAGGCTTCAATAGGATCCATCACTTGCAGCTAAAACTGTGATTGATACGCTGTGTATTTTTGCACTCTGCTTTTAGACCCTCCTGGGACAGGCTGTATTGGATATGTACTGGAGATCCTCTGTTGCCAGGGACACAGCCACAACTCAGACTGGCTTACACAAAACAGATCTGTTGACCTACATGACTGGAAAGCCCATGAGCTGAATTTCATTAATAATGTTTTGTATCACAAACTACCTGGCAGGTACATGGATCCTCATTATAATGGTTTTCATTTTCTTTAATATCTTAAAGTATTTCCAGACAAACTAAAACAAAGCAAAATAAAACAAATGCAAAGTGGCTGGATGTAGTAGCTTAAGAAATGTCATTGATATGATGGTCTCTCCTCCCTTTCCTCTGCAGGCCCTGTCCAGGTGGGATCCCCTTGCTGCAGCCTCCAGCCCTGCTATTATTACAGCTGGGAGCATCCTGGGAAAAGTGCTTCTTCCTTCTCAACATTTCCACAAGTCTCAGAAATAACCACTGACCCGAGTCAGGTTTCAAGCCAACTCTTGCAAGAACTGTTCAGCTAGAGGTGTGTGATGTTCTGATGGGGCAGGCCAGGCTCACATGCCTCCCTCCTCCCAGAGCTAATGAAATGAGGCTAACCACTTCTCTCCCCCCACTGATGCTTGCATTACCAGAGAATATCATGGTGTTTTGACTAAGAGAAAAGGGATGGATACTAGGCAGGAAGAACACAAGTGACCATTTATGTTCTTGAAGATTATTTAAAGGAAAAACGACAGAAACAGGACAAACAGCTCCCTCAGGACAGAGAGAAGTAATCTCTCAAATCCTGTGGAGATCCTAAGGCCAAATTATTGTCAATAAGTTATCAAGAAGTAGAAGTGGAATTACATCTTCCATCAAAAACACTAGTATTAATGTGACAAAGATTCTATTCTTGACCAAATTCTAGCCAGGCTCCTCTGAGCCCTTTCTTGACTAACCTTCAAATATAATCTATAAAATTTTTTGAAGATGTTATTTATTTACTCATGAGAGACACGCAGAGATAGAAGCAGAGACACAGGCAGAGGGAGAAGCAGGCTCCCTGCAGGGGGCCCAATGCAGGACTCGATCCCAGGACCTCAGGATCACGACGGGAGCTGAAGGCTTAACCACTGAGCCACCCAGGTGCCCCATGATCTATAAATTCTTGAACAAGTACTAACAGTTTAGGAGGGCTCAAGTCTTCACCTCTAGGACAACTGTCATACTCCCCCTCCAACAAAGTGTCTGCCTGAGAAAACTCAGGGCTGCTCCCCCCAAAAATACTATTTGCTCCAGCCAACCCCTGAAGATAGAGCCTGTCTCCTAGTCTCTGTGAGAAGGTAAAAGCCTAACTTCAATGAAGGCCAGTTAACAAAGGCAGACGGGTTTCACATGGACCAACACTCCCCACCTTCCTGCTTTTTCTTAAATTCTCACTTTTCTGATTCTACTGAACATGCACTTAACCACTCTCGGCCCCTTCCGTTTTCAATCTCCCTTTAGAACACCTAGCCACCTTTGTATAAATCCAAGTTGAATTCATTTCACACGGAAATCCTTTTCCTACTCAGTAGCATACGACTGAGTCTAGTCTGTACTTGTCACTTGCACTTGCCCTAGTATCTGCCTTTACTTATCCCTCACATCTGTATCACCAGTAGGAAAAGAAAAACAGTGGTGAAGGGCTGGTATGCTCCAGAAGCAAATGTAGAACTGAAACCCTAGAGAAGACTGACATCTACTTGGTTTGGCAATGTGCTTTCTTCCTTTCTTTTTTTACACCCACTCCTGTATGCATGTCAAGATATCACTTTCATTGTCATAAACAAGACTTCCCTGCAGTTGATCACAAGAAACCATCACACAAGGAGCCAGCAACACCTGAGGAGGTCATGTGGCTGGCCATCCTAGCTGGTCTGCTCAGCTCTGGGTAGCCTGCACGCGGTGTTCGTCTCCTGTGGCGGATGTCTTTAGAAGCCACTCTGGACTGATAAACTTAAAACTACTCCACACGAATACAATAAGCTCACCCTTGCATTATAGTGTTATACCAGCCAGAGCATTCGCTGATGACGTTCTCTACATTTTTTTAAAGCTTTACTGAGACATAATTGACAAATTGAAACATATTTAAAAACTGAGGAACAGGGATCCCTGGGTGGTGCAGCGGTTTGGCGCCTGCCTTTGGCCCAGGGCGCGATCCTGGAGACCCGGGATCGAATCCCACGTCGGACTCCCGGTGCGTGGAGCCTCCTTCTCCCTCTGCCTGTGTCTCTGCCTCTCTCTCTCTCTCTGTGACTATCATAAATAAAAAAAAGAAAAAAACAAAAGAAAAAAACTGAGGAACAGATCCATCACCTCAGATATTCACTTTCTTTTCTGGAAACAACAACTCTTAAGATTTACTCTTTTAGCAAAATTCAAGTATACACTACAGTCACCATACTACACATTAGGACTTCCCGCCTTTCTTATCTTATAACTAAAAGTTTGTACCCTTTCACAACTTGTCCCCATCTTCCCTGCCCTGCCCCCAGGCCCCTGAAAACCATGATTTTACTGTTTCTATGAGATAGAATTTTTGTTAAGATTCCACATAAATGATACTGTGCACTGTCTGTCTTCTTTTCTCTGGCTGATTCAATTAGCATAATACCCGTCAGGTTCATCAACGGAGTTCCAAATGAGAGGATTTCCATCCTTTTTGCAGCTGAGTAATATTCCATCACATACACATACCACATTCTCTTTATTCATCTGTTGAGGGACACAGGTGGTTTTCATACTTGGCTGTCATGGATAATACGGAGGTAGCGGTGCCGAAAGCACCCCGGGCTAGTTACGTTGCCGTGGAAGCCTCTACCCCTTCTTACTCGGGAGGCCGCTGGCACCATGCGTCCTGCACGCGGCTCGGAGCGCACGCGGCGCCCGGGGCCGGGAGGGACGGCGTGCAGGGCCTTCTCCCCGCGGGGCACCGCGAGCGGCCCCGGGCCTGGGCTCCGAGCCCCACATCGACTGCTCGCTGTTGCCGAGCCGGGGACACCTTCTTGCCCTGCTCACCCTTGCGTGAGGGGCACCGCGTCCGGGGGCCTGAGGTGCCTCGTGTAACCCTGCGGCGTCCTGCCTGGCACGGGCTGCGCTTCCCACCGTGCAGGTGAGGAGCCGGGCTCTGCACGGGCCCCGTGCGGGTGTCAGCACCCCCTCGGGCGCTGTTAACGAGCAGGACACACAGCTTGGCTAATGAGACGCAGTGAACCGTCGGTGCTACTGGATGCCAGTGTGTTCGCACGCCCGGCTCACAGGAGCCCCGGGGGCGCTCGGAGGAGGGGCCCCCTCCCGTCGCCGTCCCCTGGGTCCCCTGGAGGTCGCGCCCCGTCCCTGAAGGGAGCAGTGGCCGACATTCCGCGCCCTAAGGGACACCCCCCCCCCCCCCCCGTCGAAAGGGAAAGGCTTTGGGACGCTTGCAGCAGTTGAGGGCGAGCCCAGGCATGTTTCTCCGAAGTGAAAGCAGACTTTACTCCCCAGGTGACCGGGGCTGGAGCGGGCGTGGGGCTGGGATGAACACGTACACAATCCTCCCCTGTATTCATGAGCCTAGGGGTGACCTTTGCTCCCCACATTTATGCAAACCCGCTCACTAGCCTGGAGCAGGCCTGCTGCCTGGAGAAGCCCACCTTCACTTCCAGGGCCCACTCCACACCATCCCTTTACTTCAGTGGCTGGTAGGGAACTTTCTCTACTATCTGTTGACGGCCTTCTCAGCCAAGAGGACTGCGAAGAACAGATTCTCCGGATATTTTTCATTCTTATTTCAGTTCTTTGGTTATTGCACACTATCGTATAGATCTTTGCCAAATGGACCTCAGCATTGGTCGACTGCCGAACACTCCGTATGAAATTCAGGCCTACCCTCCTACAGTCCGGCATTGACTGAACAGAGGACCACCGTGTGCCCCCGCGCGGGCGCGTGCGGAGAGCCTCAGGCCAACGGAGGTCGAAATCGGATTTTTCGGTTTGTGGTGCCCTCAGGCGGACAGAGCCAGAATTGCAGGCCACCTCGCCAAAAAGGAAGGAAGAGGTGTCCTTTCCCACGGAGAGCATTCTTTGATTACAAAATATTGTTTCTCTGCAGTTCTGTAGCTGTCGTGCACCTACTGTGAAAACCCCAGCGTGATGTCTGGTGACACCTGGCAAGCTGATCCTAAGCTTTATAGGACAGTGGAAGTGATCAAAAATAGCAAAGTCCCTTTAAAGATTAAGCAAAGGTGGAAGGCCTTTCTCCACCAGCTGTCAGGACTTATAATGAGGCTGTAGAGGGTAAGCAAACAGCCCTCTCACAGGGATAGACTGATCAGATGCAATAAGTAAAGTGTCTGGAAGTGGGCCCACATTATATGGGACTTTGATATACGACCAAAGAGTCATGACGTCCGTGAGCAAAGCAGGGGACCCTTCAGTAAAGAGAACTAGAATCCAGTGGCTTTTCCATAGCAAAACGAAGCAAAATCCCTCTCTCACACTGGATGACTTTTCCAGGGCCGCAGGAGCAGAATTCCACAGATCGGGGGGCTCCAAGGAGAGAGATTTTCCTCACAGTTTTGGAGTCTGGAAGTCTAAGCTCAAGGTGCGGGCAGGCTTGGTTTCTCCTGAGACCTGTCTCCTTGGCTTGCAGACGGCTGCCGCCGGCCGTGTCCTGACGTCCCAAGTACAGTCGTGTTCTGAGGGTTAGGGCTTCAATACATGGAGGTCAAGGAGACAGTTTAACCCATAAATATACCATATACAAAAAAATCTACTCCAGATGGTATAAAGATGTAGTAAATTCAAGAACAAAACAAAATGTTAGTTGAAATTTTAAGCAACCAAGTTTCTGAGCACAGGATAGGGAAAGATTGTTTTACTGAAATATTTAATTGGTTAGAAATTTAAATCTAACATTGAAGTCTTTGAAAAGTAACTTAATGAATATAAAAAATAATTTTAGGATTTAAATCTAAACATTACAGGACTCTTGGGTGGCTCAGTGGTTGTGCATCTGCCTTTGGCTCAGGGTGTGATCCTGGGGTTCTAGGATTGAATCCCACATCGGGCTCCCCGCATGGAGCCTGCTTCTCCCTCTACCTGTGTCTCTGCCTCTCTCTCTCTGTGTCTGTCATGAATAAATAAATAAAATCTTTAATTTTTTTTTAAATTAAAAAATAAACGTTAAATATGTTAAATATATTTTATCTTTACTTATATCCACTAAGCAAGATTTTCAAAATCATTCATAATCAGGAAAATGCAAATTAAGACTTCAATGTTATGTTCATTTTGAATATATTGCCATTTTAAAAATCACTAAAACTAGCAAATCCTGCCAGTAATCTTTGATGAAGGTTTAAATGTTTCTCGAAATACTTGATCAAAACTTTTATTCCTTCTTCAATTTATTTCTCTACCTACTTACCTCTCCATCTATCTATTTCCTGGACATGTTTATAACAACGTTGGAGAGCAACCATCCCCACCCCATTCACTGTTGCACAAAAGGCCCGTTAACTTACTGCAGTGGACTTAGATCTCCCTCTACTGGTACAAAATGGTAATGCTGACCAACGCTGTAAGGCTTTTAATTAAGATGGTTTCACATGCAGAGGTTTCTTTACGTCATATTCACCAAGTCACTGTGCTGTGCAGAATCAGCATATGGAGTAATGTCACTTCTGAATCTATGTTAAGGGGTACAGTTATTTTCTAATGTCACTTATTTAAACATTTATAAATAACAAAATCATTATAAATAGCAAAAGTAACAAAGAAAAACAAGCTTCCTGAAAGTGGAAAAAACTGAATGACATCTCCAAAAAAATTTTTTTGAAGAACATTTTCCTCTCTTTCCCTTTATGAATTCCTGCAGTTTGCTTATCCTCCACATTCGTACTCCTGGATTTCCTTTGAAGACCATTACTTCAAATGCATGTTTGAAAACTAGTAATAGCGAAGACATTTTTCCCTTAACACTATACAGACCTTTTGAGTGTCTGAAGCTGCTGCCTAGACCCCTGTGGCCAACCTAGTAGTCTTCTAAGTTTTAGCAAGCGCCTTTAGCCTGTTAACTAAACCTTTCTTTGTAGATCTATAGATCATGCATTGTTTCCTAGATAGGCTTGGAAACAACCCTCTTGGACAACCTCCCCCTGGGGTACCAATACATGACCTCTGAGCACCATGAAATAGTCTGCAGCTGACACCACTGAGTCTGCATGCAATCAAGAAGTGTTCCATTCTGCTCCCCTTTTACTGATGAACTGCCCTGAAGCTCCTTTAAAAATCTTTGGGCCAGCCAGAAATCTCAGAGTTGTTTCTTGGACAAGAGTCTTCCTTCTCCCCAGGTGGCCACCTCCTGAATAAAGCTCCTGTTCCTTCCCAATCACAACTTGTTTCTTGAGTATTGGCTTTTCTAGAGTCCAGCAGCCGATTTTTTTTTTTTTGTAACAATGACACTCTTTTAAAGTGTTCATCGCCAACTCTACGCTGAAATTCCATTCAATTGGAATTTTATGTGTGGATCGATGTAAACCCCTTAAAACATTTAAAAACAAGAACCCTTTTAAAAACATTTTCTTGTCAGTAAAGAAGCCTCTTCTGTCATTCTATCTTAATACTGACATTTTACGAGGTCCCATTTTACCATTTTTTAAGACCAGTTGAAAAAACTGGTTACTTACTGTTCATTAACCTTGAAACATAAATTTATTGGGAAATGTACAGGTATTGCAAGTGGGAAATTAAAAGTCAGGAAAAATTTAATAAAAACCAGGAAAAAGAAATTGGCTAGATGTAGTTTTAGCTTTCCACCAAAGTCTTTAATGCAACACAAAGACACAGGGAAGATTATTAGAGCTATTCCAAAACATGGCTCTTAACACACAGGAAACAGTTAAAGTCATTAAGCTTCTAAATGTATTTATCAAACTTAAGCTTCATAAACAAAAGGTATATACCATACAAAGACAAAAGGCACTGGATCTCTTTCAATGGATGGGTGTTAACTAGCTCTACCCTAGTGACTGCCCACTTTGGTGGCTGCTGTAACCCCAGGCACATCTTCCCCTGGGGAGTTCCAGTGTCATCACAAAGGTAGGCACTCAAATGGAAGTGGAAAGCTGTTCTCTCTTTCAAATACTCTACTTTTCTGAGCTTTTTTTGCCCCACTCAATCAAATTTCCACAGGAGGCAGGAAGAATTACAATTCAATACGTTACCATGCTTCAGACACAAGCCACTCTGGAACCAGTTAGCACTTCACGCTTTCTTTAGCCATTCAAGTACCACCTTACACTCTGCTTTCCCCCCCTCATAACAGAGCTGTTTTCATTAACTGAAAACCCTTTAAAGACATATTTATACTCCACTAAATAGCTAAGAAATCTTTGGCAAGTCATTTTGAGACTTCTCCCATCTAGAAACTGGAGATAATACGGACCAAAACGGTTTGTTGTAAGACTTAAATGAAACAGTCCAAGTAAAAGGCTTTGAAAGTCTTAGAATATAGTGTTACGTAAATATTAACTATGAGGAATTTCCTATGGCAATGCCTGTATCAGTTTAGCACTTCTCCTTGGTAATCCAGCAAATTATCCAAAAGGAAAATGGATCATAAAACCACAAACTTTGATATCACTTTCAGTAAAATTAGGGAGAATGACTTCAAAATACTTGTAAGATCCATCAGAAATAACCATAGTTTTCAGAATTTCTATTTAAAATTTCATCTTGAATAACAATTGGATCACATAAAAATGCAAATCTAGGAGCATCTGGGTGGCTCAGTGGTTGAGCTCATGTCATGTCATGTCATGATCCCGGGTCCTAAAATTGAGTCCCACATCTGGCTCCCCACAGGGAGTCTGTTTCTCCCTCTGCCTATTTCTTTGCCTCTCTCTGTGTCATAAATAAATAAATAAATAAATAAATAAATAAATAAATAAAATCTTAAAAAAATGCAAATCTGAAATTTTTGAACATAGTGAAAAAATGAGAAAACCTTCACCATTATGACTTAGGGCATACACAGCTAACATAGTGGTTTTCCACTGGGACAATCCCCCTCCCCACAAGGGTACTTTGGCAATATCCAAAATCATTTCTGATTGTCACAGCTGGGCATGGGGATGCTATTGGCACTTAGTAGACAGAGATCAGAGATACTGCTAAACAACCAGGATGCAGAAGAAAGCCCTCCTACCACAAAGAAGTGCCTGGCCCCAAATGTCAACAGCTCTGAGGTTGGGAAACTCTGAACTAAAATACCCAGAGGCAAATTCATATTCTTACATATTTATGTCAATAAATGAGAAAGGAAAATAAATCTATTTAAAAAGTAATAAAACAGAGTAACTTAACTAGCCCACACTTTCCCTTTTCCCTTAAAAACAGAGGCTGAAAGACAGAAAATCTGCTTAAACAAAATAATCACAGAGGAAATTCAAAGAATAATTGGGGACTACTTAATTCCACATAAATAAGATGTATATTCTTCTAAGATCTGACCCGAGAAAACTTCAGAAGTTTAAGTAGACCATTTCTATAGAGGAAAGTGTAGGATATTGTCAGAGAACTGTCCCCTAAAAAGACATCAGTCCTAGATGGTTTCACAGGGCAATTCTGTGAAGCTATCAAGGTTAATAATAATATTAATATTTACATAAATATTCAACAAGTTAAGCATAAGATGGGGGCTTAGATGATATGTGCTGAAAAGTTACTTTACTATAAGTAATATAAGTTATTACATTAATAACTCATGAATATTTATGTAAATTTTAAAATAAGATATTAGGAAACAAAACCTAGCAGCATAGTAACAGAATATCACGCCACAATGAAGTAGAGTTTACCCCAAGAATGCAAGGATGCTTCAGTTATTGAGAAATCAGTATCACTTAGCAATAGACATAATATTAATGATTCATATTAATACATACCAAGAGAAAGTCAATCATTTTCACAAGTACTTAAAAAGCATTTCACAAAGTCAGCATCTATTTTTAATAAAAACCCTTAAATTAAAAATCAATAAGATATTTAGCTACAAGGATAAAATATAGCTCTCAACTTAAAAGCTGGCATCATGCTTTATAGGGAAAAGCTCTAGAACTCCAGGTAGGAAACAGCAAGGATGCTCATCTTTACTACCATTATTACTACTCTACCAGAAGGATTGAATCTTAACATTAAAGAAGAAAGATTACAGACAGTAAAATGGAAAAGAACTAAAACTATCACGGTCTATAAATGATGTGACTGAAAAATCCTAGAAAATAAATTTAAAGAGAGATTGCTTATGAAGCATAGGATTCAGTAGCAGGCTGTCGAAATTGATACATGTGGGATCCCTGGGTGGCTCAGCAGTTTTGCACCTGCCTTCGGCCCAGGGTGTGGTCCTGGGGACCCAGGATTGAGTCCCATGTCAGGCTCCCTGCACGGAGCCTGCTTCTCCCTCGGCCTGTGTCTCTGCCTCTGTCTCTCTCTCTGTGTCTCTCATGAATAAATAAAATCTTTAAAAAAAAAGAAATTGATAAACAAAAATCAACAATAGTCAGAAAATGGGGTGGAAGAAAAGATCTTACAAAGCAACAATAACAAAAAGTTAACACACCTGAGAACAAATGAGAAATGTGCAAGACCTGTATGAAGAAAACTTTTTTTTAATGATTTTATTTATTTATTCATGAGAGACACAGAGAGAGAGAGAGGCAGAGACACAGGCAAAGGGAGAAAGAAGCAGGCTCCGTGCAGGGAGCCTGACATGGGACTCAATCCGGGGACTCCAGGATCAGGCCCTGGGATGAAGGCGGCGCTAAACTGCTGAGCCACCCGGGCTGCCCTGAAGAAAACTCTTAAGATGCAGAACACTTGGACAAATGGAACTTTGTTCCATGTTCATGAGAGGAAGATACAGTATATCTTAAATATGTCAATTCTCCTTAGATTAAATTAGAAATTAATTCAAATAAAGCAACTTTTTAAAAAACATCTAGGCAAGAGGATTCTAAAGATCATACAAAAAATTAGCAGGATTATCAAAGAAAATCCTAAAATAAAGAGAAGTTGCAGGAGTGTGGGGGGGGGGAGGGTTAGCCTTATCAGGTACCATAAAGCTTTGGTAATTAAAGTTTTAGCTTCACGTGGCACATGAGTGGTAACGTCGATCAGTGGAACATAAAGTCCAGAAAAAGATTCAACATATATATAGCATTTTAATATATCATGAAGGTGTCAAATGAAATCAGGTTTACCTCACTATTTTGACAGATTACTTATTAAATGCCACAGAGTCAACTTGGTAATGTTCGGAAAGAAAGTAAAATGGATCCCTAATTTATACCTGGCTAAATTCCAATTAGATTCAAGTTTGAAATATAAAATATGAGATCCCACAGCAATATAGGATAATTCACTTATAGCCTTGGGTGTGGTAGATCTTTCCCTATTATACAAAATCCAGGATCCATAAAATAATAGATCCACTAATGCAACTATATACAAACAAAACCTTTTCGATAAAAAAAAAATAGGTCAAGTCGAAAGATAAATAACAAACTGGAAACATTATCTCCAATGTATCACAGAGAAAGGGTTTACCTTCCTATTAAATAAAGAGCTTATACAAGCTGATGTTCAAAAGACCCATTAGGCAATAGAGAGCAAATGGTTCTTCTAGAGTCTCATCTGCGCTCATAAGAAGAGAGACTGAAATTAAAACCATTCTGAAATACCATTTCCTACCTATGGAAATGCCAAAATCCTAAAGCTTGTGTGAACATACTAAATTGGTAAAGTGTGGAAGAAACCAGTACTCTGGTATATTGCTGGTGGGAAAGCAAATTGGTACAATCTCAGTGAAAGGTAATTTGGTAGATTCTACCGAAATTTGAAATTCATGGGCATCCTTACCTCTACGAATTTATCCTGTGGAGATAATGCAACATATAAAATGATGGATAACAGGCATCAGCAGATAAAGCAGCCCACTGGCTACATTTAGTTCAATGTCTGTTTTTGCAAATAAGCTTTTATTGTAAAACAGCCATGCCTGTTTGCTTACACATTGTCTCCAGTCGCCTTTATGCTACAACAGCAGAGGTGAATGGCTGGGATGGAGACCATATGGTCTACAAGGCCTAAAATATTTACTACCTGACCCTTTGTAGAAACGGTTTGCCAACTCTTGATGTATAGGGCTATTTACTGGAGCATTGTTTCCAACAACTGGAGACCAGAATAAACCTAAGTATCTCCAGCAAGGGGTCTGATTAAATAAACGATGGTACATTCATATTATGAAAATGTAGGCAACTGTAAAAACAAAACGAGGCTTTTGAAGTACTGATATGGTAAGATCTCCAAAATAAATATTGTGAAAAGCAAGTAGGACAGCATATGGTATAGTACAGCATGTTGCCTTGGAGACAAAAAGAAAGGGAAAATAGAATTTTACAGGCTTAAATATGCATAAAGCATAACGTTTCTAGGAGGAAAAGCTGACCACTTTTTTTTTATAGGTTTTAATGTTTGAGCCAAGAAAATAGGTTACCTAGTGAAAAATACATATAAAAATACATTTTTAGTGACAGTGTATAGCTCATCAAAGAGGCCTTCCCAGTCCACTCTCCCTCTCTTACTATCATCTGGGTAAGATTTCTGATGCATACAGCACTTTATACACTCTAACTATTTGGTTATTAGTTTTCTTCTACAGATGTATGAAAGTTCCATGAGGACAGGTACACTGGTTTCTTCAGTGCTACATTCCCAATGTCTACAATAATATGTGGCACAGAGTAGGAACTCGATTATTTTCCAGATAAACAAATTTATAAGTATAAAACAACTGAGAATAGACAGACCCTAGGGATGTCTGGGTGGCTCAGTGATTGAGTGTTTGCCTTTGGCTCAGGTTGTGATCCCGGGTTCCTGGGATCAAGTCCCATGTCAGGCTCCCTGCATGGAGCCTGCTTCTCTCTCTGCCTGTGTCTCTGACTCTCTCTCTCTCTTGCTGTCTCTCTCCCTCTGTCTCTCATGAATGAATAAAATCTTAAAAAAAAAAAGAATAGACAAATCCTAGATTTGATCTTGCATAAATTACTGAGCCTCCCTATGTCTCAGTTTCCCCTTACGTAACATGAAGATTCTTTTATTAGGTTATTGTGCTTAAATAAGCCAAGGCACAGAATGTGCTTAAAGCAGTGAGCTGACACACAGTAAAAGATCAATAGTGTTGTTACTACCTAACACTCAGAAGAAAGGAAGGGGCAAGACGAGCATTAGCAAGGACACGAGGAACGGACAGGAATTTAATCCAAGGCTCAGGGGAGAGATTTCTCTCTCCAGCATCTGGTTTACTGAAAGGAGCTGAACAAAAATGAATGGAACTACCAAGGAGGAAGAGTGAGCAAAAAAGCACGGGTTTTGTTTGCCCTTTTGGTTTGTTTTTGACTTGGGGAAATGGAAATAGAGAGGAAGAGGTGGGGAGATGCATATAGGAGGTTATAACCACCAGCCAACGGAGAAAACACTCAGGACTTGGAATGTGAGGGAAGCTGCAGCTTAGCCGCTGATAAAGGCTGGGGAGAGGCAGGTGTGCTGCTCTCAGAGCCTGTCCAGGGGATGCCACAGAGGAAATGGCTTCCCAGGCTCTGCTCCAAGTGCCTGCCCTGGAAAACAGCTTGTGAGTGGCTGTGCAGGTGGAAAGTGAGCTGCTGCACTTGAGAAGTCTCAAAACTACCCTGCTCAAACAATATCCCCTCTCACCCCCATACTCCTCCATCCACCAACACTTCTATATCCACACCTGACTCAGTTTGGGGAAGTCGGGGATGCAAAGAGCATTCCTGGCTCGGAAGGCTCAATGCAGTGCCTACAACCCAGGATCTCTAGCCACTGGGGAAGCAGCAAAGCCCTGAAGGAGATAGAGACATAGGGCTGCTGGCTCCTCACTGTGCAGCAGCAATGACAGGTTGGAAACTTGGAGGCTCTTTTTGTTTAACGTAATTGTGAAAAAAAAATCAAATATATAGAATTGGGGCAAAAAGGGTACAGTGAATACTCACAGATCCACCAACAAATCCAAGAACTGTTTACATGTATTTCCCTCTCTTGCCATTTAAAAGTTTGTTACAAACATCATAACATGCTTAAACTTAAATGGTGCAGCATGTATCTCTCACAATGGGGAGCTAAAATACTCAGTGCTACCGTGCTTCGAAAAACACACGGTAATTCCTTAATACCTAGTTCACACTCATATTTTCCCACTTATTCCCAAAATGCATTTTGTAGCTCAGTTGTTCACACTAACATCTTCAATTGAAGACAAAAGGAGGCATTCTGTTAGGACTCCTAACTCAATTCTGCAGGAACCACTACTTACTCTCTTTGGCTTTTCGAAGAAACCAGGCTAGATGTCTTATAAAATGTCCATTTTCTGAATTTATTTTATCCTTTCCCGGTGGTTTCATTTACTTTATTCCTTTGTCCTCTGTATTTCCTTTGAACTTCAAGTTAAAAATGCGGGCTAAGGTTTCTCTTGAACATTTCTTAGGAAGAACCCATCACAGGAAGACTGTAATTCCCGTGGCATCCCAGCAGGTGTCCCATATTCCTGATAGTTTGGTCTCTGTGTTGAGGTGGTGTCGGCCTCATCCCACCATGATAAAAGTGCACCACCCCAGCCCCACATATTACTGGTAGTCATCTGTGGGGTAACCCACAGAAAAATCTGCCCATCAGCCATTCATCTAATGGTTCCATCCACACTGAGGAGTCTTACTACAGCCAGTTATTTCATACAGACTTGCAGAATGGAGGTTTTCTCATACTGTCCATTCTTTCTGTATTTATTAGTTGGTATTCTTCTGTAAAAATATTTCCTCATCACCAGAGGCAGCGGGTAGTGGATGGGACAGAGGAGAAATTGGATGAAGGTAGTCAAAGGTACAAACTTTTAGTTAAAATATAAAAAAGTACTAGGAATGTAGGGAACAACATGATAAGCATAGTTGAAACTGCTGTAGGATATACAGTTGACTGGTTCACACGGTGGGATTTAGAGGCACTGACCCCTATGCCATGCAGCTGAAAAATTGTGGACAACTTTTGACTTCCCCAAAACTTAACTGCTGATAGCCTGCTGTTGACCGGAAGCTCTAGTGATACCATAGTCAATTAACACATACTCTCTGTGTTATATGTATTATACACTATATTCTTATGTTAAAGTAATCAGAGAGGGCACCTGGGTGGCTCAGTTGGTTAAGCATCTGCCTTCAGCTCAGGTCATATCCCAGGGTTCTGGGCTCGAGTCCCGCATCGGGCTCCCTGCTCAGTGGAGAGTTTGCTTCTTCTGCTCTTTCCCCCTCCTCTTGATCATTCTCTGTCTCAAATAAATAATAAATAAAATCTTTAAAGAAAAATGAAAAATAAGACAAGGTTAAGAAAATTTTAAGGAAGAGAAAATACATTTTCAGTACTATATTTGCTCCCTCCCCCCAAAAATCCTGCATATAAGTGAATCTATGCAGATTCTAAGAGTTCTCATCACAAGAAAAAGAAAGTGTTTTTTTCTTTTACATTGTATCTAAGTGAGATGATATATGTTAACTGAATGTATTGTGGTAATCATTTCATGACATTTGTATGACAAATTTATACTGTTTAAGATTAAACTTATACACTGTGGTAAATCAATTTTATCTCAATAAAATTGGAAAAAATATCCTCATTAACTGGGCTTGTTACCTTGAACTGTAAGAATAAATTAATATAATCCCTTTTGGAATTAGGACCAATTTTGGAATTAGGATTTGGTGTAACAGTCATCTCCAATATGGGCAAGGAAGTTTTTATTTCTATTTTTTTAGAGTATCATTGTGTTCTCATGAATTTTTATGTTTCAAGTGTATTAATCAGTTATAGTCACTATTTTTTAAAATGCAGATCCATTCAGAGAAAAGAGGTAGAAGATACTTTTTTTTCAAAGTTTTCTAGAGTTTAAATTTTTAGACCCAAACTTTTCTAGAGTTTAAATTGACATTTGCCAATTCAATATCAGTACCAATATTACTATTAACAATAAAATCACTGAATTTGCTGCTTTTTCTCCTTAGGATATATCCTTCCAAGGGTTTTCAGCAAGAACACAATATTCCAGACATCTAAAGTAATTCTTTGCTCTGTAGAGGTATGTTACATTTTGATATATACTTGATGCTTTTCCTTTTAAAATATTTTCAATTTTAGAGAATACATTTTTGAATGTGTAAAACATCTACATAAACCATAATTCACATAAAAGTATACTCCAAGAAGTCCTGCTTTCATTTCTGCTCATTTAACATTGTTTATCCTTCTATCCTCATCTCTAACCAATATTTTCACTAGTGTGTTGTTTACTTTTTACTGAAAATATCAGCAGATACGTCTATCTATATCCACCCTCTTATCTACTTATCTATGTACACATATGTTTGTATCCATAAACTTTTATTTCTCTTCCTTTTTCACACAAAAGGTAGCACACCTAAGGATCACCAGGAGTCTGCATGAGGCTCACTGAATCACCCAGAGGTTATGCAGAGACAGAAGGGCCTGAAGAAGACTGCGGTTTCACCTTTATCCACTGTAAGCTCAAGTCAGAGACAGCTGGGTTGCTGGTGAGACAGTTGAATTATATCTTAGGCTGGGGGTACTTGAAGAAAGAGACAACTCTACACATAGATATCACTGTCCTGCTGATTATGAAGTGAAGAGCTCCAGTTGAATGTGGGATCTTCAAATAGAAATATCTGGTTGGTGCTTATAAAGGAGAAAAAAGATCAATAGTTTTCTGAGCCATCCACCTAGAAGTGATAACTGGATTTGTGAGAATGAGTAAATTCTGCAGGAGTAAAAATAGAAAATAACAAGTAACACTTTTTTTTTCTGAATAGCTAATTCAAATGAAGATATGCAGACACCTGAAGATGTTTCAAGGTATAATGGGGCAGATTGATGGTTTCAAGGCAATCACTTTATAAATTCCCAGCTATTATATGAACTCTTCCTAAAACTGATCTGACTGACAGCCCCTCGTTGGCTGGTTCTCCTTTCCCAAATTCTCTTTCACAACTGCCTGTCTCCGATTTTACAATAGGAGAGCACATCTCTCATCTGTCCATTGACCATCCATGCATCCCTCTGCCCAAAATTTAACTCTTGTTCATTTCCACCAGGTGTAAATTCCTCTGGAGCCCCCCCCCCCCAATAGGGAAAATTTGAGACTGCAGAGCTCTGTAAGAAACTTCTTCCAAGTGGCAAACTGTGGCAAGACCTCATACCACAACTTTTCTTTCATTTTCTTTTTTTTCTCCTTTCTTTCTCTTTTCTATTTTTTTCTTTTATTCCTTCCCCCCCCCCAAGACTTAGAATTTAGAAGCCAGATGGTTATGACAAAGACAGGTATTAATACATGTATTTGAGTTAGAACACAAAGTCAGTTTTGACCAATCAGTTAGATAGCGAAGATTGTGTTTGCCAATCAAATTATACAAAGGAAGTTTTCCATAAAATGAAGATGTAGCTCTATAGTTTTGGCAAATATGTATCTAAGGCATACACAGAACATCCACTGTTTCAGATGGTGTATTAATTATGACTGCTAATCTTATTGAAAATTTACATATCAACTCAAAAATGTGGGGTGGGGTACATAATTTTCAGAATTATTTATTAGCACATTGACCAAAAACCTGAAGTCCTGTGAGTAAGAGGACCTGAAGAAAGAGAAAAGGATCAGAAAAAGTGAGGGCATAGGGAGAGAACCAGTAGAGAAGGCAGATGAGACTGCAGAAGTCAAGTATGACGACAAAGAGGAGGGATAACGAAAGTGCCAAACATTGCAGAAAGGTCAAGGAGAATGATAATTAGATACTAATCTTTATGAATGCAGCTGCAGGTGGGATAGAGTTAAGAAGAGTCTGTTTAGAACATTCAAAAAGGTGGGCAGTAATGATGAGAAAAATAGAGTATCATTTACAATACTATCTGGCCAGATCACTGGGGCTAAAATGACTTAGACCAAAGAGCAACTCAAGATACTGGACACTGAAGACCACTGAAAGCAGCCATGTCTGGGAGGGGAGCAGAGGAATGAAATTGCTGCTTGGATGATAATGCCAAGAAATACATAACAGAGGAGTAGGGGAGAAGACCACCTTAAGATTGTTGCTCATTGTATCTTATGAGTTTTTAAAGTGTAGTTTTATCGATATTGCCTCCTTTACGGTTTCTATGTCTTTCAAATTTTTAACAATGAAAAGGGAATAAAGAGATTTTGTTTCAAAATAAGAAGTTTAAAAAAAAAACAAAGAAGATGAAAATAAACTATGTCCTCAACCTATGTCAGACTAAAAAGTCTCTGGACAGCTAAGAAAACTATCAACAAAATGGACAGGCAACCTGTGAAATGGGAGAAAATATTTGCCAACCTCTTATCTGTCAAGGAGTTAATATCTAAAATATGGAAGGAACTCATACAACAAAAAAACACAAAAAACACACAATTAAAAGTGGGCAAAGAGGGACACCTGGCTCAGTGGTTGAGCATTTCCCTTAGGCTCGGGGCATGATCCTGGGGTCCGAGATCAAGTCCCATTGAGCCTGCTTCTCCCTCTGCCTATGTGTCTGCCTCTCTCTCCCTGTGTCTCTCATGAATAAATATATAAAATCTTTAAAATAAATAAAGAAATAAAGAAATGAAAGAAAAGAAAGAAATTTTAAAAATGGGCAAGGATTTTGAATAGACATTTTTCCAAAGACAACATATAAATTGGCCAACAAGGACATAAAAAGGTTCTCAACATCATTAATTATCAGGAAATGCAAAATGAAACCAGAATGAGATATCGCACCGTACCTTTTAGAATGTCTGCTTTCAGAAAGATGAAAGCCACCAAATGCAGGCCAGCATATGGGGAAAAGGAAACCTTGTGCACTCTTGAGGGAAATGTAGATACAGTTTATGTATAAAACATGATGGAGGTTCCTCAAGAAATTACTAATAGAAGTATAACATGACCCAGCAATCCCACTTCTGGGTATATATCCAAAGGAAACAAAATCATAACTACAGACGTACTGGTACTGCCATGCTCTGCAGCATTGTTCACCATAGCCAAGGAACACCTTAAGTCTCCATCAATGGAGAAAGGAGAACGGATAAAGAAAATGTAACGTGACATATGCAAAATGGAATATTATTCAGTGATAAAAAATAAAAAGAATATCCTGCCATTTGTGACAACATGGATGGACCCTGAGGCCATTCTCCTAAGTGAAACGAGTCAGAAAGAGAAACACAAACACTGTATGCTCTTACTTATATCTGGAAACAAAAAAACTGAACTCATAGCAGAGACCAGAATGGTGGCTGGGAGATGTGGGGGCCTGCGGCACAAAATGGGTGAAGGAGGTCAAAAGGTACAAACTTTCTGTTAACAAGATAAAATAAGTCTTGGGGGTGTAATGTACAAGCATGGTAACTAGAGTTAATAACATTGTTCATATATTTGAAAGTTGTTAAGAAGGTAGATTTTAAAATTCCTCATCAAAAGAAAAAAAATCTAATGATTTGAAGTGATGGCAACTTACCGTGTTAACCATCCCATGGTATTTACATGTGTCAAATCAACATGTTGTACACCTGAAATGAATACAGTGTTACATCTCAATTATATCTTGATTTCTAAAAAAATCTTTCATTACCCGATACTCAGAAAATTGACTGCCTATATTTGCTACTATTATCTTCTTTTTTTATTTTTATTTATGATACAGAGAGAGAGAGAGAGAGAGAGAGAGAGAGAGGGGCAGAGACACAGGCAGAGGGAGAAGCAGGCTCCATGCACTGGGAGCCCGACGTGGGACTCAATCCCGGGTCTCCAGGATCGCGCCCTGGGCCAAAGGCAGATGCACAACCACTGAGCCACCCAAGAGTCCTGTAATGTTTAGATTTGAATCCTAAAATTATTTTTTATATTCATTAAGTTACTTTTCAAAGACTTCAATGTTAGATTTAAATTTCTAACCAATTAAATATTTCAGTAAAACAATCTTTCCCTATCCTGTGCTCAGAAACTTGGTTGCTTAAAATTTCAACTAACATTTTGTTTTGTTCTTGAATTTACTACATCTTTATACCATCTGGAGTAGATTTTTTTGTATATGGTATATTTATGGGTTAAACTGTCTCCTTGACCTCCATGTATTGAAGCCCTAACCCTCAGAACACGACTGTACTTGGGACGTCAGGACACGGCCGGCGGCAGCCGTCTGCAAGCCAAGGAGACAGGTCTCAGGAGAAACCAAGCCTGCCCGCACCTTGAGCTTAGACTTCCAGACTCCAAAACTGTGAGGAAAATCTCTCTCCTTGGAGCCCCCCGATCTGTGGAATTCTGCTCCTGCGGCCCTGGAAAAGTCATCCAGTGTGAGAGAGGGATTTTGCTTCGTTTTGCTATGGAAAAGCCACTGGATTCTAGTTCTCTTTACTGAAGGGTCCCCTGCTTTGCTCACGGACGTCATGACTCTTTGGTCGTATATCAAAGTCCCATATAATGTGGGCCCACTTCCAGACACTTTACTTATTGCATCTGATCAGTCTATCCCTGTGAGAGGGCTGTTTGCTTACCCTCTACAGCCTCATTATAAGTCCTGACAGCTGGTGGAGAAAGGCCTTCCACCTTTGCTTAATCTTTAAAGGGACTTTGCTATTTTTGATCACTTCCACTGTCCTATACAGCTTAGGATCAGCTTGCCAGGTGTCACCAGACATCACGCTGGGGTTTTCACAGTAGGTGCACGACAGCTACAGAACTGCAGAGAAACAATATTTTGTAATCAAAGAATGCTCTCCGTGGGAAAGGACACCTCTTCCTTCCTTTTTGGCGAGGTGGCCTGCAATTCTGGCTCTGTCCGCCTGAGGGCACCACAAACCGAAAAATCCGATTTCGACCTCCGTTGGCCTGAGGCTCTCCGCACGCGCCCGCGCGGGGGCACACGGTGGTCCTCTGTTCAGTCAATGCCGGACTGTAGGAGGGTAGGCCTGAATTTCATACGGAGTGTTCGGCAGTCGACCAATGCTGAGGTCCATTTGGCAAAGATCTATACGATAGTGTGCAATAACCAAAGAACTGAAATAAGAATGAAAAATATCCGGAGAATCTGTTCTTCGCAGTCCTCTTGGCTGAGAAGGCCGTCAACAGATAGTAGAGAAAGTTCCCTACCAGCCACTGAAGTAAAGGGATGGTGTGGAGTGGGCCCTGGAAGTGAAGGTGGGCTTCTCCAGGCAGCAGGCCTGCTCCAGGCTAGTGAGCGGGTTTGCATAAATGTGGGGAGCAAAGGTCACCCCTAGGCTCATGAATACAGGGGAGGATTGTGTACGTGTTCATCCCAGCCCCACGCCCGCTCCAGCCCCGGTCACCTGGGGAGTAAAGTCTGCTTTCACTTCGGAGAAACATGCCTGGGCTCGCCCTCAACTGCTGCAAGCGTCCCAAAGCCTTTCCCTTTCGACGGGGGGGGGGGGGGGGGGTGTCCCTTAGGGCGCGGAATGTCGGCCACTGCTCCCTTCAGGGACGGGGCGCGACCTCCAGGGGACCCAGGGGACGGCGACGGGAGGGGGCCCCTCCTCCGAGCGCCCCCGGGGCTCCTGTGAGCCGGGCGTGCGAACACACTGGCATCCAGTAGCACCGACGGTTCACTGCGTCTCATTAGCCAAGCTGTGTGTCCTGCTCGTTAACAGCGCCCGAGGGGGTGCTGACACCCGCACGGGGCCCGTGCAGAGCCCGGCTCCTCACCTGCACGGTGGGAAGCGCAGCCCGTGCCAGGCAGGACGCCGCAGGGTTACACGAGGCACCTCAGGCCCCCGGACGCGGTGCCCCTCACGCAAGGGTGAGCAGGGCAAGAAGGTGTCCCCGGCTCGGCAACAGCGAGCAGTCGATGTGGGGCTCGGAGCCGAGGCCCGGGGCCGCTCGCGGTGCCCCGCGGGGAGAAGGCCCTGCACGCCGTCCCTCCCGGCCCCGGGCGCCGCGTGGGCTCCGAGCCGCGTGCAGGGCGCCGGGAGGGAGAGGCCCCTGGCACCGCAACGGGCCCGGGGCGCCGGCGCCGCCTCCCGCCAGAGCAGGCCCGCTCGCCGCGGCGCCCGCACTCCTGGAACCTCCCGCGAGGGGACGCCCGCGCGCCCCAGTGCAGGGCGCCCCGAGGGGCAGTTCCGCGGGCTCCCGCTCTGCGGTCACCGGCTGCGCTCCCGCGGGGGCGGGTCCCCGCGACCGCAGGCCCGGGTCCGCCGCTGCTCGCGACGCCGCCCCGAGAGGCCCGGCCTTTCGCGCGGAGCCCGGCCCCCGCGGCCGCAACTGGGCGCGAGGCAGCGGGGCGCGACCCCGCAGCGACCCCCCGACGGCCCGGGGAGGCCTCGCGCGCATGCGCCGCGGACCCCGGACGCAGCGCCCGCGACTGGCGGCGCCAGGGAGCGGGCCGGGGGCGAGGGGACCCGCGTCCGTCCGGCGCTCACTTCGCCGCGGGGGGAGCGCGGGCGGGGGCCGCCCGCGGCGGCGAGCGCTCCCCGAGGCCGGCCCGTCGGGGCCCGCACGCCGGCGGCAGCGGGAAGCCCGCGGCGGCTCCCGACCTCGCGGCGGCCCGGCGCGCGCTCCGGCGGCCGGGGGGCGGGGCGTCGCCCGTGACGTCACATCGCGTTCGGAGTCTCCGCCCCCTCCCGGCGGCCCGTATATAAGCCTCGGCCGGGCGTCCGCACTCTCACAAGTGGACGCGGACGTCGCGGGCGCGGGCAGTCGGTGGGGCTCGAGGGCCGGGCGGCGGGCGGCGATGGAGCTCTTGCGGACTATCACGTACCAGCCGGCCGCCGGCACCAAGATGTGCGAGCAGGCGCTGGGCAAGGCTTGCGGCGCGGACTCCAAGAAGAAGCGGCCGCCGCAGCCCCCCGAGGAGCCGCCGCCGCCGCCGCAGCCCGCGGGCCAGGGGCCGCCGGCGGCGCCGCACCACCACCACCACCACGCGCACTCGGGCGCCGAGGTCTCGCGGATTATCGTGGACCCCACGACGGGGAAGCGCTACTGCCGGGGCAAAGTGCTGGGCAAGGTGAGCGGCGGGCGGCGCGCCGGGCACCCCCGTCCGGGGGGCGGGCGGGCGCGGGTGCGGGCGGGACCGGGGCGCTCGGCGCCCTGCGCTGCCCTCTGCGCCCGCGAGCCCGCAGCGCGGCTCCCCGCGCCGCCCCCACCTGCGCCCCGCGGCTTTCTTTTTCTTTTTCTCTTTTTGACATTTATTTTTGATTCCCCCCCCCCTCGCCAAAGCTTTGTAAAGGGAGAAGGCATGCTCTTCCCTTCCCGAAGGAGCTTTCAACAAAAGTACAGTGCATGCGACTGTCCACCCTTCCTTCCCCGTAATTTTGCTTTTTCCCCCTAATTTTTAGGTATTTAAAAAAAAAAAAAAAAACCTGCTGTCCTTTTTTTTCTTCTTTTTTTTCTTTTTTTTTTCCCCTGCCCCACTCAATGCTCTCTCTCTCTCGGCTTTGTTTCAGGGTGGCTTTGCCAAATGTTACGAGATGACAGATTTGACAAACAACAAAGTGTATGCTGCAAAAATCATTCCTCACAGCAGAGTAGCTAAACCTCATCAAAGGGAAAAGGTGTGTATGACTGTTGAGTAAAGTATTTTCTTTGTGCGCAGGGATGGCCCTTCCCTCTTAAGAAAATGTCTTCTGCATGTGTAAGCAACTGGCTCTTGAAAGGTGACAGAAGGCTTATAAGCCTTGTCTCGCTCTTTTCTTTCAGATCGACAAAGAAATAGAGCTTCACAGAATTCTCCATCATAAGCACGTAGTGCAATTTTACCACTACTTTGAGGACAAAGAAAACATTTACATTCTCTTGGAATACTGCAGTAGAAGGGTGAGCTTTAACTCCTCTTGGAGTTCATTTACTTCCCCCAAACTGGAGCGGGCTTCACACTGCATTTTATCTGGGATTTTAGCTGCGGTGGGAATTATGATATCGTAGTGTTCCCTATCATCACTCAACCTGCAAAAGGAAACTACTGATTTTGATGACTTTGTTTGACAGATTCTCTTTTTCTCCTCCTCCTCCTCCTAGTCCATGGCTCATATCTTGAAAGCAAGGAAGGTGTTGACAGAGCCAGAAGTCCGATACTACCTCAGGCAGATTGTGTCTGGACTGAAGTACCTTCATGAACAAGAAATCTTACACCGAGATCTCAAACTAGGTAAGCCCTATGTTCCAAACACTGAACTTCTGCATCAGGGAGAGGTGTTCTTTTCTTCTCTGTCTCCCTTGTTACGCATTAATGTTCTTAATTGGGATCTAGCCTATGTAATCTTTCTTTTTAATCTGTGACTTTAACAGTAAACAACTGGCTGCCTGCCTCCAAAGAGGATGTGTGTGTGTATTTGGTTATAACGTCTTTTCAAGGGGATTCAGGTTTTGCTTTGTTTATTATCCAGGGAACTTTTTTATTAATGAAGCCATGGAATTAAAAGTCGGGGACTTCGGTTTGGCAGCCAGGCTGGAACCCTTGGAGCACAGAAGGAGGTAAGAGTCAAAGATACATCCTGACAGGGTTTTATGAAGATCAAATACACCCTTATTTTTTTTTTTCAATTAATGTTTTGGAGAAGGTGAATTCATACTAAAATCCACAAACCACAATAATATTAATAATTATTAAGTCGCTCTATCAAATGTTAATTGTTGAGATGCCAAAAATGAAAAGTCAGATTTTTCTAAACAGGAATTTAATGCAATACTCCTAAGGTTTTATCCAGAGAACTAAGTGTAAACAGTAGAACAGTTCTTAATGAGGTGTTCATATTTTGTTTTCCAGAACAATATGTGGTACCCCAAACTATCTCTCTCCTGAAGTCCTCAACAAACAGGGACATGGCTGTGAATCAGACATTTGGGCCTTAGGTTGTGTAATGTAAGTAAATGCACCAAAATGATGAAAAAGCAAATTTGGATTTCGATTTTAACAATGGAAAAGAACCGCTTTGTGACCATTTCTAAAAAAAAGTGTCCTTTTGCACACAGGTATACAATGTTACTAGGAAGACCCCCCTTCGAAACTACAAATCTGAAAGAAACTTACAGGTGCATAAGAGAAGCAAGGTATACAATGCCATCGTCATTGCTGGCTCCTGCTAAGCACTTAATAGCTAGCATGTTGTCCAAAAATCCAGAGGATCGTCCCAGTTTGGATGACATCATTCGACATGAATTTTTTTTGCAGGTTGGTGCTTTTCTTGTGTCTTTTTATTACATGCTATCAATCACAGTTACTGAAATGGTTATACTTAAAGTCTTTTCTGACACTCCACAGGGCTTCACTCCAGACAGACTCTCTTCTAGCTGTTGTCATACAGTTCCAGATTTCCACTTGTCAAGCCCGGCTAAGAATTTCTTTAAGAAAGCAGCTGCTGCTCTTTTTGGTGGCAAAAAAGACAAAGCAAGATATATTGACACACATAGTAAGTTATAAGACTTCTTTTGCTCTTCAGTCTCCAGTGTTATATTTATAGTGGATTAAGTTAGTTAAAAGATAACAGCCAGCATGTTTGAACGCTGTTGAACTTTTTATAGCATGATAAATCTGCATTCCAAAATGTGATGGCTAGCTTTTTTTCCCCACCATACACATTAAAGTGTGCTTCGTGCATAATTGCCCCCGATGGTGATGACAACATGCTGGTTTTGCCTTGAATCCTCATAAGCTGGTTATTAATGCAAAAGGAGGAAATGTGGCTAGTTTTGTTCCTACCTTGTTAGCCTAGATTAATGCTCATAATTTTTGTCTTTGATTTACAGATAGAGTGTCTA
Source organism: Nyctereutes procyonoides (assembly GCF_905146905.1). NCBI lineage: Eukaryota > Metazoa > Chordata > Mammalia > Carnivora > Canidae > Nyctereutes > Nyctereutes procyonoides. The sequence continues at coordinate 40,214,446 of NW_026575052.1, forward strand.
AAGAAGACGAAGAAATTTACAAGCTTAGGCATGATTTGAAAAAGACTTCGATAACTCAGCAGCCCAGCAAACACAGGACAGATGAGGTATGCTGGAAAAGAATAAAATAGATATAAACACACTGTATCATTTTGTTCTTTGTTAATTATCACATGGATTATGATTATCAGGATTCAAGTACGTTGTATTTACTTAAAGCTTCCCTTTTCCCCTTTTAAAAGGGAAGATTTTGCTTCTCAGTTTAATAGTTGCATGCACTTGAGTCACTGAAATATCGTTTGTGCCCATTGCTTTTTGATCAGCTTTCCCAGCAATTGCCACAATCTCCCCTCAACTTAGCATTCCCAACCTGAAATGAATTTGAGATGCTTGACTCATTGTCTACTCTTCTCTTTTCTAGGAGCTCCAGCCACCTACCACTACAGTTGCCAGATCTGGAACACCTGCAGTAGAAAATAAGCAGCAGATTGGAGATGCTATTCGCATGATAGTCAGAGGGACTCTTGGCAGCTGCAGCAGTAGCAGTGAATGTAAGTAGCTGTCAATGGCATTTTCCATAAAACTATAAATGCCAGTGCTTATTACTAAGTAACTGGAGTCCCTTTGTTTTGTGGCCTGATTTAACATAGAAGAGGTAAAATCAGAGGACTTGGAAAAAGGCAAGGAACAGTTTTGAGTCCTCTGTCCTTAGAGGTCATGGAGGGAAAGTTAGCAGCCCCCCCCCCAAAGCCTAAGGTTTTATCGTTAATTATTTTATATTTTTCTCTGACTTTTCAGGCCTTGAAGACAGTACCATGGGAAGTGTCGCAGACACAGTGGCAAGAGTCCTTCGAGGATGTCTAGAAAATATGCCAGAAGCTGACTGCATTCCCAAAGAGCAGCTGAGCACTTCCTTTCAGTGGGTCACCAAATGGGTCGATTACTCTAACAAATATGGCTTTGGGTACCAGCTCTCAGACCACACTGTAGGTGTCCTTTTCAACAATGGTGCTCACATGAGCCTCCTTCCAGACAAAAAGTAAGTGTATCCAGTTAATGAAGTCCTGTCACTTCTTTAGTCTTGCACTAAAGAAATCTAGAAACAATGACTAACTGCTTCCCTTCTCTCCCTATGGTTCCTGTTTTTCAGAACAGTTCACTATTATGCAGAGCTTGGCCAGTGCTCTGTTTTCCCAGCAACAGATGCTCCTGAACAATTCATTAGTCAAGTGACGGTGCTCAAATACTTCTCTCATTACATGGAGGAGAACCTCATGGATGTAAGTACGTCCTAGATGTGGCTTTTGAGCAGTGATATTTGAAGTGTAGTCCACCACACACACACACACACACACACACACACACACACACACACACGCAAAGTGTAGTCCACAGACCAGTAGCATCTTTACAGCTCTGAGGCTCGTGAGAGGTGCAGATGCTTATGTCCTACTCTAGCTTTGCTGAATCAGAATATCTCTGGGAGGTGGGACCAGGAAGCTCCAGGCCATTCCAATGCCTGCTCAAATTGGAGAGGCATTTGCCTAGAAGAATTGAGTGCAAACTGCAAAATCTGTCTGGGTATTTACTCTCCCAATTTCTTCTAGGGTGGAGATCTGCCTAGCGTTACCGATATTCGAAGACCTCGGCTCTACCTCCTTCAGTGGCTGAAATCTGATAAGGCCTTAATGATGCTCTTCAATGATGGCACCTTTCAGGTAAGCGAACCTTTCAGGAATGTGTGTATTTAGGTCACAAAAAATGATTTCTTAACTAGCCATTTAATAACTGGACACACTTGACTAATTCCTGAATATTTAGAGATGTCTAATATCTATGTCTACTTTTAAAAGGTGAATTTCTACCACGATCATACGAAAATAATCATCTGTAGCCAAAATGAAGAATATCTTCTCACCTACATTAACGAGGACAGGATATCTACAACGTTCAGACTGACAACTCTGCTGATGTCCGGCTGTTCATCAGAATTAAAAAATCGGATGGAATATGCTCTGAACATGCTCTTACAGAGATGTAACTAAAAGATTTCTTGAATGGACCCTATGGGACTCCTCTTTTCCACTGTGAGATCTACAGGGAAGCCAATCAGATGATCTACAGCATGTTGAAAAAGATGGACAGGTGGTGGTACGAAAACAATTCCTCTATGGCCTGCAGGACTGGATGGAACCAGACCAGGCTGAGGCATACAGTTCTTAACTTTGGACAATCTGAAAGTGAACCAGAATGCAGTTTTTCTTGACGTACCTGTTTTAAAAGGTTTTTCAGACAATTTCACAGAAAGGTGCATTGACTTCTCTCTGTTGAGAGCATTTCAGACAGAGGACTTGGAACTGTGAATATACTTCCCAAAGGGGAGGGAGAAGGGAGGAAGCTCCCATGTTGTTTAAAGGCTGTAATCGGAGCAGCTTTTGGCTGCTCAACTGTGAACTATGGCCATCTATAATTTTTTTTTTTGTTGTTAATTTTTGAAGACACTTGTGGCTGGAAAAGTGCATTCCTTGTTAATAAACTTTTTATTTATTACAGCCAAAAGACCAGTATTTATTATCAAAATGTTTCTTTTTTTTTTATGTTGACCATTTTAAACTGTTGGCAATAAAGAGTATGAAAAAGCAGAAACAGTGGTCTACTGTCTTTGGTATGGTGCATCACCTCATCACAACATTCTTCGATCTGGATTCTTGGCCCTCTGTGGTGTGACGTTGCGTACAGAAGCATGCTAGAAAGTTAGATCTTTGATTTTTTTGTAGGAAGTAAATCCTTAACACCTGAAGTACAATCAAACATCTTCTGAGTAGATGTACCTTGAGAAGATTATAACCAAAATACTGCTCCTGTTACAACCAAAATATAGACCTCCTACTCAATCCACAACCAATTTCCCTCTGGAGTATTTCCTTAAGACTCATTTAGCTTGGAGCTGAAAGCCAGAGCAATCCTGTGTAAACAGACCTCTGTTATGTGTCAATAGGTACAGGAAGCTTATCTTAATATGGGCAAAACTCCGTGCTTTATAATATTTGCACCACCTAACTGTATTACTCAGCTTAAACCTGCCTAAACACTTCCCGTGCCGCTGGCACTGCTAGTACACAATTCCAGTAGTGGGGAGTACTTTGTAAATAAGTCCTTTTCTTTTCCTTCTGGTTGGTGCAAGGTGGATGAGGAACGGTACGGGAACTAACCTATGGTTTTAAGCCCATCTTTTATACTATCACATTCTCCAAAAGGCCACTCAGAATGTTTTCTCTTTCAGCAGGATCTACTCTTTAGTGGGTGGAAAAAGCTGCTCATTCTGTTACTCGGAACTTCCAGTGACCTGTATGAAATGCGAATACTTATTTGTTTCACTGTAATCCCACTAAGGAAAATACTGTGCTGAGAAAAGCAGCACTCTCATGTATTAGGATGCTGTCGGCACGAATCCTGTAGTAGTGTAGAAATGGTTGGTTGTACTTTTACATATTTCTAAAGTTCTTGCAAACACCATACCTGCTCTACTTTGTTTATAAAAGTCACATCTGGGGAATTTGTTAGGGATATTTCACAGGTCCTAGAACAACTCGGGCTGGCTGGAGTTCTCTGACAACATACACAACTTCAGTCTTGGTTCAATGGCTTATAAGTAAGAACTGAAGAAAGCTAGCTAATTCTACCGAGAGCCAAGTGTGCAAAAGTAGGATCTGTTTCTATCCTTGTGACCAGAGGAAAAAAATGGGAGTTTGTAAAGAATGAGAAATGGTTTTTCATTTTGAATTTCACAGTGTATGTTACTTCACATTTTCATAAGATATGCACCTATTCACTCTTAAGGATCTACTGTGTGCAGATCCAGGGCCCAGTGCTAGAGATGCAGAATGAACCCGAGCCTCTCCCTGCCCTCAAGGAAGTCACAGCAGAGTGGAGGAGACAGTGCATTTACCTATTAATCTGATAAGTGATATTATGATTAAGGTATGCACTGGGTGTTGTGGGAACTGAGAACAGGAACCATAACTCGGGAGCCCCAGGCATGGGGTGGACTTAGGGAATAGATTCCAGAGAAGAAGATTCTCATTGGGTTTGGAAAAAGGAATGGGGGTTAAACAGAAACATGAGCCTAGGGAAGGGTGTTCTAAGCAGTGGAAATAACATGTGTAGATGTGAAAGTTTGTGGGAGTATGTGTGTAGGTCTGAAGGATCACAGGTAAAGGCTGGAAGAAATGGACATGATGTGTCCCACCTATACAGTCCCAAGGCACGTAGGCTGCAGTGAAGGCGATGTGTAGTTACTGAAAGATCTTAAAGAAGAAAGCGACTTACCATTTTAGTTTTACAAAATGCATTCTAGGGGCATAGGCAAAAATGGGTGGAAGGAATATGGAGAAAGACAACCCAGACAGTAAAGAGATCAGTGGTGGGATCCAGGTGAGAAAGGGCTAATACAGAGTTAGGCAGGAGCTATCTCCTTTGGCCCACCTCATTTGTTTCAGTAGCCCCAGCCCCAAATACCAGGCCTGCCATACAGCAGTGAAATAATTAACGGATGAGGACAGATTTGGGAGTGACTTAGCTGATCTCCACAGGATTTGGCACCCGACTGTGCAGTCTGAGGGGGTAGGTGGGGGTTGGGATGACTGGCCAAGCAGTCCAGGGGAGAAACATGTTGTACTGTGAGGCCAATAACTGAAATAAATTAGGAATATAAAAGGGAGAGCCACACATTCAGGCAGATACAGCGAGTGTAGGCCACGTTCAATGAGACTTTGTGAGGGCACCCAAGGAGGTCCAGAAAACAAGGGAACATAGATGTCAAATGTCAGGAGAAAGCAAGATCTGCAAGTCACCAGGTTTGAGGTTATATCGTAGGAGTAGATGTGAGCACATAAGGATGGAGGATCTCCTTCATGCCTTCTACCCAGTGGTTTTGTTTTGTTTTGTTTTGTTTCATTTTGTTTTGGAGCTGATAAGCTTTTGCAGTGAGGGAAGGAGAAGAAATTCCCAAATAAATTATACTCTTCTAAACAAAAGGGCCCTGAATGCCATAAAAACAACTCCAAAATAGCAGATGCGCTTAATGAACACCTTGGAACCTCAAGAATGTTTCTTAGTTAGCCAGCCCAAATCTTGGCAGAACATAGGCTGAGAAAAAAGGCAATTTTTAAAGATGCACTGGTTTGGATGCATTGTAATAGCTACCTTCAGCTAACTTTGGTGTGGCCGGGCTAGGCACTCAGATCCCAGGTTATCTGACATTTACTTTCTTTGTATCTTAGTCCCCTCGGCCCTTCAGAAAGGATTTCTGAATGGAACTCTACGTTTGCGAGGGGAGAAGCACACTCCAGTGGATACGCTTCAGAATCAGTTCTGAGTTCAAATTCCTGTTCACCTGCGATTAACAGTACAATCCCAATAAATACCTGATGTCTCTCAGCTTCTGTTTCCTCATCTGTGAAGATGAGATGATAATAAAGCACTGGAACACTAAAGATGCTCAACAAATATTTGCTCTCCTTTCTTGTCCTGTTTCCCCTGCCTCCTTCCACACCCATAACAACAGTAACCCTGGTTACCTAGAAAAGGAAATACGTGACTCATTTTCTCCCTTCCGGTCTCTCTGTGTCAGTCAGATCCAGTCAGGAATACAAAAATCATGTTAGCACCCCCAAAGAGAAGGAATTTAATGGAAGTCACTGGTTATAAAGACAATGGAAGAGCCCAACATGGGGTGGTGAGGCAGTCAAGAGCTGAGCAGCAGCGGGAAGCCACTCATTCCCTGTGGCTGGAGAGACCCAGCGAGAAGGCAGTAATCCTATACTCCAGAGCTGGGGCTCTCTGGCAGAAAGTAGAGTCCAGTCACTGCCTACCAGGAGTTTGAAATCATGAAACAGATGTAGTCACTGCTTGAGATGACTCCTGTACAGATTTGGCTGAGAAAGAATGGGGACAAAATACTCTGGCTTCTTCCTTCCTCTTGCCCTCCAGGCTCCCACCAACCAAATGAATTGGAAGCCATTGTAAAGGAACCCGAGAAATGTAGTTACAAGGGGTCATTCTTATATTGTAAAACCAAGCAGGGAAAGGGCAGGGATGAGTCTGAGCTTTATTAGCAAAAGAGTGACCTACCTTCCTTTGTTCTTTCATCTTCCATTAATTTCATGCCCATCCAAGAGGAAGATCCCCAAGTGACAAAAGTGCTAAGAGCTGTAGTCCTCTAGGCAGGAGGCTGACTGCTGGTAGAAGCGTGGAGGAAGAACAAAACAGGGTGAGGGGCATGGAGACTGGAATCATATTTGCTTTAGGGTCTCTGTGATTTGAAACATCACCAGACCTTTTTTCCGTTACAGAGATTTTAGTCTAATGAAGACTGTGGTGACTAAAAATGAGTAAGATACATTTTTTTCATAAGGTACACAAAGAAATCAATGTTGGTATTTTATAGCAATTCCATGCATGACAGTTAGTATATTTTTTCTAAGGTTGGAATAAACTCTTCTATAAACAGAAACCTGTAGATTCAATTTTGTTTCTCCTTGACTGGCAAGGGATTCTAGTCTATGTATGCTTAGATTCACACTTTGTTCTAGCACTTCTTTATGCCTTATTAACTTTAGTAATGGAAAGAGTCTCTTTGTGTGAATTACCACAATTTAGTTATATTAGAGAATTCAAATTAAAAAGTTTAACTCCCACATGCAGTGTTGGAATCTAATATCATGGTCCATCAATGTTTAGAATTCAATTGAATAAGATATATGGATTTTGCCCCTGGGATTAGCTTTATAATACAGTTATATACAAAATGAAGTTCATTTTAATGATGGAGGCACAATAACTTCCACTTCCAAATTAAGGTAAAAATAACAAATGTACTGAGATATCTCTGATATGAGATACTGAATTAGATATTTTAACCTGACCATGTGAGTTACAACCAATTATCTCTTTTAGGCCTACAACCAATTAGTACCAGAAGAAACCAGGCAACAGGCTTAAATGAAAAAAAAAAAAAAAAGAAAGAAAAAAGTCAGCAATGTCTTTTGTACTGCTTTGGAATCAATGAAAACAGAATAACCTCTAAAGCTGGAATCATGTCAAACATCCCAAAAGAATTTAACTGGGATATCAATTTATTACCTGATTTGTGTGGTCCTACTAAACAGAAGGAAGATGTCTGAATGTTTCAAGAGCTAAGGAAATGCAAAATCACAACATGGGGTACAGGTGTCTGGGAGAGCCAGTGCAGACAGAGAATCAGATGACTTTACTAGTAGTGTACTGAGAACTGATTAACAACCAGCTCTTTGGGAGGTTGGGAGAGCCCTGATTTGCTGTGTTTGCCAATTTCTGTGGGTATAGATATTTTCACCTTGGCTGATTTCAAGCTACTAGTGTGATGTCACTGACTGTGGAGTTGGGAAGAGATGCACAGTAGCGCTTCATTATAAAGTATTTTTGCCATAGAGATAGAGGAAATTTAAAATGACTTCAAGAAATAGATAATATTTTTAAAGTAATATAATAACATAATTAGTGATGCATTTTGGATATTCATGGCTTTTGTTTTTAGTCTAATTTAATAGTGAGTTTATATAATTTAATGTTAATAATGGCTGTGTTTTAATAACTAGCTGGCTTGACAATTGCTGAAATCTTAACCGTTTTCATGAGCCTGTACAGGCTAGCTCCAGCACAGCAGTGGTAATGATTCAAACTTAGAGATGTGGACTAATGGGCTCTGAGCTATGTTCTGAGTAATTTAGAAGATTTGCTATGTTCCCTCAACATCTCCAATAATAGTGTAGCATCTTTCTCCATAGCTCTGGCTGTGTATGATACTTCAGCCAACTTAGCGTACGAACAAAAATGGTTTCGATGACATAATAGTTTATTTAGTTGTGAAATATCTCTTAATTCCAGTAACATTTACTATTAACCATGTAAATATTTAAGATAATCAAAATAGTAGAATTAATATTTTTTGTTAAAGAATCTCTACATAGTAGGCCTAATGTTAAGAACTGTATTTTAGTACTACAAATATGTTAGTGCTGTAAACCACATTAAAAAGTGAAGTTTTAGTAACAGATGGATTTAGAAATTTAAGATGAAGTCTTACGACATTTGTATTTAATAGTATAATTATGAGAACTTAAATTTCTCATATCTATAAGTTTACTTTGTTCGACTTTCAAAAATGTTTATTTACATACTTGGGAATACTTGATACATCAGGCAACTGCAATAAAATATTTTAAAAGGAAGTCAGATATATTATAAATGTAATATACATAGGGAGATTTAATTAATTTTTAAATTGTATCACATACTAATGTCTCTTAAAATATTTTGTTGAAGCATAAAAATCGAATCAATTTTTAAAGCTAAACTTAAAAATGCAAAGAACTGGGATCCTTGGGTGGCTCAGTGGTTTAGTGCCTGCTTTCGGCCCAGGGCATGAGCCTGGAGACCAGGGATCGAGTCCCACATCAGGCTCCTGGTATGGAGCCTGCTTCTCCCTCTGCCTGTGTCTCTGCCTCTCTCTCTCTGTGTGTGTCTCTCATGAATAAATAAATAAAATCTTGAAAAAAATGCAAAGAACTAGAAATGTAAATACATTTAATTTCAATGTTTTTAAAACCAAATTTGCTTCTGAATGTAAAAGGCTGTCTCAAGAAAAACATCTCACTACCAAAATGTTTTCCTGGGAATTTGTATTTGAGGATGAATGTCAATATTTCTAATACAAACATATAATTCCATTCTAGTAATATGCTTTTGGGAAATATGACTTGAGCAGAGAGCTAGTGGAAATGAAAGTGAAAGGTACAATCTATGTAAAGAAAAACTTAAGAGCCCAGATTGGAAATTGACAGAAAAGAGAAGTTTGTTTGGAGTACAAAGGGTTTCAAAACATTTTCAAAGAGTTATCACATAATCATTGGGAGCTTTCACATAAAAAATAATTTCCAACTTCTTTTGAAAAACTTCAAGATCAGGCAATACAGGATTTGCATTTCTGCATATCAGCAATTAGCTGGAGCTGACTGGAGGCTACTGGTGGAGGCAAGCCTCCTCCATGGTCCTCACTGCACTCCTTCACCTCTTCGGTTCCTCTAGACATTTGAATAGGAGTTCTGTTCATAGTCATGTGAAACTTTCAGGACTTACCCATTTTCAAATTCTGATTACAAAAGTTGGTTTCATTTCCATTACGTATATTTTGGATGATGTGGGAGAAAGTATGTGTTTCACCAAAAGCTCCCTTCTGAGATATTTAAGTATTACTGGTTTCAATGGTTGTTAAAGGTTCAAGAGAGCTGAAGAGAAGTAAAGGAGTAAGTTCTGCACAAAGTCTTCATGAACCAAGGCCTTCATCAAAATACGGGACTTCTCTTCTTCATAGATTCCTCCTTGATGAACATAAGGAGATTAGACTCATCTCATTCTTAATTCATACTGAAATTTGAGATTAAGAGGAATTTGGAAGTTTGGTAGACTAGAAACAAGAGATCATTCCTCACTTTGCACTGTTGGTTCAAATACAAATTATAGTAGCAGTAACCACAATCTAGACCCACTGTCCTTCTGCAGGCTTACTGATAGACTTTATGGGTTCTGAAATACCTCAACTATATGGGCTAGTAGGGGTAATCTGTTCATTCCTTTTAGCATATTGTTAGGGAAATAGTCATTAGAGGTGAAGTAACATATATGATTAAGCTGTAGCCAGTTGTGCCTGCCACACGTGGACCTGACCTCATGTATTCTCTGAGGACCTACCTCTGTGTTTCTATTCACTATCCTGTGGGTATGTCTGACAGTTTTGCTGCAGAGAAACTAGGGATTAAACTTCAAAGAATGTTCTCAATACAGATTAGTCATAGGGAAGGGCAAGTGATGAAAGAGGCCCAAGAAATGAACCAGGCTTTTTCGTTGTATCTAAATAATACACTTTGAATTGAAACAATTACCTTTTCCTTGAGTCCCACTTATCTACCCAGATTATTAAAGAAACAGAATAACTTCTGAATTTTGAGGAATCTAATATGTTCCTCTCAGCTTTCCTTTCCCTAGGACTGCACACACACACACACACACACACACACACACACACACGCCTCACAATTGCTTAAGTTCAGTGTAGTCAATAGTAATCTTTTTTACTTTAATAATATGGTAATTCAAAAACTCATGCATTTGTAAAAAACCAAAATAAGCTGAACATAAATATGTAAATTAATATATTTTCAGAGTCTTCATGTGTGAAAAATTAATTGCAAAGAAAATATGCAAGTTAGACTTTTTGCTTAAAATATAAAATTTATGGGGCACCTGGATGGCTCAGTTGGTTAAGTGTCTGACTTTGGCTCAGGTCATGATCTCAAGGTCCTGGGATGGAGCCCTGCGTTGGGCCCTCTGATCAGCATGAAATCTGCTTCTTCCGCTGCCCCTCTGCCCCTCTCCCTGTCTCATGCTCTCTCTCAAATAAATAAAATCTTAAAATATAAAATAAAATAAAACTTATGACAAAAATAAGTCCTCCAAGTAAGAAACATTTGTGGCTAAAATGAAAACAAAAATAAACAAATTATAAAAACGTATGACATAACAGGCAAAACTTAGGATTTTAATCAGATATATCAAGCTTGACACAACTGGGCCAAATGTTTGCTGAGTATTCATTGAATAAGACAGCGCTTCTTATTTTTCTCTGGCATACAAAAAATAATAGTAAAAATTACAAAATATATTAGGTTGAACAACATGGTATTAATATATGGCCAGTTTTGATCTACAATGAAAGCCATTTCTTATCACTCAAAAAAAAAAAACTTAGGAAAAATGAAAATGTAAGTTTTCTCCCCTATTTGAATATTATCTTTATTAATATTTCCCTGTGTATATTACCTCTTTGTTTTGTATTAAAATCAGTGGTTATCTGATTTCAGGGATAATACCCCAAAGTGAGAGAAATTTACTTTCCTAGGTTGACAAAAGTGAAGGCAAGTCAGGTAAATGTTTCCCACATTTCAAGATCTTTTTTGATTTTTCCTGTTAGAATCCCTTCACATCTTCAAAAAAAATTTCCCAATTTTATTCTGAGAAATGCCAGTTCTTTGGTATCACACAATTCTTTGGTATCATAAAATATTCCCTGAAAAACATCTTTGCTGGCAAACTGTTTGGGGAAATAAGGTTAAATAAATGTAAATAGATTTTTTTTTAAAGTCAGGACTTCTCTGGAACTTTAATATGCTGTATCTGCATTATGAACCTCCAAGAGAGGAAGAGCATATAAAATTTTTTCCAAGGGTGCGTGGGTGGCTCAGTAAGTTAAGCATCTGACTTCAGCTCAGGTCATGATCTCAGGGTTCTGGGATGGAGCCTTTATGGGGCTCCCTGCTCAGCACAGAGTCTGCTTCTCCCTCTGTCCCTCCCATTACTCATCTGAGGACACGCTCTCTCTTGTTCTCTCCTTCTCTCAAATAAATAAATATTTTAAAAAATAAATAAAAGTGTTAATTTTTTTTTCTAAACTTACTTGACCTGGCACACTGTGTTTCTTGAATTAACTTTTAAGATCATAAGAAATGTTCTTTGGAACACAGTATGTCAATGGATGTAGCAATTGTCCTTGAACACCCAAATTCACTTTTAAAAGATCTTGAATCTGTCAGGTCGGGTCAAAAACCCAGATCCTTATGCTGGTAGGACAATATTTAGGGAAACAAGGAATGTTGCACCACCTCTGACATCATAGTTCCAGAACCCCTTAGCTATCTTTTTCATGTTTATTAAATTCTTCCCTTTATTTTTAAAAAGGTTTTATTTATTTATTTGACAGAGAGAAAGAGAGAGAGATCATTAGCAGGGGGAGCAGCAGGTAGAGAGAGATGAAGGTTCCCAGCTGAGCAAGAATCCTGATGTGGGGCCTGGGAGGACCCTGCAATCATGACCTGAACCTAAGGCAAACGCTTAACCCACTAAGCCACCCAGGTGCCCCAAAATTCTTCCCTCTAAAGAGAGAAATTTGTGGCCCAGGAGTCATGTGGATGGCCAGATAGCTACTTTAACATTGCATTGCAGATATCCCATCTCCAGATAATAAAAAGTTGCATATAGTTGGCTTTTGCATATTTCTGTCTTTATAATGATACAATTGAAATGCTTTGAAATAAATTTTAGTCCACATTCATTTGTGGTTTACAAAAGACACTTTGGGTTTGGAAGAGAGCATATTGGTAGTTCTTTATACTGAACAGTAGAGTTGGAAAAGTTGTAAAGCATCCTCCTCCATATGCTACCTCCTATAAAAAAAATCTACTCCACAAAGCATGTGGACAGACCACACAGAATATATTAGAGCAAGATTTGTAATTAAACTTCAAATTTTGAGATCATTATATAAAGGCAAGCTTTAGTTGGTTCATCTTAAAGGCATAATAAGGAAAGGAGTTATATATTCACAAGTGACATAGAAACAGGTGAAAAAAAATCAGGAAACCTGAATTGAATAAATCTCACCCTGCTCCTGAAATATAATTATATAGTTCCAATTCAACTGAAGAAGGCCCTTCAGTGTTCACTACATCGTTTGGAACATCTTGTGCTAGCTATTGATGAAATGGTCCAATTTGTTTTTTTCTCCTAAGTATCAATCTGTGGTGTGCTGCCAAAGATATTATGCATGTGTGTGGATGGTGACACAAGTCAGTTTACCGGGGGAAGTCCTAGCCATGCCTTATCCAAGTCAAATGCATCTGGATTTGGAAGATGAATTATATGGTTACTCTAAGAAATATCTGTCGTGATCCCACATGAGTTTAATGTAGCTAAGAAGCATCCAGCATGACCCATTCCTGTGTTACTGGACCTTTGATTTTCATTTTTCCTCCTATGAAAAAGTAGGTTAGGATTTTTCCAATATTGTCACCTTTATTTTTATGCTTCATTAAACAAAGCAGCAGAAAAATGAATTCAAGCTGCACAAATTTATTCAGACCCTAGCTACACATATGTTTTGTTGTTTTTGTTTTGTTTTGTTTTTACTTTATCTGCTTGTTAAGATCCCTGTAACAATGGTGGTAAAAAAAAAACATTAATGACACAGATACCATCTGGTAAATGAGAATGAAATAAACTTATTTGGGTAGGATATGGTTTCCCTAATCACCAATCTTTTACAGACTCTGAGTCATAATTGATTACTTGGAGGCTTATGTTTATATTAAGCACTGACATGATTTCATCCTTCAAAGAGCAAGGGCTGAAATAGAAATACAGAGTGGTTGTTTCAAACAAAAGTGATTCCCCTCAGTTTAGGTGGATAAAACTGGAAAAATAATTTGACAGAGAAGAATGAAAAATCCGAAGTGTGCTCTGAGAATAACAGATCTCATTGATTTTAAAATACTTAAAATACTCTGTGCAGTGTGATGAAGCTCTTAGGAAGATAAGAGTTTAAATATAGCCACACAAGCTTCTTTGGTCAATATTAGCTGAGATGCCAATAGTAACTAAACGTGCAAGATGTTATAATTATCCAGGAAAAGGAAGTTATAAAATAATATGCTTCTGAGTTCCTAAATACATTAAAAGAATGTCACCTTGAACTTAGTAACACTTTCAATTTATTCATGCACTTAGAACTGCAGTTTTATTGGTACATTTTATGGGCTCACCTATGAATTACAAGTAAGAATGCATTTTATATCAGGTATATAACATCTGGTTTGCTTTAGTGACGTAGATATTGCACTTGAAATGTACTGCATAGCAACTTAAAATTTTTATTTGGACTTCGCAGATTCTAAGTGGCTTTTCTTTTAGCGTTTGTTCATGGTGTAGGAATGACACATCATGGTTTCCTGAAACTATCTTGATTTTAATGGAGAGAAGAACAAAAATAGGAATTAAGATTGGGAGTCAAAATAACAAAGCATAATAACAAAAAATGTATTTAAAGATTTCTAAGAAACTTTTAGTCAAAAGAAACATTTCTTTAAAAAATATTTGAGCTATGTCAATCTTTAAAAAGGGGGTAGGGGTGCCTTGGTGGCTCGATCAGTTAAGCGGCTGCTTTCAGCTGGGGTCATGATCTCAGGATCCTGAGACAGAGCACGGAGTCGGGCTCCACAGGGCTCAGCAGGGAGTCTGCTTGGGATTCTCTGTCTCTCTCCCTCTCCCTCTGCCCCCCCCCCAATAAACAAAATCTTAAAAAAAAATATTTGGGCTATATCAACATTTACTGAAAACTTAAAAGTTTGTGATTTAAAAAACACAGATATTCCCAGTCACATCACACAACTCCAAATTCTTATAAAGAAGTTGTAGACTCTGGCTCTTGTTCTTCTGTTCTATTAGTTTAGGCATCCAAATGGCCAAAGTAACTTATTTTTTTTAATATAATTTATTTCAGTTACACAGATATAGCCTTAATTTCTCTATGGGTTTTCGTGACTTTTTTTCAATGAAGCATTATGAACTTTTCAGAAAAGGTATTAGACATATTTATTATTTATCTAGCACTGTTGCCTCAGGACTGGTCAGTTAGCAAAACATACCAAGTGTCCATAGGGGAAAGTTTCTTGTCAACACGAAAGCATTTCAGGTCACTGAAGTAGGCACATTCTCAATCTTTGGTTATTTTCCAATCTACTGGCCGTGGTGAGGTTATTGCGGATTGTTTTCTAAAGGTTGTGGGCTTGCTTTACGTGGATGTGGGATGAATGAGAGGGTCCTGACCAACTAATAGAAGAACATAGCTTACCTTATAAAATAAAGCAAAACACCACAAAAAGCATATCCCAAACCAAAGAGTCAAAAATATAAGGCAGGGGCCACGAAGAAGAATGAATATTTTTGAGTACTTTGAGCTAGGACTCAAATAAATAGAACTTTTTGAGAAATGAAATGTTTTATATGCTTGTTTTTGTTTGTTTTCTTGGTGATGGGCCTTATTTATTAGGATTAAGTGAAGCACTTAGAAAGACAGGTCTTTAAAAAAATAGAGACCTGTTATTTTTATTTCTTAGAGGAATTTTAAGTCTAAAAGATAAAGACCAGTTATTGTTATTTCTTAGAGGACTTTTAGCAGAATATTAATTCATTGTCTTTCTGAAAATAAGAGAAAGATAGGAAGGCTAAATGACACTGCCTAATTTAGAAAAAAAGTTTTCACTTCCTGTGAAATAGTTAATAATATATGATATCATTCATGAAAATCCTAATTTGCAAATTTCTAGTTCTTTCACAAGAATCCCTCTGTATCATTTCAAGGTCATCACTGATAGACAATAGCACCTTTTATGGAAAACATTTTGTTGGTTCAGGTTCTTTGACAATCCAATCAATCCAGTGTGAAGTCTGGCCCTTCTTATCTAAAAATGGCTTCAGAAGAATAAGCATACCGCATCAAATGTGCAAGCCCGAGATGTCTCTCTGGCTTAATAGTTTTATCCCTCCTAACTCTGGCCTGGTGAAGTAGTGTCATTAATTCAGAAGTCTTCAGCTGTCTGGTTGCTTTACCTCAGGCTTTCTTTGGAGAGATTACACATCCTATAGTTCCCCCGAGTGGGAGGTATATCAGCCTGATAAGTGAAGACTGTCATTGTGGAGCAAGAGTCACCAGGGCCAGCAAGACTGTTGTGTCGTTGCTGGATTATGGAGCAGAGTGGCACTCTCAGTGTTGAAGCGAAGCTTGCTTCATCATCTAAGGCTTTTTTTTTTTTTCTCAGCCAGGGTCTAAAGAACACATTGGTACCTAAAATAGGCAAGGTTTATATCCTTAGCTCGTATAAACCAAGTAAAATGAAGTCTCAGGTGGAGGGTACAAGATAATGAGATTTCAGGCTGCAGCAACGAGCTATAAAATAGAAGAATCTGTAAAACTGGAAAGTCCATTTACTGCCTAGGCATTTCAAGCAGAAAAGGAAGAAACCATCATCATCATCATCATCATCATCATCATGCAAACAGTGAAGAGTTCAGTGGTAAGAATCAGTGGTGAATTTGTAATTTCAGTTCAAAAATAACATTTAAATGTATTCAGTAAAAATCTCACATTGCTATTTCTAGAACTTCTCTTGGAAATCATCTTTTTTCACAGTATTTTAGAGGTATTAATTCCTTAATTCTAGCGATGTCAGTGGGTGGCAAATATGACCTCTGTGGTTTTAAAGACCGACAAATAGACTGTCAGAGAAGCTAACAATTTGTTCATCATTGCAGAGTCGGAGGTAAATAGAACCTTAGGACAAACAGCACAAATAAAATAACGTGCATCTCTGTGTTCACTTCATCCAACATTTTAAAGAGGCCATGTTGCCCCAGAATCCCTTGTGAGAAGAAAAACTCAAAGATGGATCTTCCTAGCTGTTTGCGGGTTCTTATTTTTAGAAGCTTGGCCACAGCTCGAGAGGCAGCACGGGGCTGTGGCAAAAGAAGTCACTTGAAGTCAGCAGGTCTGGCTTTCCCACTCCCTAGCTGTTGGACATAAACCAAGTCTTTCCCTGAGTCTATGTCCTAACCTGCAAATCAAGGCCAATGTCACCCTAACCCTACATCTTGGGTATTGCGAGGATCACACTAGATAACAGGTTTGAAATGTTTCTGGAGAATGCAAAGTGCTCGACCCAAATGAAGTATTGTTACTAGTCATTATTATGGGTGTCATAAGCAAAGCCACGACAGGCAGAAGCTTCTCTTACTGAGGGATGCAGGAAGGATACACCAAGGGTCTCCAGATGGAGCCATGAGGAACCCAAAGTTCATGCCTCCATTAGAGGAAAGAAAGGCTAGATCTTGGTTGCCTAACCCTCACGCAAGGGAAACATGTGGGTGGGCCGTGTGTTTCCTGGGTGAATCCCAGGTCCTGATTGCCACACCTGTGAGAGGCCTCCTAACCTTGGCAAGATTCCTGGAAACTCAGAAGACTGTCTCTCCCTTTTGATTCCTGATTTCAGCTGCCGACCATGACCAGCGTGTCACTTTGATACTGCTGGAACTGAGTAAGGAAAGTTGCCTGTCCCTCTTCCAAGACACACAACCATGAACCCAGATATGTGTGTGTGTGTGTGTGTGTGTATACTGTCATCAGTCTCCTCGATATACCCTGTCACAATCTGCCTGCTTTTTGACCTTGAATATAAAATCCTTCAAACTATACTGGTACTTTCTTCTATTAAAAATCACTGGGAATAGTCCCAGCTGTAGAAAAGCAATAATAAAGATTTCTCATGTAGGCTCCAAAAATGTCAGAGGTATGAAACAGAACAAAACAAAACAAAATAATGATGAGGTTTGGGTAACAACGTCTGTTTAGCTCTATCCTGGCACCTTCGTGGCTGCTATTGTGTTGATATGTTTTCTTTGGATTACTTCCTCAACTATGTATTAACTTTGAATATAATTACAATGTCAATTGACTTTTCTGGCCAGAGACAATTATACATTGTATTATGGAGATAAACTCAGGTCTTGATAATCACAGTGGGACATACCACTGATAACACACAGGGAGCCCATATAGAGTAAAATCATGAAATCAAAAACATCAATAAAGGAGTGAGAAACTTTTGAAAATTATGTGTCAGATAGCTCGTGTACAAAAGACACTGTCGGGGGACTAAATTTGTACTTTGTGCTTCTTGGACTACCCAAACCTTGGAGGGGAGGCAGATGACAATGGGGCGAAATGAATAATGATGTTGATGTTCTGGGCTCTCACTCTTACTTGTTAGTGTAGAACCTTCAACTTCCTGGGATATTATTCCCTCCCCATCTAATTATGGAGCCTGCAGGAAATCTCTCACTAGTATTCCTCCTCGAGTTCTTACAGTTGCTTTAGTCACTTCAAGCACGTTATTTCATTTCTTCTGCTCTTCTGGCCTCTCTACAAATGCAAAGGCCCGCCCCTGTGCTCCTAGGTCCCACCCAAGGCATCATCTCGGTCTTGGCCTCAAACCCTCCAGATGCCAAAGGAGAGTTTGAAACTCCAGTGGTGGAACCACCTTGATAAAGCTCATGGTATGTTGCATGCCGAAGGAGGAAAAAGGCCCACCCACCCTCATTTTGTGAGTATCAAAGTACTGCTGTCTTGTGAGTTTTCAGTGAAAACAACTACTTTAGGTTTTACTCATAGTGTCTTCTCTACTTGAGAACCAAGTCATGGGGCTCTGGGTCAAGAGTGAGGACATCCTGAGCGATGAACATCATGCTGGGTCTTTTCTTTCCCATCTGATAAAATGGTAAAGCATGAAGTTTCTAAAGTCAGATCACTGAGTCCATATTCTAGGTTTATCAAAAGTAGTGTGAATTTAGGCAAGTATCTTGACTTCTCTCTCTGGGCCTTTATCACAGTCCTTGTAAATCAGGCATAAAATCTGAGTCAAAGGCCCGTGAACCTTCTGAAGATGTGGCAAAAATAATTCATGATAGTGGCTGGCATACCGTCAAGACTCAGTAGATATCAGTTATCATTTTTCTTAACTATTCACACTGTGGGAGAAATCTAATTTTGAATGTGAAAAAGAAAAATGGGATAAACCAATTTCAAATGGACATAGGAAATAGTCCTTTTATCAAAGTATTTTGGTAGGCACATGATGGAAATTACTTACATCTTCAGGGAGTGGAGATGGGGGAGTGGCCTTCTCACGTCATCTCATCTCCATGAGCTAATTCGCATGTTGTGCAGGGGCTAGATCTGAATTTTTGTAACAAATGTCTCTCTGGGATGACCATAGTCAATTTATTTAGGATAGCTCTATAAAAGTTTGTGTTTATTTTTGTTTTCTTAATCGTCCCAATTGCCAAAAGCCATGATTGAGCTGCGCTTTTTCCCTCCATGCCTAGATTAGCTGCACTGGTGGAATGAAATCGCTATTTTTGGCACAGTGTAAACCATAACTTTAGTATCTCTGTTCATGATTTTCCTTATCAAATGATAGTAATTATACAGCTGCAAGGGAAACAATGAGAAATGACTAGTAAAACTCATTGAAATACAAAGAAATTCAAAGGGCTTGATAAGTAATAATGACACATAGTCATTACAACACAGAGGACTCTGTTTTATCCCTAAAAACAGACATTTCCTATAAACTAATCGGCATCACTGGAGATGAGAGATTACCTTACACTCAAGTCAGGTCTGATACTTGCTCCTTTCCTTTTCTGTACAGAGGAGGAAATACGAATTGTGGTCAGAATAAGAATCTAGACATTTCCATCATCATTAAGCAGAGAGCTATTTTTCATATCCTGAATTGGATCTGCTGCATCTTCTCAAGGGGAAATCCATGAAAAAAACCCCAACCTCTAAAAATTAAATTTCACCTTTTTTTCACATAGGCACTTTGAAGTATTAAGTTCAATTTCCAAAAAGTGCCCTAGTCGTGGAAGGTTTTGGTTGAAGGAATAAACCCTTGTGTTATGAAAATTGCCTCAGAGGATTTCATAGCACTGACATTCTTTTATTCATGAGTAATGAGTGCCAAAACTTATTTCAAAGTATAATGATGAATATGCTAATACAAATTTTGTTCTATCCACAAGTAATCGAATATTCTTACAGACGAGAACTGGTTCATTATCACAATATGAATGCTGAACTGAGTGGGTTGTTAGGGGTTTTCTTGACCTCCTTTGCATAAACAAGACCACATGGAATCAAGTTGTTACAAACACATTTGTACAACGACTATTTCCCCTCCATTTGGGTCAGCTGAAACCACTGGGTGGTTTCTGCAGATACCAAAACTCAGTATATTTTCTATTTTCCTCACCTCTTGCAACAGTGATAGTTTAGCTGCAAAACAACTACTGATATTTGCTGGTTGACAGGTATAGTTCTATGAAGAAGGAACGAAATCAAATTTTATTCACATTTAACCTTGTTAAGATTGAGAGATGTTTCTGAAAACAATTGAGATTGCACAATGGACATCATGCTATCAAATTAAGAACTGTACAATGAATCAAAAACTAGATAACACTTATTAGCATAAAAACAAAAATATTGTTAAATGCTACTGACAAAAATTAGACCATTGTCAACGTATCACTAGTAATAAAACCCACTAATAAAACAAATATAGGTTGGGGCAGCCCTTGTGGCTTAACGGTTTAGCGCCACCTTCGGCCCACGGCATGATCCTGGAGACCACAGATCGAGTCCCTCGTCGGGCTCCCTGCATGGAGCCTGCTTCTCCCTCTACCTGTGTCTCTGCCTCTCTCTCTATGTCTATCATGAATAAATAAATAAATACATCTTTAAAAAAAAACATAGGTTTACATTATTATATTTTTTTACTGTAGGTTTTAGGTGGAATCCATGCTTCTAAACTATCAAGACTTAATTTTTCAAATTAGCTTTTAAACACTGAGATTCAAAAAGCAGCATCAATTAAATAATCAAATTCAGTGTTTAAATATCAAGCCATAGGAAATTATGCTGATTGTGTTTTATTAGAGTCAACTGGCAGTTTTACACATTTAAAGAGAACTGGGAAGTTATGTTGTGAGCAACGAAGATCTGTCTCTTGCTTGTGGGTGGTTTTAACAAGTGATAAAGAAATGTATTTAGATTAGCTGAGTCAGGTTGTGCCTTTCGTCCTAAAATGGGTATTTATCATCTCTAAGATTAAAAACCAAAAATATCTTTCTTATATATCAATCATTTTGTTCAGATTTTCTTACCATACTATCACATATCGTAATACATTGCCTATGTGGCTCATTGTGAAGTACTGGCCATTTTCTGTTTTCTACTGATTTAAAAAACAATGCCACTCTTTTCATAAGGGAATTAATTTTAAAGTTTTAAACATAAGACAGGGATTCAGGTTTATAGCATTCACATTAGCATTTTAAAATCATTGCTTTAAAATCTCCAATCTTACCCACAGATGGGCTTATTTTTAGACAATGATGCTCTTCAGAAAGTACCAATGGGAAGTCTACCTTTGGAAAACTTAATGCTTAGTTACCTTTCTCTTTTTCTGCTTGGTTTCTTGCTTAAAATACACCAGGATATCTGTCTTTGTTAGAAAAAAAAATTAATTAGCTCTTCTTCCTTTTTTTTTTTTAAAGATTTTATTTATTTATTTATTTATTTATTTATTTATTTATTTATTTGAGACACACAAAGAGAGAGAGAGAGGCAGAGACGCAGGCAGAGGGAGAAGCAGGCTCTATGCAGGGAGGCCGACGTGGGACTCGATCCCTGGTGTCCAGGATCACACCCAGGGCTGAAGGCAGCGCTAACCCGCTGAGCCACCCGGGCTGCCCTAGCTCTTCTTCCTAATTGAGACAGCATTTTGTAAATAATTTTATTTAAAAAATAGACTTTATATTTAGACTTCTTTTTTTCTATAAAACCTATGTTGGGAAAATTGACAGTAACTTTTGTCCTGGATTATTTTTAAAATAGCTTTAATTTTACAAAATGGACTATGCTTTTAAAATTAGTGAGCTCTGGAGTGCCTGGGTGGCTCAGGTCATGATCCCACATCAGGCTCCTTGCTCATCAGGGAGCCTGCTTCTCTTTCTCTCCCTACCCCTTTAATTTGTGCTTTCTCTCCCTCTCTTTTCTCAAATAACTAAATAAAATCTTTAAAAAATAAAATAAAATTAGTGAGCACTTTCAAAACCATGTGCTCCAATCCACTCATGTATATAGAAGAGATTTTGTTCAGAAGATGTCATCTAGTCTAGAAAGAAATCATAGCTGTGTAATAATGCACAATCTAAGGTGCTACTATGATTTATTTGATGTGAAGAAAATTTTACTGCAAATTTTGTGTAAATGGAGAGTTGGGTTTACTATGAAATTAATAAAGTCTCATTTTTAAGGGCCCCTTCCATGAACTAGAAGGCAGCATAATATGTTTACAAGAGCATGCATCTGTCAAGTTTGCAAAATATTTTAACCACAAGCAATTAAGACCACTGTCTCTTTCCATTTCTACCTTCCACACTTTCCCTCTTCTCAGGTAGCCACATTTAGGGGATTTGGCAGAAAGTAATGGTGAGTTGAGGATACATTTATTATAAAATGGTTTTAGGGAGTCATATTCCCCCAACTAATCTAAACCTCAGATCAGACTTTGTTTTTCTTTCTCTTTCTCTACACTATAAATCAGTGTATTAGATTTTATAGCATAATGTATCAAAATATTCGAAAGATATTTGACAAAGTGCTTTATCTTATTCTTCAGTAATAGATGAAATGGGTGGCTTAGGTTAGAACATAAAAAGGATAATTTGAAATTGGCTGAGAAATTGATAAACTGATAAATATTAATCATCTATGGATTTTGCTTTATGAATAATTTTGATATTTTGTCTACTCTAGAATTTTGCATTAATTTTGACTTTTAAAAATATTGCCTTGAAATACTGCTCATCTTGAATACCGAGTTTTTTGGCACAACTTTAAATTTTGTGCCTGAGGTGGGTACCTCACATGCCCTTTCCTTGTCTCTGTAGCTACTGATCTCAAGAGTCAGCCCTGCCACATTCAAAATATTTAATAACAGTTTGAATATAGGCATGCGAAACATTTTTTGATTTCTTTATTACACAAGGCTAGGTAGGACAAGAGAGGTTTATAGCATCTAAAAGCCTGACCAAATGTCAAAAGACAAAATTAAGCAAGATGAAAGCAAAGCCATTATTAAGTAATTACATTCAAAAAGCCATTTGCCAAATTAAAACAAAACAAAACAAAACAAACTAGTCTATTACGTTCATGTAAAAAATGACCTGCATCTACTTTGGCAATAAGTTCAAAGTGAATTAGAAGTGTGACATGTGCCTCCCACGGCCAGGCTGCTCTCAGAACCATTCCTCACTCTTCCCCACCTCAGCTCTGGATTTTGGGAACAGCATTTCCAAGGCTGCCCTGAACACTGACTTCTGGTTATGTTCAGTCAATGCCAAGCTCTAATAACTGTAGGCAGGAAGAGAAGAGGAGCAAGAGATTTCTTTTCCCCTATTCCCTGGGTCTTATGGCTCTTATTCCACAGACAGTCCATCCTGGGTCTTAATTCCCAGCTTCTGCTGTGTGGACCTGGCTCCTGGACTATGCTTCAGTATCTGAGGGGTGGTAATGGGTGACAACGGCTTCCTACTTTTACCCTTCCCCTGGTGGTCTTGGCATCCCTTTTGGCTTCTCAACTTTTCTGCCATGGGTGTAACTGACTCCTTCTAAACATAGTCCCCTGTGTTTGAAAGTTGTAGACTTTGGAACTCAAGTTACAGTAATAAAAGGATACAGTTGAAGACACGGGAGAGTCCTTCAAATACGGGGTTTTAAGATGGGCATGGTACAGAGAAAAGCAGCTTGGACATCTAGGTTTGACAGGCATCCTGGGTTTAAGTCTCAATCTTAGCACCTACTATGTGTGATCTTGTGCAAGCCAATTATTCCTCTGAGTCTGAATTTACTGATCCTTAAAATGACAGCGGTAATATTATCCTGTGCACTGAGAGATGCACCTAAGATGTGTAATAGAGCTTTACAGAGTGCAAAGCAAGTGGAACTGCTCTTGGTATGTCATCTGAGGAACCATTTACCAAACACAAGAGAAGCCTGGAAGAAGCAATAGCAACAGTCTGCATACACAAAGGAGTTTTGGGTAGAAGAGAAGTCATCCTATTTCATAGTGCTGTAATAGAAAGAAGAGTGTCCAATTGGTGGAAATTCCAGGGAAGCATATTTTGGCTCAGCATAAAGCAGAGTTTTTCAATAAGTAGAGCTGTTCAATAATCTAAGAGGCTCTCTTAGGAAGTAATGAGCTCCTGATCTCTGAGCATATTCCAGCAGAGTCTGGTGACTCACAAATGGGGAAAAGATAATAATTCTTTATATAATAACAGTAACAACAGTAATTGCTAATATTTATTGAGGGCTTCTGAGTGTCAACTTCTGTTCTAAGCATTTAACATGCATTATTCATTTAATTATTACAAAAACCAAATGGATGCAATTGAATTACTTTACAGAATAAACTGAGGCAAAGACATATAATAATTTGCCCAACATTACACAACTAACAAGTGGAAGATCTATAGGCTATGGTTCTAGGCATTTTAGGATCTACACAAGAGATGCTTAATAAATATGTTTTGACTCAATATATTTTCCATAATTGTATTATATGAATGCTTTGCATTATGACTGCAGTCTGCCTTGGTTTGGTTTTTTTGTTCATTTGCTTAAAGATTTTATTTATTTATTCATGAGAGACACAGAGAGAGAGGCAGAGACATAGGCAGAGGGAGAAGCAGGTTCCATGCAGGGACCCTGATGCAGGACTCGATCCCAGGACCTTGGAATCACGACCTGAGCAAAAAGCAGATGCTCAACCACTGAGCCACCCAGGTGCCCCTGCCTTGGTTTGCTTCTAATAATATTTTTTATTACAAAAATAATAGTTTATTTACAATAACTATACAATACAATTTGGAAAATACAGATAAATGCAAAGATAAAGAAGAAATCACCAGCAATCACAAAACCCAAATATCAAAACTTTGACTATGCATTTCCAGCTATTTTTCTATGCATAGATTTTATTCTTTAACAAATATGTTTACACACACATATATATTTATTTATTTATTTTTAAATAATAAACTTATTTTTTATTGGTGTTCAATTTGCCAACATACAGAATAACACCCAGTGATCATCCCGTCAAGTGCCCACCTCAGTGCCCGCCACCCAGTCACCCTCCTCCCCTTCCACCACCCCTAGTTCATTTCCCAGAGTTAGGAGTCTCTCATGTTCTGTCTCCCTTTCTGTTATTTCCCACTTATTTTTTCTCCTTTCCCATTTATTCCCTTTCACTATTAGTTATATTCCCCAAATGAATGAGACCATATAATGTTTGTCCTTCTCCGATTGACTTATTTCACTCAGCATAATACCCTCCAGTTCCATCCACGTCGAAGCAAATGGTGGGTATTTGTTGTTTCTAATGGTTGAGTAATATTCCATTTACACATATATTTTTAAAAATGGTTCTATGTTTTATAAAATTTAAGATATTTTATTTAGCCACTTGATTGAAAATAATTCATATTGTTTCCACCTGTGTTTCTAAAAGATGAAACCAACAAGGATGTGATTTCCTGCATATGCTCCAAATTGACCCTCACTCAGGGTGAAATCTTTATTTAAGTGCCCGTAAGCATCAGCCCTTCTAACCCCTGGCTCCTCAACTTTGGCCAGTAGGTAGGTTCTACTCTGTTTCTTCAAGTGGCTGTGCTCCTGTTGTAGTACTTAGCTCCTTGATAATGGTATGGTTGATTTCTGTCTTCCTCTGAATGGTGAAACTATCTCTCATTTCCCTCTGTATCCCAAGAGTCTAATAAAGGACCTTGCCATAATACATGCAATAACATTTGTTGAATGGAGAAATAATATATGAATTATACATATTTACTTACCTTTTTTTAAAAAAGATTTATTACTTTGAGAGACAGAGCTTGAGTGGGGGAAGGGGCAGAGGGAGACAGAGAGGAATCCTCAAGAAGACCCAGTATGGGGCTCGATAGCAGGACTCTGGATCATGCCCTGAGCCAAAATCAAGTCAGATGCTTAACCAACTGAGCCCCACAGGTACCCCAAATTATATATATTTATATATATATATTATGAGCAGTATATGCATTACCAGTGATACAGTTCTAAAGACTGGGAAGAGGAAAAGAACAGACCTCTGCTTCCCTGGGATCTCAGGCTATGCCAAATACTCTGAGAGTGTTCTTCTAATTTATTTAGGCATGTTCCACAGAACTTCTAGATCAAAATCTCTATGAGTAATTACTAAAAACTTAGATTTCCCAGCTTCACTTCAGACATACTAAATCAGAATTTCTATAGAGAGACCCAGGTACATTTCAAATATGTTCCCAAATACACAGAAGGTTCTCAACCAGGTGATTCTCAAATACACAAAATGCTGAGAACCACTATCCTTGCTTCTTCAGCTAGTGAAAAAATCCAGGAGCTCCTTCAGGAAACTTGGAATCATTCTCAGAATCACCTATCATGGTACCTGACCCTCTTTGCCCATAGCCAGTGGATTCAAGGGAGAGATGGAAGGCAGAAGAATTTTCTCTTGAACTAATCTCAGAAGTACTCTGATGTCCCTAAAAATAATTCTCAAAGAGTAGGGTCCATGTCTTTTACCACTTAGAAATATTTATTTAATGCAAACTTTTTGATTATGCAATACTTCTTTGGAAATAAGATCGATGCCTTCTGATGGAAGCATTTAGCTCTGATATTCCTACTGGATGGAAGGGTCCAATCCATACTCTCTCACCAGAGTTTTGATATGGAAGCCAGCTAACAGAGATGCATGGTAAAGGTACATTAGCTTTCCTTTGGACAAGTGCACGTAAAAACAGGTGAAATCAGAAGATGATCTGTAGCCCAGTTAATAGTATCACACCAATGTCAATTTCCCACTTTTGATATTGCACTATAGTTATATAAGATGTTTCATAATCGGGGACATAATCAGGGACAAAGGAGGGGGGAAGGCGCACATGACCACTTTGTTGCCTTTTTGCAACCTTCCCTGAGTTTATAAATATTTTTAGATAAAAAGTATTCACAAAATTAGCCAGTTACACTATTCAAGCCCCTCCCTCAATGCTTTGGCCTAATTTCTTCGGCCATATCTTCACATTTTTGTTCTTTTTTCTTTTTTTTTTTTTTTTTACATTTTTGTTTTTTAATATGTACCCTTTACTGTCCAAGCATGGAGGAATTCTGGTTTCACAACTTCATAGTTCCGTGCCCTTAGGCAAGTTTAATTAACCCTTCTTGACATTAATCTCCTCATTTTTA
This sequence comes from Nyctereutes procyonoides, assembly GCF_905146905.1. NCBI lineage: Eukaryota > Metazoa > Chordata > Mammalia > Carnivora > Canidae > Nyctereutes > Nyctereutes procyonoides. The sequence continues at coordinate 40,241,303 of NW_026575052.1, forward strand.
CAGTAATAGCACCTAGGTTAGTTATTTTAAGGATTGGGTTTAATATATGCTTAGAACAGTACCTGGCACATAGCAAGCACCCTATAAATACTGGCAATGATGACAGTGATAGTAATGATGGTAAGATGATGAACTTGTGCTCATGCTGCTCTCTAGACAAGCCTGGCCCCGGGTTACCTCCCACTCTGCCTCCCATACCCAATCCTCCTTACTGCCACGGGGTCAGCTTGGGTGCCATGTGTAGGAAGTGTAGGTAGGAAAGGATTTAACACAAGGATACAGGTGCACGAAAGGACTGCAGGAAATAAAGGTCTGGGAAACCTATTGCTAGTTCTTGGGTTTGCCACTGACACTGAGAGAATCAGAAAGTTCAAACAACTACAGGAAACTGCCAATGGATGTTTATAGCTGCCCCAAGCATGAAAGTAGGAAAATGCCAAAAGTCACGAAACACCTCAACTATGTTGTAGCTCACACACTGGATTACTACTGTCAAAGGAACAATGATATGGTTCTGTGTCTTTTTTTGCCTCCAAATGCTATGTAAGTAGCTTTTATGGACAGAGTCTTTCCCAAAATGTAACTAACAAGAGATTCATGGAAATGTCACTCCCTATGACACAGAGGAAAGACAGCAAAGAACAGGCAAAGTGTTAAAACTTGACAAGAGACAAAATACATTATGCTTTTCTTAACTACCTTGGTTTTTGTGACAACCACTTCTCTTCCTTATATCCTTATAACCGTAATTTTTGGAACTTCTTGCATTGTAGCTATTTACAAATGTGGTTTATCTCTCTTACTAGACATAGGATTCCAGAGGCTTAAAACAGCATTTGCAGTGAGAAATTCTCACTACATATTTATTAAGTAAATGAGAGTATTAATGCAGCCCATTCCTATTTTTTTCATCATGTATTATTTGATATGAATAGCAATTTACAATGGAGCAAACCCTACACTCTGAGGCACAGAGAGGGGAAGGAGAATCATTCACACAAAAATTGAGCGGTCTATTTAACGTCTTCTAAAAAATACTTAAAAGGTTTCAATAAAAAATAAATGGTTTCAATAAAACCACAACGTTCAAAACAAATGTTGAATTCTCTACAGAGCATGAACAGGGATGTTGTGGTGATGGCTTTCCCACAGTTTCTGCCACAGAAAGAAAGGCAGCCTCTTGCCCAGACACCTGTAATGGCTTAGGAAGTGCTTAGGCCCTGTCCAGTCCCCACTGCTCTGCTGTGTGCTGGCAAAATGGCAGGACAGAAAAGGAAGGTGCCAAGTGTGGATTAACCAACAGAAGAGGCCTAGCACCGTTAGTCTGAGAGCACTGAAGACAAGTCACTGAATCAGGTATCTGGCCTTGTTGTTCTACTGACTTACGTGATGAGACTGTATTTTAGGACAACACTGAAATCACTTGAAGGCTGTAATGTTCCACTTTTGGAATGGCCAAGTTGTACACAAGAAAGAACAGTGTATTGTGGTTTAGAAGCGGTCAGACATTTGGGAAATGCAGTAGTGCAATTAGCAGCTGCTTCTCTAATAAACTTTTTTTTTTTTCCTGTGGGGCTAAAATTCTTCACTAAGGCAGCTGTTAATTTCCAAATCAAATTCTGCTGGGTAGAGGGTGACTATTTATAGAGGTACTATTTGGAAAATTCTGAGAAAGACACTAGCTTGAACTGACATTCTCTGGTCATGAACTTATTCTGCTCTTTTTATTTTTTGGTCACGACCTTGAAAATAATCAATGTAGTTAAGAGTTTATGGATGGTGTACTGGATCATTCGATCTTTGCAACTTGAACTCTTTCAGAGGCAACTTATACAATGGTCCTCATTATTTCCTGATTAAAATTGTAACTTCAGAAATGGAGAAAAACTATTTCAGAGAGTATGTGAGGGAACAAATACATTAGCAATAAGTTGCTAATTGTGCTCAGTGGAGAGAATGCTCCATCAACAACATAATGACCTTGTCTTCAACGGTGTTGGGTGAAGGTGATTTATGAAGACATCATTGGTATCCCTGGGTTCCTCTTAAGGCTCTCTTCTTCCCTTATCGCATGTCCCTTTCTTCTCAGATGTCCAATGAAGTTTTCTCTCTTTTATGATCTTCTCATAGGAAAAATCAGATGTCATATATTTTTACTCAAATGCATGACTTTATTAAGTGTGACTTAGAATGGACATGAATCCCTCATGTAAAAGAACTTCAGGATTCCATAGCCAAGTGCTGCACTCACACAGGCCACATTCTCAAAACCACAAATAAGAAAGGAAAAAAAAAACACTTCTTTGACTTCTTCTACAATTTTAAGAGTAGGGTCTCTGTCACAGTTATTTATACATTTCCCTCCTAAAAAAGCACAGACTTTACGTCCAATCTGTGGTAGCTGGGATTTTCCAAAGTTGAAATTTGGAGTCAGGGAGCAAAATACTGAATGACTCTGAAGATCTTTCTAGTTTTTCCTATATAGTTCATAAAAGGGGTCTGAGAACATGTATGCCTATTCTTGGATTAGCTTATATAATCAAAAATTTATTAAGAGAGAAGCCGTTTGGGCTTGCTTATCTATCTAGATTGCATGACATTTCATGGTAATGTATGGTACAAGCCTACAATCCATTTTTTTAAATTCTGAATTTAAAAACCCTGAAAAAGTGAAAAGATTTTTGTGACTCATTTAGTGACAAAACCTCACTTGGCCTGAATTATTTAGTAGCAAAAGTTGACTTCAATTGATGTGAGTCTATTCATAGCACTTATTCTTCTTAGAGTGAAAGTTAGTACATTTTACTGTAGTAATATGGTAAATATAAGGTGATGTCCCAGACCTCTGATGAATTATATCGTATGCAATATATGGCATATGCAATGTATGCCACTCAAAAATCCCACAAAATTATAAATTACAAAAATATCTGGTCTTAAAATTGTCAGAATCTCAGAATGTCAGCTGTCAGATTGCAGACCTCTGTTAATGGAAGATATAGCTATCTACTGAATTCTGGTTTCTTTCTCACAGAAGAATGAAAATGCTTCTAGTTTTTTTTCTTATGCTCTTTAAAACTGTGCTGAACATAAGAGACGATCAGTGAATATTGTTGACTAAATAATTTATTGTTGAGTAATATAGCTGAAGGCAAAGAGGAGGAGCTATAAGTGGATACATGGAAACGTGAGGACAGAAAGATCTATTTCCAGATGAGAAAGGCACAACCAATTTTCTAGGTGAAAAAGGTTTGGAGGAAGGAGAATTTCAAAAGATGAAGCTTCCAAATATAAAACTTACAAATACTCTCTTGTAGAAGGCCAAAATCGATTTTTTTTTTCATCCTGTGCTCAATATCCGGACACTTGTGATTTCTTAAACACTGTTTTTCTTATGGATTAAAGAACTAAGATAACTATGACAATGAGTTTATAAACCAGATATCAATAATTTAAACCAGCAGATAGCTGAATGCTATACATTCATAATTTCATTTAATGCTCACAAAAACCATTTAAGGTAGAAGTACTGTGAGTCCCATCGTACAGATGAAGTTTCTAGATAAGTAAGGGTTACATCCAGTTTTCAACTCATGCAGAGTCCAGGTTAAGAAAAAGTACGGGGTACCTAGGTGGTTCAGTCTGTTTAGCATCTGCCTTGGGCTTGGGTCATGATCCGGGGGTCCTGGGATTGTACTAGAGTCAGGCTTCCTGCTCAGTGGGGAGTCTGCTTCCCCCCTCCCTCCCTCCTCCCCCTGCTTGTGCTCTCTTGCACATGCATACTTGCTCTCTCTCATAAATAAAATCTTAAAAAAAAGAAAGAAAAAGTGGGCAGCCCTTTTAAGAATCATACAATATTGTGTAATACAGGCTAGACTTTGTTCTCTCAGGAGGGCTTAGTTGAGAATTATCAGAAAGGCCTTTGTGGATATAAACTATCATTAGGGAAGCATTCAGCTGCAATGAAGAACAGAAAGTCCAGTAATAGCACTTAGCCAATAAGGATTTATGTTTCTCGCTATGTGGGAAAGTTCTCGAAGGTGGCAGCTCTCCTTTGCATGGGATTTTGCCCTTTCTGCTTGGACAGAGCCATCTTGCAACCACAGAGCAATAGGCATGAGGGTGACAGCCGACTGCTAAAATGAAAGGTAGAAGGAGCCCAGGTACTTGAGAATACTGTGGGGCTATTAGACCAACCTTGGGCTGCTGGACAAGTTGTCATGCAAGGAAGAAAGAACTTTGAAATAGCTTAAGCCATTACTTGCTTGGAGTTGCTGTAGCTTGAAGCAGATGTATTCATGGCAAATGTACAGGGAGCTCAAATGAGGAAAAAGAAATGGCTCTCCTTCTCACCCAGAGGTCAAGAAGAATAGGACTCCTCATTTTCTGCTTCTGACTCTGTGGTGAGACATCCACGTCTTCTTAGTCAGGGTTAGCCTCCCAGAGTTTTTACTGCCTTTTGGTTGAGATTGGCTTTGTGTGTCCCATGAGAGAGAACACGCTGTAAGGTAGTGTCTAGGATCCTGATTTTCTACTTTGGTTCCCACCACACCTTACTTGTTCATTAGGTCACCAATGTTTCTTCAAAGCCATTCAAGTGGTTTGAGTTACGGTGACTGCATTTCCTTAGCTCAGGTGTTGAATGTATTTGGAAGTGTCAAGTAAATACATTCACTGCAGAATTAGGCACATTTCATAATATTTCATTTGATGTACAGCATGGTTGCATGTTTTCTCCATTAAAAATGATTTTAATTCTACCATGCAGAGCTAATCACTGTTAATATTTAACAGTATTACCTCCTACATACATATGGAGACAGACACATACGTTACATCCCTGCTCACCTGCTTGAAATCTTAATGTATATTCAGCTTTGTATCTTGCTGATGTTTCCCATTGTGAAGTGAACAATTCTCTATTCTCCTGAGAGCATATAGTCTTTAAAACACTATTTGTTTTAGTGGCTGCATCACATTACATTATATTACAAGCTATATTTTATTTTTAAAATTCACTGTAGATGGATATATTACTTGTTTTGAATATTTGGCCATTATAAACAATACTGCAATAAACAACCTTTATGTGTAAATTTCACACTTTTGTTAGTTCTGAGTATTTTATTAGAGCTGATTCCTAGAAATGAACCTTCTGGACTGGAGTTGCAGGTGTGTTTACATACTGCCAAATGCCCTTCAGAAGGAAAGTACTGAGTTTTAATCCTGTTAGTAGTGTGTGTGCAGCTTTATGTGCTCACACTAGCTTCAGCACTTTCAGCTAACTTTGACACATTTTAAAAAAGTCTGAAGTCTATTTCACAGGGGGAAAAAAGTCTTTAAATTTTACATCTCTGTAATGAATGAAATGGAATATCTAATTCACATGTTAATTTGTGGCTAAGTTTTATTGCTTCTGTGAATTGTGTGGGTGCATTTTATTGATGGATATTTTAATTACTTACATATTGTTGATATAAATTCTTTCTTCTCTGTGTTTATGAAAAATACATTCCTGGTACAGGTTACTGATATTCCCCAAATGTGACCTAACCGTGGTCTTTCTGTGATGCTTCTATGAATCTGGCAGAGAGTAAACCTTGTGCCATTTAGTAGGAAGCAGTGGCATCTGGTATTCACTAACTTGGACTTGGAAGAACCTACTCTCTGGATATTAGGATTTCTTTGCCAAGTTTTCTTCCCAGATGACAAGTGCTTAGAATGGGGGTCCATACACTTTCTGAAGTCACATATGTACTGTGAAAAATGGATGCCGAATTCTCTGCCCCTGGATGCATGATTCACCTGTACCTGGCTTGAAGTTTTGTATTCAGTCCCTCAATGTTTCTCCGAATCCTTGATTCTAAAAGTGTATGTCACCCTGAACGTTTTAAAACACTTTCTGAAACTCAAATACTTGTATCTCTTTTCTTCAGCTACTTTGAAAGCAGTACTATTTATCTAGAAACGTTCACAAACAATAAGCTTGAGGCATTTCTTTAAACCTGTTTGCTACTTTGATTTCCTTGAAGCTAAAGCAAATTCTTGTGTGGGAATACAGTAGTCCTTATTTTTATTATAATCAAATATTATAAATTAGATAACTCTGGAATACTTTGCTTTTTAAAAAAAAAAAAACCCTACCATTTGAAGCACCCCCCTGTTCTCATGAGAAGATTCTACAATTACTGGAGAGCTTATTTCAATTGGGTACTTTTTTTTTTTAAAGTAACTGCTCTCTAGAGTTTAAAAATTTTAAATACTAAGCTTACCTCTTCTGCTACTGGTTGCATATGCTCCTCATTCTCCCCAGACCAGCTCTATAGTCTAAGATTCCTCATTGTGAAACCAGAAACTGATGATGTCATGTCTGAGAATTTCATTGTACAGCATTTACAATGGGAAGGAAAGGATTTTTCCCCCTTGTTTGTCCCTGAATAAAACACCATACTATCTCTCAAACTTCTCTAAAATAAATGTGTGCTATGCCTGATTGTTACTCTAACAAGAGCCCTTTAGGACTGCTATGAGCCAATCCTCTAACACGGTAGATAACGAAGTCAGACTTATTGTGTTTCAGAGTGAAAATAAGGTGTAGACTCTCTTGTAAAGGAAGATTCCTGTTTTTAAGGCCTGAATAAGGTCAACTATATCAAGGAATTGTTTCTACTTACTTTATGAACAATATAAATAAGATCCATGAAGGAAAGTTTAGTTACATTACAATGCATTTCCTTTGGTTGCAGGCTCAAATGTTTCCATCAACTTAAAGCCCTTAATACTTAGTATCTCACTAATTTGTTCCGAGATGTTCTCTTAGGACAGTCAATATCTGGAGTCAGTAATAGAGTTATAATAACTTGGATTTATCAAGCTTCTGTTAAGTCCTATCATGGCCCGCACTGGCCTACACAGAACCCTCCCATAACCTAGAAAAAGCCCCTTAGCTAGTGGGCGTAGGGCTTAACAAGCAATGGTACTTGATATAAATTCTTTAAATGGATTTAAAAAGATGCTTCCTCCAAAAAACAAATGCAAATAGATTAAAGATCTAACGTGAGACTTGGACTCGTGAAACTCCTAAAAGAAACATAGGCAGTAATCTCTGAGACCTAGCCGTCATCCATATATTTATGGAATAGGTCACCTGAGGCAAGAGAAACAAAATAAAAAATAAACTACTGGGATTACACCAAAATAAAAGCTTTTGCACAGCAAAGGAAACCACCAGCAAAACAAAAAGCCAACCTACAAACTGGAAGAAAATATTTCCAAATGATATACTTGTAAGGTGTTAATATCCAAAATACATAAAGAAGTTATACAATTCAACATAAAAAAAACTTACACTCACCAAGACATGGAAGCAATCCAAGTGTTCATTGATAAATCAATGTATAAATATGCGGTGTGTACACACACACACACACACACACACACACACACACACACACTGGAATATTAGCCATCAAAAAGAATGAGATCTTGCCATTTGTAATAACATGGATGACCTAGAGAATATTATGCTAAGTGAAATAAGTCAGTCCAACAAAGACAAATACCACATGATTTCAGTCATATGTGGAATCTACAAAACAAAAAACACACAAATGAACCAAAAAGCAGAAATAAACTCATAGAGAATATCAGGTAAGTCATCTGAGGGGAGAGGGGTGGGAAGATGAGGGGATTAAGAGATATGAATTTTTAGTTACAAAATAAATTAATCATGGAGATGAGAAGTACAGCATAGGGAAAAGTCATATTTTAATAAAGTTGTGTGTGACACACACATACACACACACACATATATGTACATTTATAATGATGAGCAATGAAATAATTGGAATCAATATGTTGTGTACCTGAAACTAGTATGAGATGGTATGTCAATTATATTTCAAAATATTTTTAAAAGTTATAAATAAACATGTAGATACATACATAAACAAGTCCTGCCTCATCCCCTGGGCAGATGTGGTTCCATACACAGGCTCAGGCTTGGGGAATGGCATATGGCTGGATTTTACTCCCTACTTGCTTCCTCAGCAAGATACCTTTGTTCGTGGTACAACCTACACATCCACACACAGTGTGAGGTGCCTTATGTGGATGAACTCAATTGTGAGGGCAAGAACTCCACAGTTTGAGAACTATTATCGAAAGCACAGTGAGCTTAAGCAATTTATGCAAGGGGAGAAAGGATGGCAAGGGAGAGTGAAGAGGACTTCCTAGGGTTCTGACAGCACCCCAGGTGGGCTGAGAACTTAGCCTGCAGGGGGAGAAGACTGCCTTCCAGGAATTCAGAAACCCCAGGTATTCTTATGAGAATTAACAGAGCCACTGGAAGTGCTTCCCAGCTCAGGCCTAGAGTTTACAACTGTGGGAGTGAAGGAGTAGGGTCTGTGACAAACTAGGAAGGCAAGCCTCATGAAGGAGGTGTAACAAAAGTTTCCAAAAACCTCAGCAGGAGGATGGTGAGACATTCAAAGATTACTCAGGGTTGTGTCACCTGGAGCCATCCTTTCCTTTAGATACATTGATGTACCTCGACTGGACTGAAGATCTGAGGAGCACACATTGTATCCTTAACTCATCTGTAGATTCCAAAGTCACCCAGGATTATTCAGTGTCATCAGATGTGACCCAGAGCAATGGGCACAGTAGAGAAGCAGTGCTGAGACCATGCTGGGGATCGAAGGATGTCAGATGAGCAACCACAGTGCCACAAGTGCTACACAGTATCAGTGGCTAGGAGGAGGATGAGTGACTGTTGTAGCAGGACAGCAGGCATTGGGCACCAGTTGAGGGGGTGACATGGTGCACTTTGGGCGAACATGGGCTCACAGGTCCCTGCCGCAGGAGAGGCCTGTTTGTGAGTTCAGAGCTAAAGACATTTGAGGGTTTCCTACATCTGTTTGAACATCTTTTATTTTTATTTTTTCTGGAAAGCAGGAATGAGAGCCAAGGAGACATAGGCTATGGTAAATTAGAAGGATTTGTACAAACAATATGGAAGGGGATGGACATCTTCAGTATTCCAGCAAAAGAGATTGAGCTCAGTGTGCTCAGGAACCACACCCACTGGAAGGCAAAAAGCTTGTCCGGTGGGGCAGTGGAAATCAAGGCTGAAGGTAGGGGGGGAGTCACCCTGCAGAGGGGTGTGAATTCTAAAGTGGGAATTCACATTTCTTGAATATCTTTCATTTGCTGGGTGATTTAATAGGCATGAGGTCATTTCATGCTTACCATCACCATTGCCTTTTATTGTTTTTATTTATACCACGAATTCCCATTTGACTAATGAGGAAAAGGAATTTCAGGGAAAGGAAGTAACTCACCTAAATGGAGGGGTAGCAAGGATTTGAACCCAAATTTATCTGATTCCACAACCCAATCACTTCTTATTATCCCATGCTATCAGATTTTAACAAGCGGGTTCTTGAGAAACATGATGGAATTAATGTCTGAGGAAGATTAAAATGACTCTAGTGAGAACAATGGACTAGAGCAGAGGGACCAGAGGCAGGGAGCACTTTTCAGAAGAAATTGTTAAGTATAGCCTAGACTAGATTGGTGGCAAAGGACGAGGATAGACATAAGAGAAGGTCCAAAAAGAAGAGTCGGGGGGGGGTGGTGCTGGGTTACTCTGATGTTGAATATCTGCCTTTGGCTCAGGGCATGACCCCAGGGGTCCTGGAATCGAGTCCTGCATCAGGCTCCCCCCAGGGGGCCTTCTCCCTCTACCTATGTCTCTGCCTCTCTCTGTGTGTCTCTTGTAAATAAATAAATAAAATCTTTTTTTAAATTAAAAAAATATTTTATTTTATTTTTTAAAGATTTTATTTGTTTATTCATGAGAGACAGAGAGAGAGAGAGAGAGGCAGAGACACAGGCAGAGGGAGAAGCAGGCTCCATGCAGGGAGCCCGACGTGGGACTCAATCCCGGGTCTCCAGGATCAAGCCCTGGGCGGAAGGCAGGCGCTAAACCGCTGAGCCACCTGGACTGCCCCCCCCCCAAAAAAATATATTTTAAAGAAGAGTCAGTGGGATTTGGGCAGAGCAATGAAAGAACTACAACAGGGATTTAGGAAACTGACCATTACGTCTGGCTCTACTGCTTGTAATGTGAATTTGGAAAAACAGGATCTCTTTCAATGGTGTGTTCTTGTCTGAAAAGTAAAGGGACTGGATTAGGTGTCCTTTTAAGACTTCATCCAGCTCTAAAATTCTATGCATCGCTGACTCAAAGATGACTCAAAGGTCACAAGATGGGCTGGTTGGAAGAGCATCATTTCATCAATAGGAAGAACATCATTTTGCTGATGGATATATGCTAATAGGAAAGGGGAGAGTTATGTTTTTGGATGGAAAATACATGTTTTCAGTCTTTCATGTTACTTTCAGCCCAGACACACCCTTGCTCTTCACAGGATTCCCAATGGCAAAGATCTTTCCAACCCTCCCCCTTACCAACCTTTCACCTTCCAGCCACAGCCCCACATTCCAATCCTAATTCCCCCGCCTTGTGCTGATACGGCACTGAGTAATCTCTGTTAGTTTTGCAAAGTTTCTGTAGTTACATTATTGTCTATAGTTGCCAATATACCTACTATTTCTTCTTAAGGGAAGAGAAGGTCAAGACCAAGAAAATCTTTCACATAGAAACACTTCCAGTTTGACATAGGAAACTGTGTATCTTGAAATCATCTTCGCAGTAAAATCCAGAGTCTGTGTAGGGCATATGTAGTATTGATAACTCCCTTTAACCAAGACATAACACAAGGAAATCTAAAATGGCAAAATTGATGAATCAGGGAACCCAGTGCCTTCTTGTAAAAAGCTTTTCAGTGGGGACACTTAAACCGTGAAATTCTCTAAAGCATTTAAAATATGACTCCACTGTAAAAGAAACGTTACCAGCATGAATGTTTTTAGATCTTCACACATGGTGTAACATGGGGTATACTTGGGGATGGAAAGGTAGCCCCCATAATCACATTAGGAATCTCTCTGAAACCATATTTAGAGAAAGCACCTAATGTCCCAAGATTTTTGCTGACTCAAAAGGGCAACATGAAATATGGTAATAAATTCTTCCCCAACCTTCTAGGTTGAACAAGATTTGCAAAGCAGATGAGTGTTGGTCCCAAGATGAGTCCTTAGACGTCTCTTGACAAAGACATTTTCTCCAATGATTCAGATTCCATTGCTGACAAGAACTTTGATTTCCACCATATTCTTGCAAAGCAGGACTGCAAGGGAGGGTTGCAGCCTTCAGTTAGACTGGGTAGGCAACCAGCTTTTCATAGGTCTTGGGGTGGTTCAGGTAAGATCTCTTCCAGTCACACCTGTCACACCTGACATTCCACCATTAGAAACTTTAATGTTAAGGAATTTTGATTCCAAGAATACTGGGTAAGTGCAAATACCTGATCTGGGTAACAAAACACTGATCCGAATTAATTCCTGCCTCTATCACATAATACCTTTGGAGTTCTAGGCCATTTGCATAATCCCTTTGTGTCCTCCTTAGCCTCACAAATTTGCCTCTCTGGTAGGACTTTTCTATAATGAAGCCCAGTAGAATGATACAATTTTCTCTGTTTTTTTTTTTTTTAAGATTTTATTTATTTATTCATGAGAGACAGAGAGAGAGAGAGAGAGAGAGAGAGAGAGAGAGAGAGCAGAGAGAGAAGCAGGCTCCATGCAGGGAGCCTGATGCAGGACTCAATCCCAGGTCTCCAGGAGAACGCCCTGGGCTGAAGGCAGGCACTAAACCACTGAGTCATTCAGGGATCCCCAAATGATACAATATTCAATAGAGGAATCAATCTTACCTAATTTTCATGAAATCACAGAGTTGGCAATGAAGGTCTAAAAAACTCCTTTACATTATATAAGTGATTGATCACAAAGGGACAAAAGAAATGTACCGAGGTCACAGGATGGCAAAGTGAAGGCCAGGTCTTCAAACTGCCTTCCAACAAATGCATCAACTCACCAGTCGGGGAAACAGAGGTGATCTGCAGAGTGCTAGTCCACTGTCAACACTTACCATGTCTTAAGCTACTACAATAAGAATAACACGAGAATATGTTGAAAGGGCAGGGAAAAAATGAAGATGAGAACTTCTAATACTGAGACATCAGCTCCCATCATGTAAACTAAGCTCAGAAGAAAAGCCCAGAGATGCAAACTTAGATAGTGACACCTCAGAAGGATGCTCTCCTTGAATCCACTGTTGGTCTGGGTACTTTGCATATTAGAGCAATTTTCTTCTTTATTTAGGGATTAAAACAGACGCCTTCTCCTGACTCTTTCTGATGGAAGGGGAAATAGTACGGTTCTAGGACACTAGTATTAACTTCTTTTTCCCTAACATATCCACACCCACAAAGCCATTCTCACTTCGGTCACTGAGTTACTTTATTGTTGCCTCATGCACATGCTTTTCTTGGCAGCAGAGAAAGTAGAGAAAGGAGAAGGGAGTGGAAACAGAGGAAGAAGGGAGAAAGAAAGAAGAGCTGGTTCTTCCCCTGCTGTAGGCATTATCTTATTTCCTCACTGAAGTCAGCAATTGCCTGCATAGGCAGGCAACACTGAAGCTCTCTGGCAAGCCAGGGCCTCTAAGCTTGCCAAAGTCAATCCTTGAGGATACTAACCAGTTTCCCCTTCCTTGCTTTAAAGAACCCATCCCCAGGAAATCTCGTTATTTTCTTTTTAAGATTTTTAATTTATTTTTTGAAAGGGAGGGAGGGAGGGAGAGATAGTGAAAGAGAGCACAAGTGGGGTCACAGGGGAGAGAGAAACAGGATGCACACTGAGCAGGGAGCCCACCATGGGCCTTGATCCCAGGATCATGAGATCATGACCTGAGCCAAAGACAGACACTTAACCGACTGAGCCACCCAGGTGCCCTGAAATCTCAGTATTTCTAAGCGCCTTCAAAAGCTGTTCTCCCAGGTTCTATGTAGTGTGGACTGGGGGAACTATTTTCATGACAATTTCATTATAAATTGATTATAAGTTTCCATCTCGAGTGGAATGGCCAAGTCTTTGCTGAGCTAGAAATGCCCATTTCTCTCCTTGTTTGCCAAATGCTAGCCACTGCCTTTGATAGTGTACACGATTTAATAACCTTACCTGACTTCTTTTAAATCGTGTGCTGTCGAAATGGTTGGACTCCTAGTCATGAAGCCATATGCAATCCATGAAAAGGCTGTTCCCTGAAGCAGATAATCATCTTTCCAGTAAAACATCGTGTCAAGCTGCAAAGTGATGATTACCCTTGGGTGGGGCTTAGGTATTTCTAGCTGGCAGATAGTCTGTTCTCAGACAAAATGACACTATGCAAGAAGTCTTCTTTTCGCAAGGAAATTATTTGTTCAAACGCCTTCACATAATTAAAAACTAAAGGAAAGTGAAATGCGGTCTTTTCTAATATGGTGAACCATACTGCACTTGTACCTTCTTGGGCCAAACCCAGGGAGCCACGTGTTTGCAATCTGACAATAACTGCAGACGCTTTCATGCATATGGTGGCTGTCTTTGAGATGTCATTAGATGAAAGACACAAAAAAGAATATATGCCATAAACAAACCCATATGCTATGTAGTTCTGCAGATTTGAAATTTGTAACTGAATTCTTAGGTTTCATGAAATAAGCACCTGCTGTTTGTAAGAGTCATGCTACTTTTAATTTTTGATATTGAGCATCAAGTGCAATTAATGGCTTATCTCAGACCAATGAAAAATTTAAAGAACAAATATGTGTTAGATAAGAAACATTTTGTTGGAATTAAAGCATAAATCCACAGAGGATTTTTTTTAGGGGTGTCAGGTAGAGAATGAGACAGACTTATTACTACTGTGTACCTACAAGGTTTCAGTCAGGCGTATGTAATTTTTTTTTTAATAAAACACGATGTTAAGTGTTCTAGACCTATATATTTATACAGAGCTATATCCAAGTCATATCCTTTCAACTTGAGATTTTAGCACTAAGAAATTTGTATCATTTTCAATGAGTCGTGTCCTAACTTGTCTCATTACTCAGGTACAGTTTTGCACTGACAACCTACTCATAACTTACAAGGCTTTGTGATTTGTAAATGTTTCAATTTCATCGGATAGGCAAATGCATACAGCATCTGTCTTGTTCTCTAGAGTCATGAAATTATAATGGGCTGTCTTTCCTCTTAGTGGCCTTAAGATATATAAGAAGAATGTTCCTAGCAGCCCCCAGGTCTCTGGATGTCCTGTCTGGGTCAATGATGGGCAAGATGCCCTAAGTGGGCAAGATGAGCTCATCCACAATGGTGCCCTCCAGAACAACCAAATACAAAATATACACAAAAGAATGCCCAATCTGGGGACTACCTGTCAAAGGCTTCCTCCCAGGAATCATTCCTAAAACAGTGGAAATGTTTCTGTGGTTCTCATAGAATATATTTCTCTTCTACTGATGACCCATGCTCATTATAGAAGTCAGAATTTTAGGAAGCCAAGAGGAACCTTCAATACTAAGTATCTCCTCTACTTGTATGCAAGGAAAAAATAGTGCTATGAATTTCTACTATTAGGTAATTATGTGGCTGGGTTAAATGGATCTCATTTGAAATGAAGAATTTAGGGAAAGGTATCATAAACAATCTGGGCTCCCTTCATGGAGAGTTGTACAAAACTCTAAAGAAATTTATTGAATCCATTGTTTAGAGACCTGGAGTCTTCCAAGGACATGGCACTCTCTGTAGTTATGCAATTTAGTGCCCTTAAATCTATGATGTTCTCTGACCCTGAACAGAACAGGTCTCAAAAGTAGCCTAATGGGGTTAGCTAAGTCATACCGATCGCCTAAAGGAAAAAGCCACTAAGTTACAGAAAGAGGGCCTATAAAACTAAACATTCTGTTTAATGTCATATGTTCTTTAGAGGAAATTTAAGCTTTAGAAGTAGCCAGCAAGGTTTGCATACATTTCAATTTGCCACCTGCCTAATGACAAAGGAACATAAAATCACTTAACTTTCTTAAGATTTTCTCTAAGACTTGAGTGCAGGGACTGGTAAAGGAGCTGTATTTGAAAAAAAAAAAAAAAAAAAAGCTGGAACAGGACTTTAGTGGAACTATTGATCCTGGGTTGGATTCAGGTTAGTGATCTAATAAGAGTCAGGATGTTTATCTCTAATTTATAATTCCTCCCTTTTCATTCATGGCAGCTCTGGGTCACTTCTAACCACTCTGGTTGGCACAGACATAAAGAACCAGGAAATACTTTCAATTCCTCACCACAGGTAAGGGGTTTATTTTCTAGGACTACACCACTTATAGTAAAACACACAGCTGAAGAAAACAGATTTGTCAAAATGAGTTCTGTAATGAGTAAAGAATAACAAAAGACAAGTGTTTGCTTTCTCCTCCTCCTCCTTCCTCCCCCTCCCCGTCCTCCCTCTTCTTATTTTTCTCCTCCTCCTGCAATTTCTACATCTGTTTCAGTCATTCTCCTTTTGCCCTACCTCTTCTCCTCTATGTTGGATTCCTGTAGGTGACAACACGCCCAGCAGCAGTCCCATTACGGGGGTCTTGCTCTCTACCAGAAATACAAGGACACTGATTCTGGGACCACTGAGTGTGAGCCACGAAGGAGTGAGAGAGGAGGACTTTGCAAGGGACAAAACCAAATCTTAATCTGTTCTCTGTCCTCTTTCTTATATATCTGTCCATACAATGTCTCTGTCATAAAATTCTACAACTTGGACACACTTACATAAGTGTTTATTTGCTGATGGAGTCCAAAACTTTTCAATAGCTACCATGTTGCATGAATGGAAACACAAACAGGGCACTGTGCTAGCCAAGAAACTCATGGGAATTTTTATGATCAGTCCTCTCAATCCCCATCTGTCAGCCCTACATCCAAAAAACTCAGAATCTGGGGGGAGTCTAGTTCTAGGAGAGGAATCTGGTTATGGAGAAGAGAGCCATTTTTTCCTTTTCATATTTCTTCTAAGTCAGGGCTCAGGCCCAGTTGTATTGTAGAAACACTCACCTGCTACCTTTAGATTCTTTTCAGTGGCCTGGTAAAAGGGAAAGGGACTCACTAAGCAGGGCTTGAGTAGGAATCTACAGTCGGAACAGACTGTAGGGGACAGACACAGCCAGGAGAGCCAGAGAAAGGAGGTGGTTCTGGTCCCCAGAAGTCAAGTAAGCATGAGGAGGGGTCTGTGGAGACTCCAGAACCATGGGAGGGATGAAGCTCTCCCTTCTTCAGTGAGAGACACGTAAGAATCTTCCCTTCTGCACGGGCTCCTACTCCCTGATCCTCATGTCTGTGATAAATCCTCTCAGTCCTCTGGGCCAGTCTCTAAGTATGCCACCTGCTCTCAGGATCTGTGAGAGTCAGACAGCAGAGATCCACACCCTGGGTAGACTACCCTACCATCCGGGGTAGTCATGGCAGAGTCCAATTCTTGCCAATCCTGGCTCCCTTTCTGAAACACTTTGTGATCTCGGGCCTATCACTTGGGTCTGTTTCTGAGATATAACTAATTTACAACATTTAGGATTGTTTGGGAGATCCTATCAATTTAACCTATGAGAGTACTTGGCACATAAAACCTATTCAATAAATATTTGTTTGGAATGAAGGGGTGGCTAGCCAGAAGCCACATTTGGCCTGCAACTAAGGGGGAAGAAACAAGCTCTGGGCTCTGAGACAAGGTCAGGTGACGCTCATCACTTTATTACATGAACTTTCCACTGGGCAAGGACTAAGGTCACACACCAAAGGGTTAGGGACATAAGGGGTCACCCTAAAATTGATGGGCGAACTCTCCACGGTGTTACATTCTCTGAATCAATGTTTCTCTTCACTACCATGAAAAATTAGATAGGATATACTTAATTCCATTCCGTGCTCCTTTCAAGTTCTCATCCACATCAAGAAAACCGAGAATTCCAACATGAGTGTGTTATTCACAGTACAACAGCATGTTTACTAAGGAAACTGTGGCATGACATTTGTCAAATAAATTTATAAATTCATAAAACTTGTAGCTGAAACACTAGCAGGTCAACCGCCCAAATGGAAAACGTAGGGGCCATGACCTGGATGATTGTTTTGTTTTCCACAATCTGGCCTAAGCACGTATCAGAGAATCCATGCTTCTCTTCAGAACAAACAGTTCTGTTGGAATGATCAATTCCTGGCAGGAGTCAGAGGGCATGCAGAGCCCTAACACTCTGGAAATAGTTCTTTTAATTTAATGATTGGCACAGGTACGTTTTTTCCTGAAGCTGCTGAAAGTGTGTTGGTCCCTTGAATAAAACTGTGCAGGTAACGGGATTTCAACAGTTCCTCAGTGGGGATTTACTTACACCCTTGACTTTTATGACATCTTGACATCTTACTAGCCCACAATAAATGTTGACCACTCTTCTTAAATAATAAGACTCCTTTGATTTTTCAACGAATACAATAAGTAACATTCATCTGCCTATTCTCACATTAGTATAAATGACAAATATATCTATAGCTGAATCAATCAAATGAGCAAATATTTATTGAGCATCACTCATTGTCTTAAGGGCTGAAAACAGAGCAGTGAACAAGACCAAACAGTCCCTTGCCTCCTTGGAACAGACAGTCTAGTAATGAGAAGACAAGCAGTGAGCAACTAATAATCACGGTGGTAGAAGCCATCAATGCAGAAGGCAGCCTACTTTGGGAATGTGTGGCAGGGATTTAACTGCTGGAGTACAGGAAAGGTTCCCCAGAGGAAATCTGACATCTGAAAGCAAGTGTTAGCTAGGCAATGAGGTGGGGGCTAGAGAGTTTTCCATTTCATTTTTTCTCAAGGGCTTTAACATATATTAAGCATGAAGATGATACAATCGGGTTTTCCTTTACAAATATTATCTGTCTATGATATTGAAAATGAATTAGAGAAAATGCAAGATCATAGGAAGAATAATTAGGAAGATATTACTACAGCCAAGGAAAGAGAAGACAATGAATCTGGATGTTGATGTATATATACACAGACTTAAAAGGACGGGACTTGGTGTTCAACCAGACGCAAGAAATGAATGATCCCGTGCAGGCCCTAGGAGGCAAATCGGGGATTGTGGCCAGCAGTCTGTGCAACACAAAATGAAGTAGCAAGTTAATGGTTACTTATTTTATTAATGTGGTAGACAATAAAAGCTGCTTAAAACAGAATTCAGAAATTTCCCTGTGTTTGGCTGTCTGCTTTGATATAACTGAATGCTAAATCTGCACCTTACTTGATGATGAATGTGTAGTTTTGATGACTGAATAGAGTTAAACACTAGACTCATCAAACATCCAGTTTCAAAATCTCAAAGCAGGTCCCATCTATATGATTTCCACACCGAAGGATGTTTAAACAAATTTAAACTCATACATATACATATATACATATACATAAGCAGAGCATAGGAATTAATCTATCCCTTTCTTGATTTTTTAAAAATTTGCCATTTTTAGCAAATCCAAGAAGCAGTAGATCATAGTGGGAAGTGCCAGGCTTTGGAATCAGACTTGGATTCAGACCTGGGCAAGTTAACTTCTCTATGTTTCATGTTCCTTCACTGATCCAGGTCTATCCGTATTTTGAAAGTGATACTCCACAGGCACAGGTATCCCTCCCTCTGGCCTCCCAATTCGCTTCTCTTCTTCTAGCATTGTCTATGGGTAGAACTGAGTGCCAGGTTTAGTGTTCTCTAGTTATTCCCCTCCTGGGATTCAGAGTGAGTATTTCTTGCTTCTGATCCTTGGTTAGGGTTGCTTATTAGCAAAAGTTTGTCTCTATAGGTTAATACCGGGGGGATCCCTGGGTGGCTCAGTGGTTTAGTACCTGCCTTTGGCCCAGGGGCGATCCTGGGGTCCCGTGATCGAGTCCCGCGTCAGGCTCCTGGCATGGAGCCTGCTTCTCCCTCTGCCTGTGTCTCTGCCTCTCTCTCTCTCTCTCTCTCTCTCTCTCTCTCATGAATAAATGAATAAATAAACTTTAAAAATAAAGGTTAATACCTATAGCAATGGGACCAACTGTTCTATGGAACAGATGCTCCAGGACATGTTCAGTAAGGCTAATTATTAAATCTTAGTTTCAGGTGGACATGTGCCTGGGAAGTAATGAAGGAGTGTCACCTGGTTTGGGGTTTGCATCACTTCCTGAATTGCTGTGTGCTCCTGAACTGTGCCTGTTGCCTGACCCTGACATGTCATAGTCCAAAGACAAAAAAGCTGGAAACTCCAGTAGCTTATTCCTCTTATTTTATATCAACATTTCTGAATGCTGTAACTCACCAGGCAAAATGGGAAGGTTTTAGCTGATATTCTGAAAAACACCCTCGAGCAGGATGAAAAGGCAAGTTTCTATCAAGGACACACACATAATTTATATCTTCGATTATCCCACTTTCAATTCTTTCTTCCTAATGCCTAGTTGCCAAAATTAACATCAACCTCTTTCCAATATACATGAGGAATAACTAGAAAACTTCAAAAATACGTAAATTTTTCATGTCTTGCAAATTCGTGGTAATGATAACAAAGCTAGTCTTTTACAGCAATCTGATATTATCCTTTAGTCACATTTTTCAAGAAGCTGATTTCAAGTTTCATGGCTGAAATTTTATTCTTGGTCTAAAACAAACTACATTCTAGAAAACAAACTCAAAAGTTAATCACTTTAGCAACCTCACCAAAGAAAGAAAACACAAGTATGAAAGAAAAATAAAATTTCCATTACCTACTCATTTGAATGACTGAAGTTATCAATGTCAGAAATGAAATGCCATCTGCCAAAGCCTCCTCTCTTCCTCACATGCTCACCTCCCAGTTTTGGCTCTATGAACTCTAGAATGTTTGTTTCAATTCATTATTGTTACACTGTTTTGAGTTTTACATTTTCATCTTGTTTCCAAAAAAAAAAAAAAAGATATGTGGGTGCTTTCTCTTTGTAACTATATTTTCTAAGTACAGAGTTCCTTTGCTCACCGCTAGCTCTTCAGCAACTATGTCATGTCGGAGTTTCCAATTTTATTCATTTTTTAGTCTGCATTGGCAGTATTCTTCTAGAATCTGCAAGTAAAGTCTTTCTGTTGCTTATATACATGAGATGCACCTTGAATGGATATAAGATTTTTCTATTTTAATTTTTTCTATTTTTCTATTTTAATCTTTTCTTCTCAAAACTCTAACTCTATTTATTTATCTTTTATATTATTTGGGGGCATCTGTTGTATCTGACACTTTTTTTAATATTTTATTTATTTATTCATGACAGACACACAGAGAGAGAGGCAGACACAGGCAGAGGGAGAAGCAGGCTCCATGCAGGAAGCCCGACGTGGGACTCGATCCCGGGACTCCAGGACCACGCCCTGGGCTAAAGGCAGCGCTAAACCGCTGAGCCACTGGGGCTGCCCATCTGACGTTCTATGTTAGATGTCTCTATTTCATTTTTCCCTCTGATGATAGGGAGAGTCCTTTCAGTACAACGGTTTTTCTTCAGGTTGTGAAGTACAATTCTCTGATAGTTTTAAGTGTTATTTTTCATGCCATTTATTCTAATATCTTTTTTAGAAAAATTATTTCTAGATTGTATTTTTGTTGTTCTCTCTATCATCTTCTTGATGATAGATAGACCATCTTCTGGTCTCATCTCTTTATCTTCTCTCTGAAATGTGACTGTTTCCAAAGTTGTATATATCAACAATTCCATTTTATGCAAATAGACTGTGGGTTTTGATACTATTTTAATTCTACAGTGGCTGTACCCTTTAAAACTTTGCCTTAGGGCAGCCCCGGTGGCCCAGCGGTTTAGCGCCACCTTCAGCCCGGCATGACCCTGGAGACCCAGGATCGGGTCCCACATCAGACTCCCTGCATGGAGCCTGCTTCTCCCTCTGCCTGTATCTCTGCCTCTCTCTCTCTCTCTCTCTCTCTCTCTCTCTCTCTCTCTCTGTCTTTCATGAATAAATAAATAAAATCTTAAAAAGAAAAAAAAAACTTTGCCTTAGCTCGCTCAGCCATCACCTTAGGTCAAGCCCTTGTTTTGTCATTTTCCTTTTCATTGTACCATATTTTATTACTTAAAAAAAAAAAAAAAAACAGAAAATGTTTTCTGCCTAAATGCATTTCTTCTGTTTCCTGGAGGGACTCTTCAGCAGTAAGCTCTTTACCTGGTCCTTCATGCCATGTTTGTGTCCCTCATGTCGCAGAAGCTCTTCAGAGCTCAATGGTGGTAGTTACCTTTTCTTCTGCTTACTCACTCTTTAATAAGGACCAGCCTATCTGGGCTATTTGATCAGTACACCAAAACAACCTGTGCCAATTGTCCTTGGCTTTCTTCCTGGTTTTTCTGAGCTTCAACAAGTTGTTCCTTTTAGAAATTAATCTGCAATCCTGAACAAAATTAAGGAAAGAATTGTATTACTATTTCAAAGCTTGGTCTTGGGGATCCCTGGGTGGCTCAGCGATTTAGTGCCTGCCATTGGCTCAGGGCATGATTCTGGAGTCCCGGGATCGAGTCCCACATCGGGCTCCCTGCATGGAGCCTGCTTCTCCCTCTGCCTGTGTCTCTGCTCCTCTCTCTCTCTCTCTCTCTCTTTCTCTCTCTCTCTGTATATGTCTCCCATGAAGAAATAAATAAATAAAATCTTTTTTTTTAAAAAAAAAAAAAAGCTTGGTCTTGGTAGTTGGAAGGGATATGTCAGTAGGGATGGGGTGTAGAGTTGAAGGAGGACAATTTTTCCCTGTCTGGTTTTCTTTCTTAGTTGGTTCCACTGCACTGTAGACCAGCTTCCTGTCTCTTTCAATTTGGCCTAATCTCTACTCCAGATACAAAATATGGTTATGCCCTTGTGCATCTCCTTCATGATGCTGGAGACTTCCAGTTGAAAGGGTGCATTCTGTTTCATATCAGGGATGCCTCTAGCTTTAAAAAGGTTTCTCCTAGGCCAGGGTTAACTGGCCACAGGGACAGGAAGTTAGCCCCAGGGACACACTGGCCTCGCTCCCTCTCCAGCAAAAGCTGTATCTGGTTGCTCAACACCTGGAGCAGTTGTGAGTAAAATGAATGTCATCTTTCAACAGTACAGCATCACATCTAGCTTCTCCCCCTTTGGTTTAGGGGATTCCTTTTCATTTCTGAAAGTGCTGTCGCATGTTGGAATTAGCTCCTGACTCCACTGACAAGCTGAATTTTGAAAACTCATACTACCCTCAAGGTGTCCGCTGCTTTCTCTCAAAGCCCTGCTCCTGGAAACTCACCTTGTTGTTAATCCGTGGTGGTCAGAGGCTCCTACTACAGTGATGCCTGATTTTCCAGTGTGTTCCAGGACTCAGCCAAGTCCTCTAAGTAAGGCTTTCTGGAACATTTTTCCAGAGCTCCCATTCCCAGGACTTCCTTTACTGCAATATTGCCCCATTCCCACGGGAAGAGGATTTGTGTATCAGTCTTTGATATTGTTTTAAATCCACTATATCAAACTTTCAGATCAAAATATTGTGAAAAGGGTTGTCACAGTTCCTTAGCTCAGATTCTGATGAAAGTTTCCCTTTTAAAATTTTTCTTTGGCCTTTTTTGTTTGGAAGCTTCCTTGTAGTATATAATTTCATAAGGTATTGTAAACATCCTTATATTATGGTCTTTAAAGAATTCATACATTCTTTTTTTTTTCAAGATTATATTTATTTACGAGGGAGAGAGAGACAGAGCACAAGTAGGGTGAGGGGTAGAGGGAGAAGCAGGGCTCTTGTTGAACAGGGAGCCCGACATGGGGTTCCATCCCAGGACTCCGGGATCATGACCTGAGCGGAAGTTTAACCAACTGATCCACCCAGGCATCCCAGAATTCATACATTCTTTTTTTTTTTTTTTTGAATTCATACATTCTTCCAGTGAAATGTTTTAAGAAGTTTACTTAGTCCAAAGAATTCAATGCTATTGTTACTAGCTTTATGTAATTTTAGAGTTGAGAAGCTGTTGCATGAGTGATACAAGTTTAAAGCAACTACTATGGTTATCTGGTTCTCTTTTAAAGCTAAGATGTCTGTAATTTAGAGTAAGGTCAAGCCACAGTGGTCTTTGGTGACCTGGCCAACACTCAAGCCCAAGTGTCCTGACATATTCTCTGTTTGTTTGTTTTCTACTATGATTTGGCCTCACAACCTTTCGCTAAGATCAAATATGCACATATTCCCTCCAGATCAAAAGGAAATTACTTATTTTGGCAATGTCTTAAATTAACTATGAACTTATTAAAATTTTTTAAAAATCATACTACATTCAAAACTATTGTTATATTACTGTATCCAATCACATGATGGACCAATAAAAAAATGGGTAGAATAATGAGACCTAAATGGCCTAATTATGTCTATGCCTTGCTTTCTATGGTGATGAACATGGATTATCCTTTACCAAAGGTGGGTTTTCTGGGCAGCATTAATGTAAAGCAAATTAACTCATGTCTGATTTCTACATCTGGTACTACTTAGCTGCCTCCCCTAAGGCTTCTTTGCCAGGTGTTTCAGCATTAGAGCTGGAATCTGTGGCCATGCCAAAGGCATGCTGTGCTTGCAGCCACAATATCCCATCTGCCAGTTGTCTAAATGGAGTTTTCTTTCTGGAGACATCTGCTTGTCACCTGACTGTTCTTGTGTAAAACTTTTGTGCCTGCTGCTTGTCTGTGGCTTGGCTGAGGTACCACACTGTAATCAAACCTACCTGCAGAGACAATACTCTGAAATGATACTTTATAATTATCTTATTTAATCTTGCAGCATTTGGCCATGATGGCTACTCTTTCTTTCTTGAAACTCAACTTCTCTGATATCCCTGACATCTTTCAGGTCAGAGTGGAGCACAAGATTCTGGAATCATACCGCCTGAGTTAATTTCTACATCAGTTTGCTTTCCCCACAATAACACTGGGTAAGGAACAACCATCACTCTTGATGGATTACAGTAAGCATTTGTTTCTCATTCATTAGCTAGGATGGCTCTGCTGATCTCAGATGATTTAGTCACAGGTCTGCACATACGCTGGGGGTCTGCTGATCTAGGCTGGGTTTGCGAGGCGAGTGCATCTCAAACTGCTGTCCAGCCAGCTGCAGTCAGAAGTCAGGTAAACTCCCTGCACAATCATTCCAGGAAGCAAGCTGAGGAGGCTGGCAGGCTGGGAGTGATGCCAGAAACACAAGAGAGCAAGTGGAAGCATGGCATGCCTCTCAAGTCCTGGGTTGGAACAGGTACACTGTCACTTCTGCCCACATTCCTTTGACTATAAAATTCAAGTAGCTGAGCCCAAAGTTGAAAGGTAGGGAGGTACACTCTGCGTCCGCAGTAAGAACTAGAAAGTCACATCGTAATGGGCATGGATACAGGGAGTCACACACGTGTGTCGTCAATAGCTTCATCTACCATAGAACCCCAACAGGCCTGTTCTCACCTCTGTGGACGGGATACATTACTTACTTTATTCCAAATTATCTCTATGTTTTAGAGATTGTTATTAATAATGATAATATCCTCTACCTTATAGCTTTGTGGTGATGATTGGGTAAAAAGATGCATGCAAAAATATTAGGATACGTGCTAGCATATAGAAAGTGCCAATAAATTGAGGTGACAGAGGTAGTGGCATCACTCCTGCTTCTTTCCCATCTCCTCTGCAGCCTACTCTTCCCTGACCTGATCCTCACCTACGCATAATTCCCAAGCTTCCAGCCTGAGGCCATTTCCTTGCTCTCCCTGAACATACTGCCTGGGTGACCTCTTTTATATCCATAGTAACCCATAGCATAAAACCACGCCGAGGGGCGCCCGGGTGGCTCAGGTGGTTCAGCATTCACCTTTGGCTCAGGTCATGATCTCAGGGTCCTGGGATCAAGCCCTGCATTGGGCGCCCTGCTCATCGGGAAGTCTGCTTCTCCCCCTCACTCTGCCCCTCTCCCCTGCTCATGCTCTCTCTCTTAAATAAATAAAATCTTAAAAAAAAATGCCGATTATCTCAAATCTCCTACCGAGGCTTCTGCATAAGGCTTCTAAGCATATATCTTGAGTCCTATCTTCCTTCTTGGTTTTACTTTACCTACTACTGCAACTTTCCTGGAACTCACGCAGCACCTTGCGCTCCCAGTTCTCTGTGCTTAGGCAGCACCTGACTGCTGTGCCTTCAGGGGCATAAAAGAAGTCTGAGTCAAGAGCCCCCTCATTTGCCTGCCAGCGACAGAAATCAAAACAATCGCTCTTGAGATCCACCTGGTGCTTTCTTATTTTCCGCAAGCCTGTCACAGAACCTGATCTGACTTTCGCCTCTCTGCAACTCCTCTGAAGGAGATAGTCTATCCTCACGACCCACATTTAGGTTGCTTGTATTAGGACTGGTTACAATTCCTCTTAAAATGTGAACCTGGGGGATCCCTGGGTGGCTCAACGGTTTGGCGCCTGCCTTTGGCCCAGGGCGCGATCCCACGTTGGGCTCCTGGCTTGGAGCCTGCTTCTCCCTCTGCCTGTGTCTCTGCCCCTCTCTCTCTCTCTGTGTCTATCATGAATAAATAAATAAAACTTAAAAAAAAAAATGTGAACCTGCCACGGAGGAGGAGGAGCCAGGCTTCTGACAGCACCCCTCATCGGTGCAGACTGGCCCAGCAGGCCGGGCCCAGCGGCCAGATGCAGGGACTGGAGGGCAGGGCTGGGGCATGGGGGGCAAGGGGGCGAGGGGGTGCTGAGAGCTGCACGCAGAAAGTCTGAGGTGGAGGAGGCCATGTGAGTGCCCAGGTGCTGGGGAGCATGGCAGGAGAAAATGAAAGAACCCCCAGTCCTCCTGAAACTTGCTGAGAGCCAATTCTGGCCCTCGGTGTTGCCCAAAGAGGAGCTTGGAAGCCTCTGAGCAGCTTTTAGTAACAGTCTCAGTGGCTGTTGTTTCTGTCAACACCAGTCAAGATGGGAAGAGTTAAGGGAGATCTGCATCTCTCAGATTCAGGGTGAGAACAGCCATTTAAGAAGAAGATTAAAATTTGGGGCTCCAGGGTGGCTCCAGGTAGTTGAGCACCCGATTCTTGACTTTGGCTCATGTCATGATCTTAAGGTCACGAGATCGAGCTGGTGTTGGGGCTCCATGCTGGGCGTGGAGTCTGCTTGAGATGCTCTCTCTCCCTCCCTCTCGCTGCCCCCCCACCCCTGCTCGTGCAAGTGCACACACACACACTCTCTCCCAAATAAATAAAAATAATAAAAATCTTTTTTTTTTTAAAAAAAAGACTAAAATTTGAGGCTTAGAGAAATATTAAGGGATTATAAGAACAGTGCTTGTGAGTACTTGTTAAAAGTTAAAATGGGAACCGGTGGAGTAAGTCCCAATTCGAGAATACTTTACGGCAAAGACAGAGTACCCAAGGAGAGTTGGAGGTGTATGGAAGAAAGGCCAAAGCACACCTTTGTGAATCCAAGTTTCCTTGTAACCACCCAAACATAAATGGGGGTTCTCCTGCTGTTCTGGCATGGACTGGTGCTGGAGGCCTCAGACAAGCACATGAACCTCACTCTAAACAGCTGCATTTTATTCTACACCTAAGGTCTCAAGGGGCATGTAGTCAACAGGCTCCATCTACATACTCTATAGACCTTCCATCTTATATTCTAGAACTTGTTCACCAACTTCCATGAAATCACAGTTCAGAGTAAAAGAAAAGAAATTCTTCTGAAAAGATACGTAGACACTATCTCTGTGGCCTCAGGGTGGCAAGGAATATATTTTAAATGATAGACATCACAAACCATAAGTGAAAAGAATGACAGATTTGTCTGCGTTAAAATCGGCAACGTTTGTAAAATGAAAAACATCATACAACTCACTGGGGATCTTATGATCAGCATAAGCTGATCTGTCTGTATAAAACACAGCTCTACAAAGCCATCTCATTGTTTCAAATTTACAGATTAACTTGGAGTGAAGTACCATGCCAATCATACTTTATAAACATTATATAAGCTCTCCATTTATTTATGTATTTATGTTTTAAAATTTTTTACATATTTCTCCATAAGCTCTGCATCATCCCTGGGTATAAAACAAATTGTGTTGCTACTATAGATATTTTTGAAATATATTTTTGAGTTGTCAGTGGTATAAAGAAATTCAACTGTGTACATATCTATATGTAGTTAGCATTTTTAGTCCTAGCAGTTTCTCTATAGATTCTTTTTTCGCTTTTTTAAAAATTTTATTTATTTATTTATTTTTTTGCATAAGCCTCTTGTCTGTTAATGTCTTTCCATGGGAAATAATGAAGCTTTCCTCCATTGTATCCATTTTCATTATCCTCTTGAATGATCGCTCCTAATTTTGTTCACTGAAGCCATGTACCCAACTAAATTTTCTAAATTCCTTTGTAAGTAGAAGTGGCAAGGATATATAGTTCTGGCCAACATATCATCAGTAGAAATCTTCTAGGGATTTTTTAATGTTTTGAAAGGGACAGATGCATTTGGTCTCCTTCCTTTTGCCCTTTGTCCTTCTCCTTCCTGCCTGGAATGTGTACATGATGCCCGGGAGCACAGCAGCCACCCTGAATACATGAAGACAAAAGTGCCACGTGCAGAATGACTTTTCTACCATTGGTAACATTTCACACCTCTGTAAGAGTCGGAGACTTGTCTCCTTCTAGCTCACTTCTTAGGTAAGAAAAAGAAACCCACATTTGGTTAAGTCTCTATACAAAGTTTAAAACGGGGCTGAACAAATGTACCTTCAATTTCTTAGCTCTTTCATTTATTTCATTCTATTCTGGGTTTTGTTTTATTTTGTTTCCCTCTTCTTAAACTGGCTCACATCTCAATCACTTCTTAAGATGAATGATGAAAATCGCTTTTCGAAGGTAAGTCCTTTGTCCACTTATGAAGGCAAACAGTGGCCATAAGCTGTACAACAAATGCAGAATTTGTATGAGTTAATTTACTGATTAAGAATTTAAGATAGGGCAGCCCCGGTGGCGCAGCGGTTTAGCGCCGCCTGCAGCCCGGGGTGTGATCTTGGAGACCCGGGGTCGAGTCCCACGTCGGGTTCCCTGCATGGAGCCTGCTTCTCCCTCTGCCTGTGTCTCTGCCTCTCTTTCGCTCTCTCTGAATGAATAAATAAATAAATCTTAAAAAAAAAAAAAGAATTTAAGATAGCTGAATATAATTATTCCACTACTATTAAAGAGGATTCAGTGGGATTCATTTATTTTTAAACACGAGCCAGTAAGAAAAGCATCACAACCCTTTATTTTCTATAACATTTAGAAATGAATCATGTTTGCATCTATCTGCTTGATTATTGATTTGCATAAAACAGGCAGTACAGCATAGTGGTTAGGAGGATGGGTTTTGTATTGTCAGCTCTGCTTTGATTCCCTGTACTGATACGTTCAACTGCATGACCTTAGACAAGTCACTTAGCCACCACTTCCGTGAGGATCTCAGAATGTGGCAGGGCACACACGACATACAAATTATGATGGAATATAATGAGTGATAGGAATAAGGTAAAGCAGGACTGAAGATTATGACCCGAGGTTTGCTCAGAGCGCTGTAGAGGAAGTGATGTAGGTTTTGGAGCCAAACCAGAACCGGAATCACTGCATTAAAATTATTCCACTGCTAACAATATTTGGCCTTGGTTTTTCTTATTCCTCTATATTTCCCATGCCTCAATTTTAAATGTTACATTAACATTTGAGCTACTTTTGTTAAGGGTTAATCTTGATTTGCCTTGGGATGGAGTAGGTTCTGCAAGGAAAAGCAAAGAATATTCCAGTTGGAAGAAGATACCACCATTTACTGATTTTGGAGTCTTGGGCAAGTTATAGGACTCTCTGAACTTCTTTTATTCATTTATGATTAGAATTTTCTAACATCCTACTTTGTAGGATAGTCAAAAGGCCAAATAAAATAATTCACATGAAAGTTTTTCTGTAGCACCACTCAAATGTCACATTTCACACAGCACTTGGCCCTATGATAGGTTTATAGGATATTCTCAATAAAAATTAGATTACTGAGTTCTGGATCCTTTCTTGTTATGTTAGAGTTAATTGCCAAAATAACTCATCTTAAAAGTGTAAAGTATGGGCAACCCTGTTGGGACCCCTCTCACTTCTGAGAGCTTTCTGTATTATTTTTTGCTTAATAAACTTCTATAGCTTTACAAAAAAAGAAAGAAAGAAAGAAAGAAAGAAGAAAGAAAGAAAGAAAGAAAGAAAGAAAGAAAGAAAGAAACTGTAAAGTAGCATCCTGACATGCCCACTAGGTTTGACCTCTATGTTTTCTGTCACTATTTTTATTCTGCACTCTACTTTCAAGTTACAAGACATAGGACATGGAATGTTAGAATAATCCCTTATTCCAGCTTTTCAAGGAAGTGAAAATGTCTTTACCAACTCATCTCAGCTACATTTTAGTTCCTTAGGAATTAATCCTATTTCTAATGCAGGGTCAACCAACAATTAAAATATCCAGTCGGTACCTGTTTTATCAACACCGGTTAACAACCGAACTCCACTCTGTTATTTGCTTGTAAAATATTCTCAGCTCTTAATTTTCTCATATGCTGCTTTGAGGACTCCTTTAGCTAAATATAATGCATCTATTAGGGATCATCATTATTACCCCACCTCAAGTTAACCAACGCTATTTGTTCATAGTAATTATTTAGTCCCATGAAAGCTACAGTTTAAATACATGATAGAATTTCCTACCCATGAGAATTATTTGCATATGAAATTATCTTCAAAGTGAAATGTTAGTATCACTGAAGCTTCTGTCCCATAAACCAGCCTGGGACTCTCCCCAGTCATTCCCCGAAGAAAATAGCCTCGTATAAATCCTCAGAAAATGAGAGTAAAGATACTACTCGTGTTTTTTACATCTCCCACTCCAGAGAGAATTAGGAGTAGAGTATGGAAAAGGAATCTGTAAGTTGTTGACCATGGATGATAGTCCTTACAGAGGAAAACATGCTAAGGGGCTAATAAGATTTCAAGTAGATGATTCTCCACCCTATTTTTAAAACAGTCAGATTCAATTTAAATCACTCTATTATATACAGATATGAATTGTTCTACTGCTTCTTTCTTTATATTGTCCTATCTGTCTCTTTCTGCTTTTATTTTCCAATCTCTTGTTCAAACACTCATCCATTCACCTATCACGGCCTACAAAACCTGCTTCCTTGCCCTGCTTTCCTTATGTTAATTCTGTAAACCTCTAATCTATTTGAAATACTATTACAGATGGATTTTTCTTTTAAAAATCCATTTTATTATGCCACTTAAGTTTAAAAATCCTCAGTGGCTCTCTGTTTCTAGCCTGGGATTGAAAGGGAATAAGGAGTCAAAGGTGACTCTGAGGTTTGAGCGCCTAGGTGGGTGAGGGGTGTCACTAACACAGGGAACCCAGGAGAAGGAAGACAGGTTTGGGATCAGATGGTGAAGATGAAGGGGACAGAATCTGAGGGACCTGTGGGACACAGGGAGCAAGTAGGTGAGCACTCAGAACTGTTGCTCAACAGACAGAACTGAGCTGGAGCTAAACATTTGAGAGTCATCCTGATATTGAGAATTATAAAACCACACACAGATAAGACTGCTTCGGGAGAGTGTATAGAGTGAGAAGAAAGTCTAGGACATACCTCTGGTATTATTATAACACTTCTAGTACCTGAGGAGTTCACATATGGAAGGAAAATCAATTTGGCAGAACTAGAGCCAATGGGAAAAATTGTGAGAAATCCAATTTTACCCCATTTTTCAGGAGAAATGTGCATTAACTAGATCAATGGCAGTCATTTCCCCAGCCTAGGAGGCCCAGGAGCCTGGGCTGAGTCACAGTTTATCACTATGTTGTAGAGAGATTACCTCCATGAAGTAAGGAAGCTGATCACACAGCTTCTCGAGTTCTTTCAGGTCTCAGATTTTGTGATTCAAGTATGCTTCATTTTCCTCTCCGTCTGTAAACACATTGAGCATAAGGATTATTCCTCAGAGAAGTGTCGGGCATGAGGTGGATCTAAATAAGTATCATTTATCATTTAGACTTTAGAAAGCTCTGTGAAATTAGAGTAGCAAATATTTTCAACCATCCTTGTTTAAAGAACATTGAAAACAGGAGGTAGAAGTAAGATGAAGGGATTGGTGGGGCTGGTGAATGAGAGAAGAGGAGGGGACGGACAGCTGAAGGAGAGAGAAGAGCCCCCATAGAAGGGGGGTTTGTAGCTGTTGGCTTTAGAATAAGGACTTAGTTATTGAAGAAACAGCATTGTAACATAAGTGCTGGGAGATAGTTTAACTGTCTAAGCCGCCTCCCTTGTGATAGTCTGTGGGGGTACCTAACATAGGCTGCACAGACAGTACACAAACACAAGCACACACAGACACATGCACACGCATTTGAGTTTCCCCATTTCTGCCCCTCAATAGTCTCTCTATCAAAAAGATAAGATTCATGTTAAAAGAAGGTATCCCACATGCTGCTGCTTTCAACCCAAACACAAACCAAAGCCCACATGCGCATAGACCTGAAAGCTGCAGAGAAATGTAGAAGGAGGAGACTGCAACTCACTGCCTTGGAGCAGCTAAAGGCATCACAGTTGGTGAGTACTTGGGAGAAGGTGGGAGTGCAGGCACCAGGCAAAATGACATCTTCGATCAACACCTTTACTTACATTTGGTGCCAGAATGAGCAGTTGGTTCTTTGTGAAAAACCTCATTACTGGAAGGTGTTTCTCTAGTTGTTTTAATTGAAGCATGCACCAGCTAAGGCAACTTACAGTTGGAAAGGTGTGTTCTCCTGTTTTTCCTATGTTTAAAAGGCCCCATTAGATAGAAAGCGTAATTTCCCTTGTGTTGTGGATTGTAAACGCTGCAAAATGGCTGCTTTCCTTCCCTGTCATTGCTTCGTTTAAGACAATTATACTCACTAAAGCAAACACTTATGTCCTCAATCTTTCAGTACAAAAATATTCCCTTTGAATTGGGTCATTTTGCATGTGTCTGGCAGCCATTTCCAGGGCTCAGCCAGTAGCTCATTTCAAAAGCAAATGATAATTTGCAGATTCCATGCAATGGAATTGAAATTAGTCTTGTACGTCCTAATATTTTGTACTCTGTCTGCAGCTGCCAAAGATGATCTCCTTTTCTTGATACTGAGCTAAATTGGGCTAAATCCAATTCAACAAATTTATGGTAATTGCATTCTGAATGGTTGTTTAGAGGAATACCACACCATCTTTTTGGAAACCTACAGACAATGGGTCCCAACCCTTCCCTGTCCTGCAGTTGCCAAATGACTGGGAAGGGAAGTAGATTTCCTACAGAAGAACAGGTAGTCTCCATTGCATCATGAACCCTACTGTGAACAAACGACATTCTTGGTGGATTGGCTGTCACTTCAAAATATCTGCACCTTGTGACTAAAAGTGATGGGCAAGACTGTCAGGTGACTTTGCTTATAAATCAATTCCTTAGAATGGTAATGATCTCAAAACCATTGGCTATGACCTCAAAGAACTGGAATCTGCCCCTCCTCTGGCCCCCAAACAATTGAAAAAGAAGTAGCGCTGTACTCAACCAATTCCAGCTCTAATAATATTATTCATAAAAGTCACCTTTAAATAATTCTCACTTTGTACCAGCTGCTATTACAAGCACATTAAATGTACAGACATTGAATCCTCACAAAGTCTAATAATATAGGTACTTTTCCAACGGTCCCCCTATTTTACATGTGGGGACACGGAGGCTCCACGTGGTTACAGAAGTTGCTCAAGTTCATCTAGCTATTAACTTGTGGAGTCAGGATTCCAACAAAGGCAGCGGGGCTCTAGCATCTCAGCTCTTGACCACTTCACTGTGGTTACTGTGATTTTTCAGTGTCTGATAATCAGTATTTGAGAAATGCTGCTTTAAATCTTACTTCAAATATCCTTCTTCTTATTAAGGCTGTTGCCCTGTAGGCATAATTTCATTTAGTTCATCTGTTTTTCTCTCTCCCCTTCTATTAGGTTTGCAATCAATGATCATTTATCAAGCACCACCATGTCCACAGTTCTTTAATAGACATGAGACTATTTCACTTAAGCAAGGAGCAAATTTGCACACATGCTTCACACTTACTTCTTTGGCAATTCTAGTAAAAACCATATTTATATCACTCGTAGGAAGTTACTTCAAGTGCGCCTTCTACTCCTTTTTTAAAAAACTCGTGTTTTTATACTTCCTTATCCTTTTTTTCTGAACCTTGTCCATCTTCCCCACTCCTCTACTCCAAGTCACTTTAACTCCTAGTTATTTGACTTACTGTTTACCAAAAGTCATGGATGGTTGTGTTCAGGTGGAATAACAATAGTAACTTCAATTTGTCCTTAAGATAGACACTTTCCATCTTTCCTCTTAATAACAGCTTCTAAAATCTTTAGTCACCAAGCCAGCCTATGTAAATGTTTCTCTATCTCCACTGCCACTCTGTAAGTACAGACTTACTTCACCTGAGCAAGTACAACAAACCATTAACTAGCATCCTTACATCTAGTTACATCACTCTAAGCCCATTTTCCACCCAGCTACTATAGTGATTTCTCAAAAATACCCATCTGGGGCTGCCTGGCTGGCTCAGTCGAAGAGCATGCCACTCTTGATTTTGGGGTTGTGAGTTCAAGCCCCATGTTAGGTGTAGAGATTGCTTCAGAATAAAATCTTCAAGAAAAATACCCCTCTGTCTTTATCATCTTACGGTCCAACATGCATGGGATAAAACCTTCATTCCTTTTGAGGGGGTTGCTGGCCTCATTCCCCGCCTCTCATGCCTTCCTCACTTGCTGCTTCTATCCTCCATGTTCAAAGCTATCCACTAGCTCTTACTCTTCGCTCTGCAGAAACAACTGCCCCCCTTCTTTACCTAGCATCAATCTGTCACCTTTGCACAGGCAGTTCCCAGAGTATTTCTTCTAGGATGCATTGGCTCTCCCTCTTAAAGATTCTCTACTGCAGACCACTCCTACTAGATTAGCTATTTCCTTCTGTGTTTTCCCCAGTCATGCATTTACTACACTGATTCAAAATGATGTTTCTTTCTTCAGTATATCAGGTCTCGTTCATTAGGTTATATTCACAATCAAGGGCTTGGCTCAGAGGGGATGTCCTAAGGAAGGGGGAACTGAACTGGAACTCTCCCACATTTTTTCAACAAAGAAGGAGACCAAAGGTAGACACCACATTCCCAGCAGAGGTTTGATTTTTGTGGAAAGAAAAAGGAAGACTGGTTTTAGTGTCTCATCAGACTCTGTAATTTATCATGCATTTTAAAACCTCACTTGCTTTAACAAAACTGTTACAGGACTAACTCACCCAGAGAAGGTAACAAAAGGATGATGCCAGCGCCCCATTCTATGTAAATTTAAATTTCCGTTTGCCAGGAAATGTGAGTGCTGATGCTATTAGAATCAGAGTCCCCACTTTTGCAGTTCTCCTGCTGGGCTTAAGTGAGCCACAAGTAGGTCAAGTGTCTCACTCCCTGAGTCAATGGCTCTGCCTGAAATAGAATGCAGATGGATAAATCTCTTCTCTCAAACACTGCTCAAAGCCAGCATTTTGATGTAAGACCAAGCACAGCTAGAAATCAATATGGATGCCAATGCACCTGTTGAGAAAAAAAAAATACTTAGAGCAAGGATTTATGATGGAGTGAGGATAGGAACCTATTCCAAGTAGTTTTCAAAGAATGTACTATCAATATTAGGAAAAAATAATTCAACTATATGTCTTTGGCCCTATGAGAATAAACCCGATCCATAAATATGACTTAATTCATCTTCTACAAAAAATGCTGCTAGGATTCAGTTGCCAATATTTAAAATACTCATTTATGTGATGCTTTTTAAAAATGCCATGACTAAGGTGTGGATGTGAGCTAAATTTAGTTCACAAGAAGTAAGCAGAAGTTGGCCTTCCATGATCTGGTGCATGCCTCTCTTTTACCCTTATGTGTTACCACATTGTAGCCGCATGACCTTGAGATGCCAGCCACACCAACCCTTTTATCATACCACCCCATCTTGCCTCTATGCCCCAGCTCATCCTGTTCCCCCTAGTTTTTGTTTGTCCTTATCCATCCTCTGTGCTCTCCTAATGCTCTCTACAGCCCATGGTTACCATACCCCCCTGTTCATATCTGGAGACTTTTTTGACTGTCACAACTGGACGGGGAGGCCACTGGCCTAAGTGTGTGTGTGGGGTGCTGCTAAATAGTCTACAGTGCGCGGGTCCAATTAAAAAAATTCAATAGTGCTGATGTTGAGAAACCCTAACTTAGAATGTCTGCTGCAGCAAACAAACTGAGTTAATGTTTGAGGAAAGAAGGGAAATCTTAGGCTAAGGAATGTGGTACATCTGGAATAATGACCCTCAGAGGAAGAATTCCTCTGCCATTCTCTCTCTCTGTTTTTGTCTCATCTTTCTTGGAAAAAAGCCTGCCATTCTCCTACTTAGTCCAGATAGAGTGTAGAGCCTACTACTATATAACCACAGCTTAAAATCTACTCAGTTCTTCGTTAACATGTGCAGGGAACATATTTAGCATGGACTGGAGCTACTGTAACAAACTAGACATAAGGAATTTGTTTAGCTCTGCATATGCTGGTTCTGGTTTGCAAGTATGAAATTATTATTATTTTTTTTAGTGGATCCTAGGTTTCTATAGAAAGTATAGCATTGTCAAAACTATCTAGCATAATTAGATGCTCAGCAGAATGAAAACTCACCAAGAAGAAAATTTATGAGTGTTAATACATCTTCAAATTGAAATGATCTTAAGGGATTATACAGGCCTCCCCACCTTGCTTGTTTATTTGAGGATCAAAGAGGAAAATGGAAAATTTACAACAACCTTGCTAACAGAATTCTGGGTTTTAAAACATCCTTCGAGGGTGTCTAATTTTATTCTGCTGTAAAATGGCTTCTCAGTACACAAGAGAGAGGAACTGTCTCTCTACTGCCCCTTCCTGAATTTAATTCTTAAGTCCTTTCAGGCCATGAGGACACTAGCAGATACCCTGTAGTTCTGCATCAGCCATGCAGGAAATGGAAAATCCCATAGACATTAAAAATGCCAAGCTGGGGTGGTGTGGAGGGTGGGGTTATTTGGGATTGGGAGGGGAGGGAGAGAACCAAGAATCTGAGATGTCTTAAACTGATAGAACTGCCCATCTTGTCCCATCTGCTTCTTTCCAGTCCTACTTACAAAGGGCCACATCTCGACCTGGACAACTTGTAAAAGCCATGGTCTAAGAGGATATGGGAGGTTGGGAGGCCCAGCCCCATTTGCGATCCAGGTTTTTCTCTAGAGGGAAGTGGGAGCACTCAATCTGTTTGCCTTCTTCCAACATCAGTTACCCAGTTAAACAAGACTGGTACATCTAAAATTTGCCAAGAGCATAAAAATTTCAAGTTCCAGTTATCATAACTAGTGATGGGGTAAAGGTAAAAGAAAAACTCCAAAACAATGGCTCAATCTAATTAATATTACAACAGAGCTCTAGAAATAGAAGTAAATGCCTACATATGAAATTAACTCAGGAACAAAAAAACAGAAATGTGGTGCCCAAATTTTGCATTAAGAGAGAAATGACAACCTAGTCGAATGATGATATCACTAAGAGAAGTGAAATTCCAGGAAGAATGTGAAGACTTTGCTTTGCTTTTCCTTTCTTGCCATCAGAGAAACCTAGGTTAGTTTTCTGACCTCAACTTTTCTAGCTACTCTAACTAGGATTTTGTATTTAGAAATGAATTATTGTACAACAAGATTCCTTGCTGATATCACTGTTAATGGGAGCGTGTCTTAATACTTCCAAGTAGAAGATGGCATGTCATCTTTTCCAAGAATGCCTGTTAGAGGTATGTGGGCCTTTCATTACTACATATTTAGTGTCCTTAGGCAGGAATATGTCAGGTTTGCACTCTGTTGCTGCCTTTTTTCAACATGTGTCATCTAAAGGAGTGAGTGAGTCATGATTACACCACCTTCAGACTCCTGGATGGCTGTGCATTCTTGGTCTTATACTCACACTGCCAGGCTGAGGTTGTACTTTTTTTAGCTTTAAGAGGTAGGAGCATCTGCACAATGACACATGGTCATTTTCCCTGTCCACTAACCTGAATTCCATATAACATACAGCAAAGTATACATTCCACCACCAAATGTTTAGTAAGACTTGGAGATATTAAAGCATTATATATACTGATGCTCTTTGCTTTGACAGAATGATGTGCAAGATCGGTATGGAAGATTTTTCTCTGGGTAGTTGGTAGACTCCGCATATAAAGAATTTGATTGGACTGACATGTACTTTTCTTGAGAATTTTTTTCCTTTAGTCTACTTAGCATGTCATACATGAATAGAGTGATTATGTTATTTACTATCCAATAAGAGATGCTTTTGTCTGGAAAAATGTTCAAGTAGAAAGGACACTTGGACAACAGACACACACCGAGACTGCCCCAGGCAAATTGAAACTGTAGGTCATCCTACATGAGAGCGAATGGGCTGGGAGACATGGCACAGTACTCCAGACATGTATTTTAAATGAGAGGTGTGGCAGGAGATTGCATCTTCTCCTCAACAAAGGCACCAAGTTTTTTGTTTTGTTTTGTTTTGTTTTTTGATGAAATCTATACCTATGAATTGTTCTGGTTGTGTGGCTGAAGAAAGAGTGAAGGTGACAGATCAATGGAGCCTATAGTATTTGTGCTTACTTTCCAAAGCATGGGACAACGCTACAAGTGTAAGAAAGGTCTTTAGGCGTATTTGAGTTCAATTAGCTCAACTGAGGTAAATGTTGAAAGATGAGACAAAAGAAATATACTCTCAGGACTGAAGAATTCATTGCCAATTTATGTTCCATGTCAAAATACAAGTGAGATTATAATCTTGTCTTTTTAAAATGATTTTATTTATTTATTCATGAGAGATCCAGGGAGAGAGGCAGAGACATAGGCAGCCCGATGGGGGACTCCATCCCAGGGCCCTGGGATCATGACCTGAGCCTAAGGGAGGTGCTCAACCACTGAGCCACCCAGGTGTCCCTAATCTTGTCATTTTTAACCACCATCAACCATGGTATTATCGTGAATTCTCTCATTTCATTCTATTCCTTTTCACAGGACTTTAAGATGTATCATCAATCTAAAACCCTATAAAACATACTCTACACTTACTATAACCTACAATCATAATGTTGAAATTCTTAGCATCATGAGGACTTTACTTGGAGTACTTGAAGATACATGTGTTTTTACCTGCTTTCCCTATGTTGTTAAACTTGTTGGATGGCCAGTTGGTACTGTTTAACTGACTTCAACATTTTAGGAACTGAACCATCTCTAACTTTAGTTGGAAGCTGTTGGCCTCAATCAATCCCCTGGTGATAATCCTAACCAGCCCTTGAGTGGGTTGCATCCTATCAATCTAACCAAGCTTTGAAAAATTTGTGCTCCATTGTGAAGTAACTAGTGCTTCCCGCTGCCTGTTTATAAGCCACCTGGCAGATGACAACCTTCTGCATTTAAAAACTTTTCATTTCTCTGCTAGATCATAGTAATTTTTAAGGTATTTCATGTGGCAATTAATGAGTGACAATTTTGAATGAAATTCAACCACAGGTGGTACCATAATTGCAAATATTTTAATAGAGGCGGCAATACATGGGCAGCTACCTTCATATACAGTTACACCGATACATGTCCAGGCAATTAGCACAAAGGACAATTTCTATTTCCCGGAGCTGGCAGGTTGCTTTTCATTTAATTATGCAAGGAATACCTGATATCAAAAATATGAAAATGTTGACAAAATACATCCATAAATCAAGAGACTGTAATGTATTTGGCTGGTTAGTTTTGCAAATGGACTAAAAGCCACCGAAGCAGCAAAATGGCAAGAATTTTCGCTGTGACAGTGAAAATAATAAAACAAACCTTCATGCCTCAAACTTTTTGTAGTTTTCATCCTGCTTTTTAGAAGCCAGAGTAATTTCACATAGTTGCCTGTGTTTATTTTTAAAAAGAGGGGCTCTGAAAGGCTTCACGGTGTTTGTCTCTGCAAGGTAGCCAAGCCAGTTTTAAAACAATATGTTAAAAAGAAAAGCTAACAGCATATGAACTACAAAAAGGGATGGTGTATGGGTCAATGGATATTATAAAGAATGTGGTAGGGCCTTGTGACCTGATGAATCAAGAGGATAAATCTGCTCTGGATCATCACCTCCCTTCTTCCAAATGATTATATCCATCTGGTTCTCATTATCTTCCCGGGACTTCCTGCATAGTCCATTTTCATGAGCTCTGCCTGGGGCTTCCTCCCTGGTTTCACAGCATGTGTGCTGAGCTTTGCAGACTCACCCCCGTCTTATGTATCCTTGCATGTTTTACAAACTTAGAATGGCATTTGGGCTGCTTGGCTCCAAACCTCACTTGGCGATAATGACAACAGAGTTGCTGCTGGAGAACTATTGTGAGCTCCTTGTTTGCAGTGGAGTAGGAGGTGGCACCTGCTAGGCAGGACAGCTCAGGGACCATGAGGACAAGGAGGCACTCCCCCACATTTCTATTTCTAATGAGGCTTTCTCATGCAACAGAGCCTATCAGAGCAGAGTTCTCTGCCCCTTGCTGTGCTCACCAAGTATTACATGGATGTTCCAAGAGGAGCCAACTCTGGGTTGACAAGAAAGAAAGGGAGAGAGAGTAGAGGGAAGAAAGGAGGGAAAGAGGGAGGGAGGGAGGGGGAGAGGAAGTGGGGAGAGAGAAAGAGAGAGAATAGAAAGGACAGGAAAGAAAAATGTAGCCACTTATTTAAAAATCAATTCTCTTTATGTAATCATATGACATCTATCACTCTGGAAATTAAGTGCTTCCACATACCAAGACTGTACTGACATATCAGGTCCCAATAGCCAAGAGCAGACACCTTTGAATAAAGATGTCCTGTGACAACTGCAGTGTTATGACCTGGGTCCTAATATCATGCGCATCTCAGCAAAGGCAATCAGGAGACACCGAGCAGTTTTAGGCACTGGGTGGCATCAGGGAGAGGTTGGAAGCACCAGTCAAGTTGAAGAGTGGGCAAATCTAAACTGGATTAAATGAATGCAACTCTGTCTTTATCTAAAAGTGGAATAAAAACTAAATGCAAACATGGAAAGAAGGGGCCTCACTCTGTGAGACTGGGGTGCACTAGACACAGAGAGAGGGTTAGGCCACATGACAGACTGGATGGGGAAGAGGCAAACAGCAGCCTCACGAAGCAATGAAGGAGGTCTGGGGTCAAGGTGAGGAGAGGCCATAATGGGAAAATTTAAATTCTCTGTCTGAACAAAACCTCATGAAGCTCCCAGAACTACATGGAGTCATAAAAAAGTGCACGCGCACATCCCAGCAGTGAGCAGTCTAGTTTATCATCCCTTTTAAATTTTAGACACTAAGTGTCTTCGCAGTTAGAAAGCCAACCACCACATTTGCACAGGACTCACTGGAGCTATCCTTCCTTGTCTGGATATGCACCCAGTTGCATGCATTTTTCACATGACTCTAGTTTATGCCACAACATGCTGCATTGCCTCTCCACACCTATGGAATGCACTTGGCACTTCCATCTTTACAGATGAAGATAACTACCCCTGTAGGGTGATCTGCCAATTAAAAATTAAGGAGAAAATGGTAATTAGAATCCAAGACCTGACTTGTCTTCTTTTGGCCCTGCCTACCGTGTCGGGCTGTGCTCTTCACAGTCCTGACATTTCCAGGATTTAGTAAATGGTGATATTTAAGTCTCTCGGACCTTGAGGAACGAAGAACTTTCTAGTTTATTTGTAGAGGTTTATGGCAGACTAGGAATGACCAGGGCCAGGTGTGTTCTCGAGGTCACACAACATGGCTTTATTGCTGCTATCTGAATGGGGCTGCATCTGTCCCTACTTTTTTGTTTCCTCCCTTCCTTGCTTTGTTCTTTTCTTACACTTAGACACTCAGGAGAACAAGAAGATGAGGAAGAGGAAACACCTTTGATGCTTTTCCTTTGAAAATTCGCAGCGGTGTTAAGCTCTTTACTCCCCTGGGGTTTGCAGGGCTAGGAAACTGTGCCTTTGGAAAGGGCAATCCACAGGGAAGCATCCACTGGATTCTCTGGTAGTCCCTTGACAGGCCACATAATTGTGCTGCAAATCAATATGTCATGCCCCTAACTTAGGCAAGCTCACAGCGTGTGAGAGAAGTTCCTGCAAGGAAATGCTCTCTCCAGGAAATGGAGCTGAACAAGCCCACTGAGAATGAAGAGTGCACATGGCAGGGAAGCTGCTGGTCTGCTGTGAGCAGTAATGACTGCAAACCCAACCTAGGCCTCCCTGGGGGGAGGGGTAAGATGCTCGGACACCTGGACACCCAGACACCCATCCAGCTGCTCCACACTCGTGCACTCAGAACCTGCCCTTGGTGTGAAGGGTATGTGCTGGGCTCTGCACTGAATGACTTCTATTCCCTCTGCTGCTTTTGATGGCCATCATCTTACATTTCCCCCAGGGTAGCTTCTATTGCTCTCTTGGTGTGATCATCTTAATTTCACACTGATTCTACATTGAAAATAGGAAATGCTTTAGGCTTTATTTGTTTAAAAAAAAAAAAAAGCTTTTTGATTCTCAACATTTCTCAACATTTATTTGGTTTTTTTCCATGGGCAGCCACGGCATTTAGGGGAAAAAAAAAGGTGTAGTTGGATGGGCTAGTGGGTAACATCAAATTAAGAGACTAAATCATTTTTGAGACACTCCATTACTACACTCTCTACTCTGTTTATTAATGTGAAGTTAATTTATTGGCTTTCCTAGCTCCCAACATACGCATAACTAACAGGCACACTGTTCTGCTTAGTGCGAGAAAACTATCAAGTCAGATATTGCAGAGAATTTGCAAAGGATAATCAAACACAAGGTTATAGAATAGGCTAAGAGATTCAAAAGAAGAATTACTAAAAAATTGTGTAATTGAAGAAACAGCAGCATATTTAAAGGA
Organism: Nyctereutes procyonoides; assembly: GCF_905146905.1. Classification (NCBI taxonomy): domain Eukaryota; kingdom Metazoa; phylum Chordata; class Mammalia; order Carnivora; family Canidae; genus Nyctereutes; species Nyctereutes procyonoides. Next base: position 40,283,433 of record NW_026575052.1, read on the forward strand.
CTCAGTATGCTTTTCAAATTATAGCCTTTGAAAGGTCACGGTGGAATTTAACAGACTTGTCTCAGACACTAATGTATTACATTTGTGCAGGGCTGGTTAGCTTTCTAGCTGGAAAAGAGTTGGTTCATGTTGCAGTTCTGAGGTGAAGCAGTTGGAAGCCAATCCCATGAGCACACGCCAACAAGTTCTACCGGTATGGGAATTGTTGTGATAGCCTACATAAGGCCTATCACAACAGACGGAGGAGCAAGTCACTGACAGCAACAAAACAAAGCCAGACCAATCCACAGGATCGTGTCAGTCCACGAGAACGTTTCAAAGGGTTCATATGTTGGGGTTTCCATTATTTCCCCGTGGAGAGTGGTACTGGTAATCTTCTGTTCACAGAAAACCCTCAGTGTTACGTGGAGGTGAAATATTGCAAAACAACTGTCCTACGAGGATGCATTCCTATAGTCGGAACCTGTTTCAGAAGGGATTATAAGAGATTAAGTATTAAAAATAAGGAGTGTTCAGTCCCTATTTTCCTCTTATCAAGGAGCGGTATCAAATAAAACTGGGCTTTACATTCTGTTTCTGCCACTTACAGTGTGGCCTTGAGCAAAGCCCTTAACCTCCCTGAGCCTCAGTTATTCTCATCTATGAAATGAAAATAATGTTTCACACAGTCATGAATTTAGCAGTTTCAAATCCATGATCTATGCTCAACATATAAGAGTATTTTTAAAAGAAGCTTATATTCTCGGAGTGCCTGGGTGGCACAGTCGGTTAGGTGTCCAACTCTTGGTTTCAGCTCAGGTCAGGTCACGATTTCAGGAGCTGGGACTGAGCCCTGTGTCAGGCTCTGTGCTCAGTTCAGAGTTGGCTTGAGATCCTCCCCCTTTCTCCCTGCCCCTCCTGCTCCCACTCGTGCTCTCTCTCAATAAAAATAAATAAATCTTTTTAAAAATACACAAAGCTAATATTCTCATATATTTCTAAGTAAGTTCTATGAGTTAGACTCAATAGACATGACTGCACACTTGTAACTACCGTGAGGTAGTCTCAATTCTGGAAACAAAGATGAATAAGACATAGATTCTGCTCTCGTGAGTCTGTGCTTTAGTGCGATGGAAGAATGAGGCACAGGAAAAAATGAGTGCCACAAGTGAAATATAAACAAAGATGCACTGGAACCTTGATCAGGGACCAATTCGATCTGATGGGTGGGATTGGAGAGGACTTCACTGAGGAGGTGGCATTTCAAGGATTCATGAGTAATGGATACGTATTTTTCCCTAGTTCAATTTGTCAGCTCAACTTATTCCAAATCACTTTGTCATGATAATTACGATGGCAGTGAATGGCACACCCTGGACTCAATGTTCGTTTTGGGAGAGGAGATAGAAAACATGTTCCTTCTTCCCTATATTTCGTCTGTTTAATCACTACAACTTTTATTGATTATCTAAGAAGTAGTCTAGGCTTGAAGAAAGAAGGCTTATCTACAAAATCATCTTTGGGAATAGGAAAGAAAAGAAACAAAAAAAAATTCCTGATTCCCATCCAAGATGCACTACTATACACTAATTTTATATTTCCAGTAGTCAAACACTTTAAAACAGCAATTTTAAACATTATTTTAAGTAGTAAATTAATAGAAAGGCAAGGTGGTAAATGATAATAGCTAATATTTACACACAGCCTACTGTGTATCAGGTGCTCTTCTATGAACTTTATATACATCAATTTATTTAATCCTCACAATAGTCCTATGAATTAGATATCATCATGATGCCCATTTCATTGCTGAGGAAACTAAGGCATGAAAGGATTCAATAACTATGCCTAAGACCAGAGAGCTAAGTAGGAAAAATATTGGTTAAAGATGGGGAGATTCTTAGTTTCTGATCTGTTCTAACTATATCTAGATAGGAGACCATGGATCGGTCACCTACATTTGCATGGGAAAGTAATTAGCCAGATTCTCTGAGTTCTTCTAACTGTGCTAAAACTACATGTAATCTTCATTTCAAACGGATGTTTCAAATATTTTCATATTTATTTAATATTTTAATCTAAAGTAATTAAAGGAGCTTCTCAGCTTTCTTTGCTTTCCTGTTTTATATAATTAAGGACATCAATTCAAAGTAGTTTTATGTTAGGAAAAATTAGTATGAATTCTAGGTGGAAAATGGAAAGCGGAGGAAATGGAGAAGGCACTTATGACAAGGAATATAAGAGTCATACCTATTAACTTTTTTCTTGCATTCCTGGTCTCATTCTCTCTCTCTCTCTCTCTCTCTCTTTTGAGAGAGAGTGTGTGAGCAGGGGTGAGGGGCAAAGGGAAAGGGAGAGAGAGAATCCTAAGCAGGCTCCATGCTCAGAGTCTGACACAGGGCTCAATCTCATGACCCTGACATTAGGATCTGAGCTGAAATCAAGGGCCAGGTGCCTAACTGAGCCACCTAAGTGTCCCTCCCTGCTCTATATTAGTGTGCCTATAAGTCTTCCTGCTTCAGGATGGCCCCTTGGATGAATTTTTATACTCCAATATATTAGCATTTAGGTAAAGAATCTTAGCTAACATAGAACACTATGGTCATGTCATACACACACACGCACACACGCACATATACCATTTTTTAAATTAGGTCCCTATTTTCACTGGTCCTAAATAGGCAAGTTAAACAATTGTATTTTATATTCTGTAAGAATGAGCAATTCAAACAGAGGTCTGAAGTGGACAGGTAAAAGACTAGGAAACATTAAACAAATACCTAAATCAAAATGGCGCCGCCCTCTCTTCTAGCCATTAGTGGAAGGAAGGGTTCACTTCAGTAAGATGGAGGAAGAGGACAAGGGTCACCTGAGTCTGGCTGCGGCTTTGCTGGAAGCCAGCTGTCCTGCACACTGGGCTGAGCTACACAGCCTCTGGCTTCCCCACACAAGCTGTGCTGTAAAAAAGCAGCCCAGAAAATTGATGGGCCAGATTCTCACTCTGTGTGACTCCATGGAAGCCTTTCTCACTCGCTTTGTGAAACTTCAGGCGCATCCAAGAGGCAGGATTCTCTTCAGTACTTTAGAATAAAGCATTGTTTGAAAACAAAAGGTTGGATTTGGCCCTAAACTAATATGTGAGATTTGGAGAGGAAATCTAAACTTGCCAAGGGGCAGGATTTCTTGCCAGCCTGTTCTGAAAAGCCTTCATTTTCCTTAGCTTTACAAAGTCATCTGTCCTTTACCAAGATAATATTGTTGATCCAAATTCGTGACATTTTATGTTTGGACAAAGCGTCCCTTCCATGGCCTACCCTTAAAATGTACTTCTCCCTTAAACAATTCAAAGGTAAGGGAGGGAATCCTAATCCTCTCCTGTAATCTTGCTGTGTTCTCTCTGGTTTTCTAAAGACCATTCTCCCCATTTATAGCCTTCATATTTTATATTCTTTCCTACTTTTCAGCCCATTTGGAATAGGCAGGCCAACCGCCCCTTCTCTTTGTGATGCGCTCCTGTTATCCTCTCCATACTCTCCATTCCTGGTACACTTCAAACTTCTGTGCTTCGCAATCCAGGTTAGATTCCATTCCTCACTACAGCCCTGGGAGGGATTCTGTGTTGTCCACCTAGTTCCAACTGGTAGCTGCTCATAAGTTTGGAGTGATGAGCAATGTCATCAGTGAGACATCCATGGTCAGTCACTGCATGAACTTACCTGGGTCCTTCTGTGACAGGCTGTAATTTTCCACCTCAGCTGGCGGTATATGACATGTACACTACTCCTGGGCTGTGGCCACATGTGTAATGGAGATGAAAGTAGGACCAACCCAGTTGCAAGGCTACTGTAATTCTAGAGCCCTGGCCCCAGTGAAATATATCATGCTTTGATGAGGGAAGGGGGAGACAGGCAAGTCCTCAAATCCCACTTAGTCTGATACCCCACCTCTACACTGTACCTCATGAGATGCTCTGCAACTGTGGGCTGTTGACATCACATCTGCTTCTCTTCTGATTTTGACCCTAATGCCTTAGATCTCCTAATGGCAGATCTAAGTTGTCATTGCTTAGACATGGCAGTCAAGCTACCCAATTAATTATCTGTCCCTCTTTTCTCTTTTCTTTCTTTCTCTTCCTTCCTTTCTTTCCTTCCTTCCTGCTTTCCTTCCTTCCTTGTTTTCGTTCCTTCTTTCTTCCTTTCCTTCCTTCCAATTAGTGGAATGTGGAATACTTTTTCTTACTAATAATTCAAGGATTTATTTTAGTGGAATGTGGAGTACTTTTTCTTACTAATAATTCAAGGATTTATTTTAGTTCATATAAGCTTGTCGTAAACCACTTTTATATTCAAAGTTGTAATATACTCTGTTTCACATTACTTTCAAAATGAATGTGATTGTTGCTTTCATCACCATCCTGAGCATTGCATATTTCTGGTACAATGTCAGCTACGTGAAAATTTGTAGATTCAGGAATGGGAGACATGGATTAGCATACTAAAGCTTTGTAAAATCCTAGGAGGTGTTAAAATGGCTGTTTCTGTGGGTACTCATATCTTCCCACATTTCAGGAATGCTTTCTACGTTTAAAGACTCTTAAGACTTACAAATTATTTAAAATTGCAATAGTAATACCTTCCTATTGTATCTGTCAAACAATGTAGGAATCCACCAAAAAAAAAAACCCTAACACATTCCAGTCACAGCCCTGATTATCCATGCCCCTTAATAATCAACATGAAAAGATTTATTTTTTTATAACTTTTCCCAAAACTGTGTTACTAATTATATTAAATGTATATTTAATACAGTTACTAATTATATTAAAAGTATATTCATAAATATAGGTAATTTGTTTTTGTTTGAATTTTGGTTTTTGTTTGTCTTTACAAATAAGGAATTACATGATACATGTGGTGCATGTGCGTCAGTGTGTACGTGTATAATTTATCCAACCAATTCCCTCTTCACAGACATTGGGTGGGTTTCTTTGGGGGGGATGCTATTTGCTTTTTAACTATAGGCCATGCTACAATAAACATCCATCTATATGTGGTCAGTTTTAAAAATCTTTTCTTGCCTGCTTTCCAGATTTGGGTGATAGATTTAAGAAGTTGGCCTTTAAAAAAAACCCTGTTATTTTTTCCCTTACATAAAAAAATAAAGAAGGCCAAATTTCTGTGACTTTCTTGGAAGAAAACTGTAGCAAAGGATAACATGACTTTAAATCTTAAATTTGGATACACAACTTTTATCTTAGGACAAATTACTACAGACTCCTCCTTTCCACACCCATTTAAAAAAAAAAAGTCAAATCTCCTGAAAATAAAAAGAATAGATTTTGGAGGTGATAATAAATTATGTGTCCAAACTTGGAACGTGAAGACAGGAAATTAACTAAACAGGAATAAACATATTAATGCAGGAGACCTAAAACTGTCAAAAGCTGATATCAAAGATCTATGCCACCTACAGATATATGCCTAATTAAGTTTTGCTTTATTCAGTCTTGCTTACTGTATACTGCACAAGAGACTGCTGTGTGTGGAGAACCCTCAGGAGTATAGGGGATCCAACAGCAGAGATAATAACTATTTCAGTCCTCCATCTAAATTTAATTTGACCAAATCAACCAAATATCTACTTCACCCAGCCTTGCTCTATCTGCAATCAGTGATTAGGTGAACAACTTGTCATTTAATCATTAATACCCAATGGCTGATCAGACTTACTCCTTAGGTACTGAATAGCCCAGCCTATAAAGGAGACTACCTTTGACCTAAATAGCAGCATAATTATCCCTAATTATCTGTTTAGACACAGACTGGCCTAATGTAAAGTCCTCGCATACTCTAACCTAAAGTCTTAGATCAATGCAGGGGTGAATGTAGAAGAGGTCTAATCTCAAACACATTGAGTGGTACTGAACTACTTATTCGCCGAGTACCCATTAGGTACCAGGCGCTGTTGTAAGGGATTGCGTGCAATTACCGAATTCTCACAACAAACTGATGGAAACAGTCACTATAATCATCTACATTTTACCAATGATGAAGTTGAGGCTCAGAGAAATTAAGTAACTTGCCTTTAAATTATGTAGTCACTATGGCAGAGCTAAGTGTTAAACCTAGTTCAAACTCTTTCTACTAAAATTATTAGGTGCAGCAGAATGACTGGTAGCTGCTATAACAAGTAAGCCTACAAGCTCACACTCAACTGGTGCTTAGTTTACATGTACCAATAGTCCAAGGCAGATGTTTCTGGTCTGTGGGCGGCCTCCTCAACAAGATCATTTTGGGACCTAAGCTCCTTCCACCTGAAGGTTTAGTCAATCCCTAAGGACTCATTTTGACCAGAAGAAAAAGGAATCATGGTAATGGAAGTATAAGTGGCTTAAGTGGAATAAGCCTAGAAATAGCACAGATTGCCACAAGGCTCGATTTCCCAGCAGAGGAGGCTGGGAGATGAAGTCTAGCTGTGCATCTAGGAAGAAGAAAAAGCAAAAAAGTTGTTTTGATGAAAAACCAAGTATTCTCTGCCATGACCTCATTCTTAGTCCAGTAGAAATTGGCAAAATATCTATGCCACAGGGTGTATGGAAACAAAGACGTAGAAGATAGAGCCATGCCCTTCAGGAATTCATAATTTAATTTGGCAACAAGGAAATAAATATATAATGAAAAATAACATGACAAGTTGGCAATAATAGGAGCCAACTGTGGTACAGGAATTTGGAGAAGGGAAAGTGATTATGGGCAGTGTTATAAAGGATCTGAGTTGTATAGTGAAGAAAAAGAGCAAGGAACCTTTGGTTCCTGAGGGGGAGACCAAAAACATCTTAAAGTGAAGAAACAGTCTATATTTGGACTGGAGGCTTCAACTCTAAACTTCAACTACCTCACAATTTTGTCTTGGGCAGGTATCTATGTCTCACAGCAGATGTAATATTCTAATTGACCTTGGCCATATCATATTGTAATGTTTCATATTCTCATTGTGAGTAAACAGATTGATAAGGGCAACTGAACAAAATTAAAAATATGGAGGGAATTTTGTATGGATATTATTGCTTAATGGCTTGTTCCAGATCATCTGTAGGACAGTGTAACACTGATATACTCTGAATCACACTCTCCTCTCCCTGATCTGGAGTCATCATTATGACTTAAAAAGAACCATGTAATTTGGCAGTGGACAGAAATAGTTTCCCCACTTTCTAAAATTGTCTGTTTTCTGCTCTAACATATAAAGCTCTTCTAACACAATATCTATTTGCCTCATTTTATCCTGGGAAATGAGAATGGTGCAAAGGCCATCAAATGCACAAATCTTCTAAAGGCTTTTTCACTGGTGACTCAGAATCCCCATGTGTGTTAGCAAGGAAGTGGAGTAGGGAAATATCCACTTTATCAAGAAATTCCACAAAACTTTTATTCCACAAAGGAGGAAGTTCACTGATGCAGCACACACTGCCGCTCAATATCCCAGACCCAGAACAGGGAAGCTAAGGGTGGGCATCTATCAAATACACCATTGGATCAGAAGAGAGGAAAAAGATTAGAAAGATGGACAATGGAGAATTAATAAAATTCTGAGCCATTTGGAGGATCCTTTTTGTGAGTCCTGATGAGATGCAGTAAGAGTGAGCTCCGGGAACCCACCTTCAATTACTGAGGTTCTACATCTGAGCTTTTGATTTGATCCCGTCCTACTCCAGGGCCTGCTAAAAAGGAGGGCCATCTCCTCAACATCTGTTCCTGAGTTCTAGCTACTTGTCTTGGCAGTTAATTAATATCAAATCAGCAATTCCAACAAATACCCTTAATTCTAGGGGGACCCAAGTCGAGTCAGACATCAGAGATAAGACTGAGGACTCTGGACATGAATAAAAATATTTGTTGAAGGAACCCACATTGTGGATCTTAGTTTATATCAGCCACTTCTACATGGTTTTCTCTAAAAGCAATGATTCACCAACATGTTTGCCCTGAACCTCTGCTTGTGCCAGAACAATGACTTCTGATTTAGTGGGACTTTGAACATAGAAGGTAGCTTCAGGACAAGGCAAAAAAAGATATGTATAAATGGATAACAAACTGGAGCTTTGTGTCTCGAATCACAGGCTTCTCCAAAGACATTCATTTATTTGACAAATATTAACTGAGCTCCTGTTACGTATCAGTCATGGTCATTTTAACTCTTAGTATACAGTGTTGTACAAAGAAAAGTCTGGGCACTCGTAGGACACACAGTTTTGTGGGAATGACAGACAAAAATCAATAAACAAACCAAGAGAACACATAGTTAACTTGAAGTAATGGCAGTGGGGAGAGACAGTAGAGTTCAGGTACTTCTTGGGGTTGAGGGGGGACCCACAGAGAGGGTAGTAAGAAGGACTCTCTGTAAAGAGCTGATACTTAAAGTGGGGTCCCGAAGGATGGAAAGGAGAAAAGCTGTCCACCATCTAAAGAGCAAGGGAGGAGAGGAAGGGACAGTTTGGGCAAGATTGAGATTCAAAATACTGAACTACCAATGAGGTGGACAACCAGCAATCACAGTGCTGGAAAGACATCTTTGATGGCCAACTTTATGTGTCACCAGCTAGGACTACAATCCCCAGTTATTCAAACACTAATGTAAGGAATGCTGTGAAGGTATTTCATAGATGTGATTACTGTTCACAATCAGTCGACTTTAAGGACGTTATCCTGCATCACCTTGGTGGGCCTGATTCGGTCAGGTGGAAGGCCTTGAGAATTGAACTTTTTCCTAAAAAGACGAAAAATTCTATAGACTACAGCTTCAGCTTGTGCTGAGACTTCAAGCTGCACTTCCTGCCCCACAGATTACTGATTTGCCTTGCAGGCCCCCATTACTGCATAACCCGATTCTTTGCAATAAATCCCTTAATACAGATCTCTAGTGGCTTTGTTTCTCTGGTTGAGCCCTAACCCCTGCAGGGTCTTACAGGCCCCGCAGAGGGTCAGCTGTGTATTTTTCCTTTAGTTGTTGGGCAGCATGGAAGCCCAGGGGGTTCTAGGAGAGGGGCAGGATGGACTGATGTGTGTGGGGGGTGTGCTGGGACATGGGGCAGCAGTACTTACCAATGGGGTGGAGAGGGATCTCACTGTTTTCATAACTAGTATAATTGCACGGGAGCATGCTGGCTGAATATTAGCTAAAGTCCCAGAAAGAGGGCAGAGAATATGTGAAAACCCTCAGGCCAGAAAGTATTTGGAATATTCAAGGAACTAAAAGGAGAATAGAGAAGCCAGATGGAAAGGGCAGAGGGAGTGTGGAATAAAATGAAACAAGACGGGGTCAGGTGGGGCAGGTATGGTCAAGTGCAGTGGTTTTTTTTTTTTTTTTTTTTTAAAACAACTCACTGAAGCATTTCAAATAGGTGAGAGGCTGCTCAGTGGAGAACAGACTAGCCTGGGGTTACGGTGAAGCCCGCCCGGGGAGAGCACAGTTTACCCTGAGCAGCGTGGGGGTCGCAGGTGCCAAGACCCACAGCCAAAAAACGGTCTAGAAATTCTGACGCCCCCAAAACTTAACACCAATAGCCTGGTGTTGCCTGAAGCTTTACCAATAACGTGAACAACGGACTAAAACATATTTTGCACGGCATATGCATTATTTACCGTTTTCTCACAGTAAAGCAGAGAAACCAAAGTGTTCTTAAGAAATTCACAAGTAAGAAAATACATTTAGGGTATCGTAGTGCAAAAAATCCGGGCAGCGTCGGCGCACCCCGCGGCAGGCGTGCAGCTCTGCTCCCGGCCTCTGCGGCCGCTGGGAAGCCCCGGCTCAGGGCGCCGCCCCCCGCCCCGCCTCCGGCCCAAGCCTAGGACCGCAGTCTCCGCCCTTCTCTGCCCTCGGGGGTGCCCACACCCCGCCGCAGGAGCTCCCACGTCCCTCCGCGGTACTCCACCCTGAGCCGGCCGCGACCCCCCCCACCCCCCGCCTGGCCCACCTGGCCCCGCGATATCCCCCGCCCCCCGCAAGGCCACCCAGCCTCTCACCCCCAGCCCCCCACTGACCCACCTGACCCCTCCCCCTCCTCTCCACCCAGCCCACCTGGCCCCGAGGACCCCTCGTGCTCCCCCCCGCCCCATCTGCCTTCCCTGCCACCCACCTGGACCCGCGCCCCCCCCCGCCCCATCTGGCCCCCGTCCTCCACCTACCCACCCCATTCCCTTTCCCCCCCTTACTCACCAGTCTGGGGCCGCCGCTTCCCTGGGAGCACGTGCTCTGTCACCCCTCCCTGCCCCCCCATGGCCGCCCAGCCCCTCCCCCACTCCTCTCCACCCAGACCACCTGGCCCTGAGGACCCCTCGCCCCACCCGGTCACCCGCCACTTACCCCCAATGCCCCACCTGGACCCAGGGACCCCTCGTGCCCCCCCGCCCTATCTGCCCCCCCCGTCCCCCACCTACCCCCCCGTCCCTCCCCCCCAGTCTCGGGGCCGCCCTTCCCCGGGAACACGTGCTCTGCAGCTGCGGAGAAGCCCCGGGTCCCCGGCGCCCTTGAAGGTGCCCACTGAGCCGGCGGCTGCGCCGGGGGGAGCCCGAGGCAGGTCCCCCCTCCCTCCCCCGAGGTGCAGGCCTGGCCCCCCCCCACGCCGACCCCCCCCCCCCCGGGGGCCCGGAGCTCGCCTCGGCGCAGGTGCCGCGGGGAGGAGCCGGTGGCCTGGCGACCCCGCGGGCGGCCCGGGCTGGGTGGGACGGCGTCTCCTCGGCCCCCTCAGGCCCCTCCCAGGCCGCGGGCCCAGGCGAACAGCGAAGCTTTCTGCGGAGACCGAGGAGCGAGTTGGCGGAGGCCGGAGTCCAAAGCCTGCGGCTCAAGGCCAGGGTGGGTGGGGGCCTAGGCAGAGTGACGCCTTGGACCAACGTGACCACCGTCGGGAGGCGGAGAAACGGGTGGTAAATTTTGAAAATCATGATGTGAATGTTTGCTGATCAAAAAAAAAAAAAAAAAAAAGGAGGGGGACTGAGGGATGAAGCCGATGATCCCCGATTCTACAGCACGTGGCAAAGAGATGCAAGCGCGAGGCCACCGCGGAGCTTTTCCCACCGCCGTGTTAATCCACCGGGTAGCACGAGGAGCTGGTAGTGTGGGTTTGGGGTGTGGCACAACTGGCTCTAGGACGGTGACACCACGCATCTGGGGATGATGGGCCCGAGATTTCACCTCCATTTCATATTTCCACTGATTCTTGCCCATGCCCAGGCTTTGTTTCCCTGACCCATTTCCTCCTGCCTTGCGTGTAAGGTGCTTGTTTCCCTGTTGTGATTTCCATGCTGTGAAGGAGTGGGTTGTGTATTTGATGGCTGTGCCCGTTTCGTGCCGTGGGATTTGTGAGACGCTAAGGTGGTTCTTAGACAACTGGAGGAATACTGGGCCAGGCCCAAGAACCGCGTTTTGTGCATCGTGAGAGGCTTTGCCTTTGTGCAAAATGAGCAAGGGATTCTTTGAGGTCATCCAGAAGCATGTTGTGCTGGAGTTTGAAATACACCTCAGCTAATCCTCTAAAAGGATTAGATGTACCTGGTTAACTGACAGGGGCCTCCCTTAAAAAGTATCACTGAGGGGATCCATGGGTGGCGCAGTGGTTTGGCGCCTGCCTTTGGCCCAGGGCGCGATCCTGGAGACCCTGGATCGAATCCCACGTCGGGCTCCCGGTGCATGGAGCCTGCTTCTCCCTCTGCCTGTGTCTCTGCCTCTCTCTCTCTCTCTGTGACTATCATAAATGAATAAAGAAAAAAATATTTAAAAAAAAAAAGTATCACTGAGGGCAACCCGACAGCTTCTGAAAGGGTCTCGTGGCTACTCCATTTTATACTCAAATACGAAGTTTTATGAGTTGACTTCTGTCCCTCCTCAAAGAAATGTTGGAGTTATAACCCTCACTACCTCAGAATGGGATCTTATTTGAGGGTGAGGTCTTTATCGAGGTAACTAAGCTAAAAGAAGGTCATTAGGGAGGACCCTAATACCAATGATGTTCTTATAAAAAGGGGAAATTTGGACACAGAGACACACGGAGATGACGTGGAGCGCCAGAGAGAAGATGGCCATCTACAAGCCATGGAGAGAGGCCTGGAACACTTCCTTCCATCGTAGCCCTCAGAAGGAAACAACTCTGGTGGCACCTGGATTTTGAACTTGTCCTCTAGAGCCTCTAGACTCATAAATTTCTGTTGATTAAGCCATTCAGTTAGTGGTACTTTAACTACAGCAGCACTAGCAGACTGATACATTATATATTCCAACCTTCTAAAATATACACCAACGCAGGTAAATCAAGTCCAGCCTCTTTACCCTAGGGTGCGTAGATCACGGCTAGTTTAGAAAATAAGTTCATAAAATGCCATTTTGCTGAATGAAATGAATCTGGATAAATAACTCACTGATTCAGATAAAACGTTCAAGCATTCATGGCTGTTTGCCTCTTATTTGTGAACTGTGTTAAATTCCGATCACGTCTATCAATCAGATCAGGATAAGCTTTTCCTGTTGTTTGGAGGGTCTTGCTTGAAATTGTTATATAATCATTATATAAGACTAAATATATTCCTAGATTTTCTATATTGCCCTACAGATCAATTATGGGAGCAGCGCTATACTGTTTTAATGTCTGTTTCTTTACAATGTATTACATTTGGTAAGATGAATTTTTTCTCCTATTATTTGATACAGCAAAGTGTTATAGCCAAAGCTCAGTCTTTGTGTATCATGATTCCTTTACTGGATTAGCTGTGTGATCTAAGCAAGTACTTTAATGTCCTGGTGTCTTGGCCTCCTTCTAGCGTTGCTATGAAGAAAATGAAAGAACTGTGAAGTACTTAGAACAATGCCTCATGCATAAAAAAACACCCAGTAAATGTTGCCTATCGTTGTTGCTATGAGCCAAGCATTATTGTAAGGCCTTTGCAACTCTGATGGATGGTACAAATAAAAGACCCATTTATAGCTGAGGTAGCTGAAGCCACAGAGAGGCTCAGTAAGGGGTAGAAGATCCAGGATTCAAACCTGGGCAGTTCCAAAAGCCACCCTCCTCACCAAAGCGCAGTAAGTTCTCCGTGTGGGAGGTCTCACAAAAGTCAGCTATTTTTATCATATTCATGCACGTTTGCCTTCCCCTATTAATTGTAGATTATTTTCCAGAGTTCCAAAATGTGCTGGTCGGATTGGAATATTTTTTCACCTCAGATAATAATTTCACATTTGCCTTATTGTGAGTGGGGTCGAGCATATTTTTGTATATTTTGTGTTTTGTGTGTTCCACGCATTTTTTTCTGAGAGCTCTTTCAAGTTCAGTTGCACTCATTTTGCTGTTAATTTGTTAGTTGTTTTGGTCCCAAGTTTACTATTATCTTTAGGCACTCTCCATTTAGGCTTTCGCTTCCATCATTCCACCTGTCATCACCTTCATTTAGTGAAAATCAGTGGTTATGTCCTAGGCCTTGCCTTGACCTGTCGGTGACACTGGACACACTCTCTCCTACTAAAAAGGCATTCTTCTCTTGACTTCTGGCTCAGGGTACACTCCAGGTCATCCTGCCATCTCTCTGCTCTCTGCTTCAGTTTCCTTTACCCTGTTTTACAGCTCCCCAACCTCTACATGTTGTATCCCAGGACTTGGTCCGGTTATTACGCACACCCCCTTCTTCCCCTACTACCACCCCAGCCAAGAGCCCATCAGTCCTGTGGCTTTAAATAGGCTGGTGACTCTCCCATGTGGACCTTCTGCTCTGAACTCCACCTCCCGGTGCCTGGGTGCTCACTCTCCCATCTAGATGGCTGGGAGGCATCTCAAAATTAACTCGTCTAGAATCCATCTCCCCTACACCGGTGTCTCCCAAGTTCTGTTATCTCCTTGTACCAATGGGGCAAAGCGTTTCAGATTCATGGATGACTCTTCCTCTCATGGTCTACAATCTCCCGGCAAGACCACTTCAGTATTTCTTCAAACTTTATCCAAAATCTGATCTCTTTTGTTTAACATCTCTTTCCTGGGGTATCGTCCTAACTGGGTCCCCTGCTTCCACCCTTGCTGCCTTTACAGTTCATTCCAACACAGCAGCCAGGTAGTCCTTGTAAAATATAAATCCGGTTCTTTCACTTCTCTGCTCAAAGCATGTTAGTTGTGTCCCATTTTATTTAAAATGGAAGGCAAGCTGCTCACAGTGGCCGCAGCCCCTAGCGGATGGTCCCCTCAGGGCTGCTACCCAGGCCCCATCACTTGCATTCCATCCACTTCACTCCAGCCAACATGACCTCCACGTTGTCACTCTGACAGAGTAGGCTTTCTCCGGGGGGCAGGGGGGTGGCTTGCTGTTTTGCTGCAATGTCATTATCCCTCCCCTTTTTCACATATCTCCTCCACTATCCTTCTATCAGTAATGCCTTCCCAGACTACCTTATTTATGATAACACATACTCCAAACCTATACCCCCTCCATCCCCCGGCCTGGTCATTTCTATGCCCATTCTCTGTTTTTCTCCATAGCACTTACAACTGTCTGATGTGTTATATATTTATCTCTTCATTTATTATCCCGATGTGCCCACTGAAATACAAAGTCCACAACAGCGTGAGCTCTCGTCGTGTGTTTCTACATTCCCAGTGCTTTAAAGCAGTGATTGCATCCAAGTAGCTACTCACATAGTTGTTTGTTTGTTTAAAGATTTTATTTATTGATTCATGAGAGACACAGAGAGAGGCAGAGACACAGGCAGAGGGAGAAGCATGTTCCCTGCAGGGAGCCCGACTTGGGACTCGATCCCAGGACCCCGGGATCACACCTTGAGCCGAAGGCAGGTGCCCAGCCACTGAGCCACCCAGGAGTCCCGCTACTCACATATTCGTTGAATAAACCACCACGTGCACTGTGTTACATCCCCATTTTCAGTGAAGGAGACTGGGGTTCAGATCGCTTACATATCTTTCCTCTGTAGCTAGTCATGAAGTCAGAGTCTGTACTCAGATGCCTCCGACTCCAAAGTGCTCCTTCTTCGGCATGGCACTGCCTCCCAGAAAGAGGGCTTCTTATTTACATTTTAATTTTGAGGAGATGGTTGGAGAACAGGACACATCCTCGGAGAATCTGAGTTCTGGTCAGATTAAACGATGAGCATAATCTAGCCATTAAATAATGGTGAGAACATGGGGTAGCGACTTAAGCTTTTTGATCCTCAGGGATCACTTGACTCATCTGAAGACGAGCTTCTATTACCTGTGAAGTTTCTTCCAGTGAGCAGTCTACACCCCATTAGCTTGCCCTGTGCTTAAGTGGATGATGTTCAGTTTGCCCAGTGCTGTTGTGGTTCTTATGGAAAGAAGTACAGAAAGATCGTAGGTTGATTTTGTTTTCTTTTGGATTCAGCCCTTTTGTTGAGGGAGATGTTAACATACCATAAAAGTTTGATCATTTTTCTCGAAGAAGAGGAACAACTGAGCTAGAACTTAAAAGAAATAACTGACTCCATATCCTCACCTGTGTTGGATAGATCTCCCGCCCCACTGCCTCTCTCTTTAAGTGAAACAAGACATAATTTCACATCACGGGTCTGAACAAAATTACCATATGCTTTCAAAAATCAGAAAATAATGTATTATTCCTTGTCAAAAAGAAGCTTTCTTGAAAACTTGTTTAAAATCTAGGCATGTTAGCGCGGTGCGATAATTATAACTTGACGAGCTTCCCCGAGAACGTTATGAAAAGTTAAAGACAAATCTGTAGGGTGGACACATGTAGCAACAGATGAGTTGGTCTCTTAGCAGTTATTTCCCTTGCTCTGTCCTTAGGTCTGTACTCTGCTAGTTAAAAACAAAGAGATGCTCACAGAGAAATCTCAGGACTGACAAGCTGGTTCCTGCCACAGTTGGAGAGTGGCATTTGGAACTGGAATATATTATGTGAGTTATAAAGGAAATAAATCTCGTTTGTGGTCTCTCTAGTCCTTTAATTAGAAAAAGAAGGGAAAAAAAGCGCAACAAACTGTCTGAGGCCCTAAGAACTATAGTTGGCGGGAAGTAATTATTGCTCTTGGAGCCAGTGCAAATGCTCAGGGCCAGGTACAAAGCCAATTGCAAGATTTGACATACATAGCATTATACAGCACCAAAAGATCCTGTTGCAATGATCACATTTTATGCTCAGCAGAGTGGCTTCTCGTTCACCCTTTCCTGTTGCCAAAGGACCAAATTGGGAGGCCCATTCCTTACCTCAGTTTCTTTTTTTTTTTTTATTGAGATCATTCATTCTTTTATTTATTCAATATGCCTCTTAGGTACCAAACAATGAACTAAACTGCAGATGCAGAAAGAAATAGGATCTTAATGTATACGTATTTATAGCCTCAGTGCAATACAGTGTAATACAAACAATGATAGTTCAGAGACTGGTGTTGGATCATTGAGGAGTCATCCAGGATATTTTGTTTTTTGTTTTTTTTTTCATCCAGAATATTTTGATGAATTAATTACATGTCAGGAATTTTTTTTTTTTTATAAATTAATTTTTATTGGTGTTCAATTTACCAACATACAGAATAACACCCAGTGCTCATCCCGTCAAGTGTCCCCCTCCGTGCCCGTCACCCATTCACCCCCACCCCCCGCCCTCCTCCCCTTCCACCACCCCTAGTTCATTTCCCAGAGTTAGAAGTCTTTATGTTCTGTGTCCCTTTCTGATATCTCCCACACATTTCTTCTCCCTTCCCTTATATTCCCCTTCACTATTATTCATATTCCCCAAATAAGTGAGAACATACACTGTTTGTCCTTCTCCGATTGACTTACTTCACTCAGCATAATACCCTCCAGTTCCATCCACGTTGAAGCAAATGGTGGGTATTTGTTGTTTCTAATGGCTGAGTAATATTCCATTGTATACATAAACCACATCTTCTTTATCCATTCATCTTTCGATGGGCACCGAGGCTCCTTCCACAGTTTGGCTATTGTGGACATGGCTGCTAGAAACATCGGGGTGCAGGTGCCCCGGCGTTTCATTGCATCTGAATCTTCGGGGTAAATCCCTAACAGTGCAATTGCTGGGTCGTAGGGCAGGTCTATTTTTAATTCTTTGAGGAACCTCCACACAGTTTTCCAGAGTGGCTGCACCAGTTCACATTCCCACCAACAGTGTAAGAGGGTTCCCTTTTCTCCGCATCCTCTCCAACATTTGTTGTTTCCTGCCTTGTTAATTTTCCCCATTCTCACTGGTGTGCTTACCTCAGTTTCTATAGTGTCTTTCGTGTGACTGATTTCCAGAAAAATCTCTGGATGAACCTGCAGAGAAAATCTTCTTACTTGTCCACTACCATGACCAGTGGTTTAGGGAGCCCCATACCACTTAAAATTAGACTATAATCCTATGTACCCACTAAAGTTGTGAGTGCTATCGATACTAAGGAGGCTAAGAGAAGCAGTGAGGTAACTTCATGGATAACTGGTCAATTCCTTTTAATTGTTTTCTAGGACCTAGATGCAAACTTCAGTGTGCATTAGAATCACGAGTGGATTGACTGATTGACTGAATCATCTCCCCCCCCCTCCTCTGGCTTTATTGAGATACAGTTGACACATAATATTGTGTAAGGGTAAGGTGTACAGCATGATGATTTGATATACATATATATTATGGAATGATTACCATAGTCAAGTTGGTTAACACATCCATCACCCTACATAGCTACCTTGTGTGTGTGTGGTGAAAACATTTAAGCTTTACTCTCTTAGCAACTTTCAGGTACACAATACAGTATTGTTAACCATAGCAACAAACCTATACATTAGAGCCTAGAACGTATTTATCTTATAATTAAGTTTGTAGCCTTCTAATAATATCTCCCCAGATGAAAATTTACATTCCTACGCATGCCTCCAGAGTGTGATTTATTAGGCCAGGGAATCTGCATTTATGCAAACAACCCATTCTCCCACACTCTGGGTTAAGGGTGGTGGTGAGAATGACTACAAGCAAATCAGCTAGTCCCTGGTGATCCTCCTGAGGTTCAGTCCAAGGCAGCCTCAAGAGTGCTTCTCCCTGACCTCTTTTTCTCTTGGCAGGTACTTCTACCCTTCGAGTCCTTCAAGTTTTCATCTCCATCCCCTTCTCTGTGCCTAACACTCAATGCAGAACAAGACAGACTTTCCAGATCCTCCTTCCTTGTACCATCAAGACAAGCAAACATATTCTTTCCATTATGCGGTTTTTATTGAAAATCCTTATGAATAACAAACCGGACATAAGTGTAGGGAAATTAAAAACATCCTGAATTTTATCAAAGACTTTCTAGTTGGAGCGCCAAGTCTGCTTCTCATATGAAGGAATGGAAGAAACTTAGGGTTTGAAACTTTAATTTTTATTCCTGAAGTAGAAATCCCCAAGCTTCCCCTTTCTTCCTGTCTCTACTTCTTGTTCCAACTTTGGTAAAGCCCCAAGATCTCCAGCGTTTCATGGATCCCTGCCAATGGAATCCATCATTCTCCTTGTTCAATGGTTCCAGTAGTAAAACAAATACAAGCTGACTTTCACAAACTTCAGACACCAATTTCCTTAGTCTAAAAAGACTAAATATTAGAAAAATGAGAAGTACTAGGAAGAGGTAACTTCAGAAATTGACCATCACTGGCAATTGACACTTCTCTTAATGGTTCCAAGCAGAGAGCCGATGGGGACAGTCCCTTATCTCCTTCACCAATTCTAATAGGATCAAATTTTTAAATTTAACGATTAATTTCAAAATTAAAACACACCAAGAGGATATAAACTGCCAGTTGCTTATTACGCCATATTGTGAATACCTTCTTTTCTCCCTTCCACCCTCAATTTTATATTATTTTATTTTTTACATCGCATTGTTTTAGACTCCAGAGAAACAGAGTTGAACAGGACAGAGTGTTCCTTGCTTGACGGACAATTAAAAAAAAATACATGATTTAAAGAAAAACATTTAAAATGTTTAGATAAAATATAAAATAATTACACGTGCTTTAAAAACCAAGACAGGAAGAAGAGTGGAGAATGGCTGACCTAAAATATGCAGAAAGCAGTGGGTTAATCAGGAAGCACTTGAGAGCAGGGGCAGTAACAGAGGAGGGGGACCTAGGAAAAATTCTAAAATAAAACAGGTCACCTGTGAGGTAAAATCATGGAAGTAGGACTCATGGGAGTGGGAGGTAAAGGTGGGCAGAGAAAAGATGTGCATTGGAACTCGCACTTGGTGGGGCTTGGTTTGCACTGTTGCTTGGATTCCTGATGATAATCTTCTTTCCTCGGTTGTGCCTCCAATAATCTCGTTTACTTTGTAGATATGCATGAAGCTTATAATATAATCAGCTTTTGAGTATGTTTGGATTCCCAGACTCCCAGTTCCATGTCCCCACCTGAGGGTGACTGCTGGGCTCTGCTTGGGGTCTTCTCTCCCTCAGCTCTTTACTCTCTCCAGAGGGTTAACTGCATCAATTGTAGGGTTTGCTTTCTTTGTTTCACCTCCATCAGGTTTCACTGTCCTTCACCCACATGGTGGTCAGTGTGTGAACTATATTGTTTCATATACTGTGCCTACTCTTAAAAAATTGTCTCAGGCGGGAGAGTAAGTTTGATCCACCTTGGCCATAATTGAAAATGAGTCCTCATACTTTGTGTCATGAGGCACAGACATGCTTCACCAGGGCCACACACAACTGATTCCATCTGAGATGCATTCCTGAGCCGGAGGTAGCAACCTATGGGCTGGCCAGGGAACAATGATTAATGTTTCCAAATTCTTTCCTCTCTTGGGGACAATGAAGATGAAGCATCCGAAATGGCAGTGGCAGCAGAAGGATCAGCAGACATAGGCACTGAAGGAACCCAAAAGTCGAGAGGCACAAAGAAAGTGGTAGTCGGAGACCATGTTTAGTAGAAGCCTCGGGTAAGAAAGAAGCATGGAAAAGAGAAGATGGGAGAAAAGAGTTGGCAGTGGGTAGCTTAAGTAGAAAGAGACGGAAAAAAAAAATGAAAGAAGAGTCATGGGGAAGGCAGACTAGAGATTTTATTGTGTTCTAAATTGTTTTCCCAATTACTATGAACTTAACTATACTGATAATCAGAGTGTTCAATACTTCCTTACTTTCTTCTGAATCTTTTGATTAATGTTCATCACTTGAGGAAAACTGACCCCAAATCTTTTCCCAAAAGAGATTAAGACTCACCTATTGGATCCATGGTAACAGCAGTTGGTTGCAACTTGAGGCAGGGTACTAGGTATATATACATATTGGTCACCTATTGTAAAACCGTGTAATGAGACCCATGTAATGGTAGATATGAGTAGGTACCTAATTCATTACATTGCCTGTATCACCTCTCTATTATTATAAACCAGAGATAATTCTCCCCCAAAAAGAATGCTATTTCAGAATAAAAGGATATAATACTTAAAGCTCAGTTATTCTTCAGATGACAGATCTGTGTCACTGACCCCTACCCCTATGTCGGATATCCTGTTAAATACACTCTCAGAGCACTCTGTACTTTCCCTTCATGTACTTGTCTCAGTTTATAATTATACCTTACTGTGACTATGTAATTAATATATGTCTCCCCAACTAGATTATAAGAGATCAAGGGTAGGGACTCTTTAATATTATTTATTTATTTATTTATTTATTTATTTATTTATTTATATCAAAAGGTTTCATTTATTCATTCATGGGAGGCAGAGAGAGAGAGAGAGAGAGAGAGAGGCAGAGACACAGGCAGAGGGAGAAGCAGGCCCCACACAGGGAGCCTGATGTGGGACTTGATCCCAGTCTCCAGGATCAGGCCCTGGGCTGAAGGCAGTGCTAAACTGCTGAGCCACCCGGGCTGCCTCCTCTTTAACATTTATTGAATTAACAAATGGGTTCTTTAGTGACATGGGGAAACAGAATTCATGGACAAAAACTGTTAACTTTTGCCAACATCCATTTTGGATTTATCCCGGAGAAGCCCAACTTTATTTCTCAGACTCCTATATGGATGTGGCCACATGAAAGAACATAAGTGACCTGGTTTGTTTCTAGGCATGATCTATTAGAGTCTCCCACTTGCACTTTCTTCCAAGTATTTTCTCCTTTTGAATGACTTGGTGACAACCCCTGACCTCCTCCACTACCCTCTGTCCTTCTTTCCACCCCTCGGGATACCTTGGGAACCACTTGATGGAGATGATGGGGTGACAATATAAAAATGAGCCTGGGTATCCAAGGCACCACATGGAACAGAGTTACCACATTGTAAGAAACATCAGCTTTGGACTATTTCATAAGCGAGAAACAAACTTTTATTGTGTCTGAGTCAATATATATGTATGGATCTATTTGTTATTGCAGCCTAATCTACTCTATTACAATCCATGTGTATGATAGTGTTGGCAGATATGAGGATGGAAAATGCCTCAAACATGGAAAACAGGAATGCTGTTGCATTAATAAACACTTGGAATTAGAAATTAGAGATGCCAAGTTTCAAGCAATGCCCAGAAAGTGAGTTATAGATTCTCCATTGTCCAAGGGCTTTAAACATCATTTGGCAGGCTGCTGATGACTGAATCTAGTGATTTCTTGAAATCCTGTATAGCTCCATTATTCTATCTCTATCTACCAGTGTTACTTACAGGAAAGCAATTCGTCCTTGTTTGCAAAAGGATACATTGTCATGGCATCTGAGAAATATGGCATCAGGCTCTCTGGAAAAATTGAGCATTTTATTATCCATTGGACCATTCCATGCCAACAGAGCCCTTGTGAGGCTTATTTCATAAAAATAAAAGACAAGATATAAAAAATCCATGTGTACCCCTCAAATGTGTTTTCAAACTAGCTTTGATAAAATTTCTTATGACTGAAGGACATAGGAAAGATACATTCAGTCTACCTGTACCCAAAGGAAACTTTATTTAATGTAACTATAGAGTGAAATAACATATCATGCTCTGCTTTGGGAAACAGAAGGCAGATTCAGCCTTTATTTATTTTTAGCATGCAAATGACTAAATGCCTATGTATGTTGTCTTCCAAAAAAAAAATACAAAACAGAAAAAACAGCTTTCTAACTCAAAACTCTTGGGATGTCTACCCTTATTTGTTACTTTACATAATGTAATTTAATTTACCTATTTTTCAGACCATAAAAACTTTTGTTAGAGGAAATAATATTTTTAAAATATGTATTTTGCATCAACATATATCTGTACCACAGTCAACAAATATCTCTAGCACAACATACTATCAACTCCATCCCAACTCCATGGTCCCTGCCTTCACATAGTTTATTTACAATCCTGTTTCAGAAATTAGGAGTCTAAGAAGGAATAAGCAATGTTTAAGTTGCAAATTAGAATTAAGTATAAAATGACTAATACAAGTATTCAAAGGAAGGAGAGATAATTTCTGAGCCAACTGAAAAATTAGTTGGAGAGAGAACATTATAAAGGAGTTGGGGTTTGAGATGAACTTTGACTTTGGATAGACAATTTCACTGGTTAGGCGTTAAGTTTACCTGCATGTAACAGAAAATATGAATAAAGTAGCTTAAACAAGATAGCCTTCTTTTTCCTCTCCCACATAGAGCATTATGGAGATAGGTAATTCAGAGCTGGCACAATTGTCCAAGAAAGTCAGGACCAAGGTTGATGCTCTTGACCTTCCCTTCATAGTCGCAATGTGGATACCGCAGCTCTAGCCATCTCTTCTACAGAAATGGATGAAGGGGGTCAATAGGTACAAACTTGCAGTTATAAAAAAGGGATGTAAAGTACAGCATGGTAACTATGGTTAACGATACTGTATTGCATGTCTGAAAGTTGCTAAGAGAGTAGGTCTCATAGGAAAAAATATCTGTAACTACATATGGTGACAAATGTTAACTAGAGCTATTGTGATCATTTCATAGTTTATATGAATATCGAATCATTGTTTTACACCTGAAACTGATATAATGCTGTATGTCAATTACATCTCAATTTTTTTTTAAAGGAGACAATTTGGTTGTTCTGTTCTTTTATTTGCTGTTATCTAGATGCCTAATTCTCCCCCCGCTTAACTTGTTAAGGAAAGATAGGGCACTTAGTTGAAAAACATCTCTGCTGTCTGATATATTTCATATTTCCCCAGCTAGAGTATGTTCTGATCTCAGCAGGAAGCAAATATATGTGGCTGGGATATTAAGAAAGAGGAATGATTACTTACTATATGTTAATGGATCTCTGGTTGGCAACCTCACATAGATGCTTTCAAAGCTAGAGCATTGGCAGATTTGGAGAATAGGAGCTCTAGGTCATGACAAATCAAAGTTGGAGCTTAATTCCTTTGATTCCTAGTCTTTTGACACATTTGGAGAAGTTACCCCAGCAACAGATTACATCATTCTAAGTTCAGAAGAACATTGGAAGATGTCAGAGGAAATGAGTAATCCTTACCTGAAGAGGTAACACAGGTAGCTAACACCTCTTACCAGAAAGTGACAGTGGTAACTGCTTCACCTATTATTTCTGTCTTTTATTAAGAAAACATATATGGTTATAGCATTTGCTTTCAACGGTCATGCATAAGGCAACCCAACAGAATCACATTTTAGGTTCTATGAACTCTTTTAGAGCACACATTAAGCTGAAATCCGGACATTCTTCCTACTTAGAAAAATGGCAACTAAGCTTTTTTTTTTTTTTTATATGTAGTGATTTACATTTTAGTTTTTTTTTTTAAGATTTTATTTATTTGAGAAAGAGCATGGGGGAGAGGGAGAGGGAGAGAGAATCTGAAGCAGATTCAGCACTGAACACACAGCCTGACATGTGCCTCCATCCCACAACCGTGAGATCATGATCTGAGTTGAAACCGGGAGTCCAACACTTAACCTTAATACTGAGCCACTCAGGTGCCTCGTGATTTACCTTTTAAAACCAGTTTGACTACCAATATATATGCTACAATTTTCATGTGTCAGACAGCTATTTAAGAGATGGAAACAATTATGCAGACATTCTTAGAAAGATAAGGTGAATTAGGATAACTTTCATAAAACTATAATCACTGATTTTCACAGAAATGTGTTTAAGGTAACTAAAAATGTAATATTTATAATGCTATCCTGAAAGTCTTACATACAGAGTCACTTAAGGGGATATATGTATATGTATATACCCACATACACACACACACACATATATATATGTGTGTGTGTGTGTGTATATATATATATATATATATATATATATACTTAACACATTTAGAAAAGAAAATTTGTTTTTAAAATAGGTTGCCTTTATTTCTGGAAAAATGTTTTTCTTAAATTCATAGGTTCAAAGCCAACGAGGCTTTTTTTAATCTCTCATTTGTTATGCAATTGTACCTTGTTTTTAAAATTTTAGAATCTATCACTCGCAGGTAGATCTCAAATGGAAAATAGAAATTCAGCTTCCTTGAAAAAGCTGGAATACTGCAGAAAGCAGGGTATTTCTGGAGGCCACTAAGCCATTGCTTCATTAGCACCTCAAGCACAACATCAGTAACTCTAGTCACTAATTGCATGTTTTGTCATGCCCAATTTTTGTCCCAGGGAGGAAAATTTTAAACTTGTGTATATTTTTGAAGAAATTAAGTCCCAGCTTGTCCTAGTTTCCAGGACCATGATTTGTTATGCCTAGGGCTATTTGTAGCACTCTGCAGTATGTCAGCATTGCCTCTGTGGAAAAATAAGGACCCCTGTTGGAAAATATCCTTCCAGATCTTGATTTAGGCCAAAACTAGTAAATACAGAAAGGAGAAAAATATTCCCCAGGTTCTAAGTTTATGAACAACACTTACTAGGTTTTCTCCTCCAGCAAAGCCATCTATCTCCACCTCCTATTGACAACCCCCCACCTCTAAGATGGGATTAGGTATCCCTTCTATGTGTGTTCCTCATACCCTGTGCAGGTCTGATGTGGTCTTCTTAATCTGGGATGTAATTATCTGATCACCTGCCTTCTCACACACTTGGCACTTAATATAATTCAGTGATTGATTTATTGGCTACTGTATTTCATTAGTTCTGATATGTAAATTTTTGCACCATTGGAATGTTAAAATCAATGATGTCTTATCCTTATTGTTGATCTGGGGACACGATTGTCATCGAAACAGAGCTATTTATGATGATCAGTGGAGTATAACTTGATT
This sequence comes from Nyctereutes procyonoides, assembly GCF_905146905.1. NCBI lineage: Eukaryota > Metazoa > Chordata > Mammalia > Carnivora > Canidae > Nyctereutes > Nyctereutes procyonoides. The sequence goes on from NW_026575052.1 coordinate 40,308,610, forward strand.
TTAGTGAGGCATTTATTCATTATTTGAGGAAAAACCATAATTCTCTATGTTGTTGCAAAGCCATCGCCAATTCCTTTTATGCTCTCGCTCATCCCATGTGTGGTCCCCCTATAGCAGCACTGTCATCACCTGGGCACTTGTTAGAAATGCAGAATCTCAGGCCCCACCCCGGACCTACAGAATCAGAATCTTCATTTGAAAGAGATCCAGCTGCATATGCTCATTAAAGTTTGAAAAGCATCATTTCATGGCACCTAAGAAAGGAAGATACCTGCAAGCAGATGAAGCTGTGTGACATTTTTGACACAGTGATGTGTGAAAGACAATGATCTCTCTCATGAGCCAAGAGCTGCAGCTCAAGGAGGATGGGACCCCAGCCTCCAGCATACCAAAAAGAAAACTCAAAAACAAAATAAGGCTATATAGGTGATTCATGTGGGGAACGTGTCTGGTCTTAAGGCAGCACCACACTGCTTAGCTGGAAGTTGTTTTTCTTTTTCAATGATGTTTAAATTAATGTTGTATCTTCCAATCACGCATGACTTCATGCATTCAGTGACACAAGGTAAAGTCAGCGGAGAACAGGGAAGGGGGCCTGACCTAGCACCTGGCTCTGTCCCTAGCACCCAGGGCAGCCTCAGCAGGCACACAAAGCCTATTTCTAGGAGGAAGAGAAGAGTTTACTCTTTTTAACCCTTTTTCTTCCTTTGAAAAAAACTTGGTAAACATTCCTGAGATTTATTGCTCTAAGTTACTAAGTCCTGTGAACAGGTGAGGACAATAATTTGTAGATTTCAAATATAAACCAGGAGCAGGAGAAACATTAAATAAAATATGATTTATACAGGGGCACCTGGGTAGCTCAGTCAGTTAGGCATCTGCCTTTATTTGGCTCAGGTCATGATCCTGGGGGTCCTGGGATGGAGCCCCTCATCACATCACATGTGATGTGCTTTTTCCTCCCTCTATGCCCCTCCCTCCACTCATGTTCATTCTCTCTCTTTCAAATAAATAAATTTTTAAAAATACATTATTTTTAGAGGTTCAGCATATAACTTAAATAGAATATGGGACAGAGAATCCAGAACCTGCTTCAATTCCAGGTCCAAGAGCTTTATGCAAATGCCTCTACCTGCCTACACTGAGCTTCCTTGTCCTTCCAAGGGCCTGGACCGTGTCAGGTCCTTTCAGGTCAAGTCCCCATGATGTTTTTTTTTTTCTGGCCTTTTAAAGACCTGATGGTCCATCCTCATCTTTTTATTACATTTCCTTGCTTATGTATAAACATGTGAATTCACTTAGAATTAAAAAGATAACAGGTGCAAGGATAAGGATCATGATTTTGTCCATATTGTGTTCATTAACACAGATAAGCATGCCAGGCATCTAGTTGAATATTATATGCATAATTGAGTTGAAAAACTGAAAGAGCTACACAGAGAATTTGGCCATCTTTCACTGTTTCTAATAGCATATTATTTAGATTTAAGAATTTCTGATTCTGACACTGGAGCCTTTCTCCATCCACTTTTAAGATACCCTTCTCTCTCTGGCTCACACTTTTAACTCTTTGCAGACCATGGGAAATAATGACAACGTTCTCTCTAGACTTTTCAAAAGATAGCATAGTTATGCTATTAAAGGTGAAGCATAGCTGGGAATAGGACACCTGAAAAAAATAACAGATTTGAACTTAGGTTTCTATCAGGTGAACAAGTTGATATTCCACAAAAGAACAGCTGTACAGGTATTGGTTAGAACTTGAATTCACAGCTTACCTTTACTCACTACTTAATAATATTTTCTGATCATTTAAAAAAAAGGACTTAAGTTTCATCTGTTCTGTGAATATGGTGTTTTTTCAGTATACTGGCTGGGCTAGAACTGGTATGAAAAGGAACTGGAAGATATCCAACCGAAATGAAACAGACAGCAGCAGGATCTCTTTTGACTCCCAAATTTGGCTTGGGTTCTGTGCTCCCCTTTCTGGCTCTGATTAGAGTCCAAAGGTGCCGCTTTATTCTTTTCCAGATGTGATTGCCACACATATGTTTGGAGCACTAAAATGAAGTCTAAAGTAAGGGCTGTTCCAGGATTGGGTTAAAAACTCCATCTTGGTTGATTTTTATCCTTACCTTCATAGAAATTGGTTATAATCCAATCTGCATTCAATAAATCAATACACTCGAGCCCAAAGGAGTAAAAGGAGTTGCCCAAGTAAATTAAAAACAATTTATCCTTACCTTCTTAGAAATTGGTTATTAAAGCCCTGGTTTGTCATTACCTATCATTCATGATTTAATATATGTAGAATACTATCTGTTTCTGAATGAATATAAATTAACATTCATTTTGGTATTCCTAAAAAGAGTAAGATTTTTGGAATAAGTGAATCCTTAAAAAAACATGTAAGGGCTACAGAGTAATTACAGTATTTCTTCTTTGCCTATTCTTTATGCTGTTTGCTCATCTGGATGTTTTTTCTCACCTCTCTGTTTTATATATATAAAAAAATTGTACTGGCTTCTTACTTCAGTTTTTTCCTTTACTGGGTTTATACATCATATTTATTTGTTGACTGGCTTATCTAAATTTTTGTTGCAAAGACCCCAATTTTGTTGCAAAGACCCCAATGCAATTGCTACATTAGCTGTCTCTCTTCAGAAAAGTCCCTTTTTGGAGCCTATTTTTTCCTCCAGAATCGAACTCTGCTAAAATTTTCCAGAAAGACACATTGCAAGAGAGGTTAGAAAGGCCAGAGTAGCAACCCCAAAAAGAATCTTGAAGATTGAATAGTCTAGAAATTGCAAACTGTGACCCTTAGGCCCACACATTAGTTTACCAGTTTTATTGAAATATCTTTACATAACTAAAATTCACTCGACATGTTTTTTAAATGATTTAGTTTCGACATTTATAAAAATCTAAATTTTTGGTTTATCTTGGAAAACTAAAGCACTTAGGAGTATGTGGTCTGAATATGCCTATGGACCAAATTGGTTGGAGCAGAGTACATTGTTTTTTTCAGATGGGATATGGAGTCTGCAGTTTGACAGTCTCCTCTGTACCTTACTGTCTTACACTGGGCAGGCTTCATTTGTTAAGACATCATCAGGATCCTGTAGGCATTATGTGTGTGATACCTGGTTTAATCCAATCCCCATTCAATAAATCAATACACTCGAGCCCAAAGAAGTAAAAGGAGTTGCCCAAGTAAATTAAAAACAATTTATCTGCCAGGCACCGACCATATGTTACGTTAGAAATATTTGGTAAAACAGATTTCAGTTATAATTCTTAGTGACAAAAACAGAATTCATATAACAATGCTTATATGTCACAAAATAGCTTTCCTGAATGACTAATGGATTTCAATCTGCAGTTTAAAAAACACTGCCTATAATAATGCCTTATGTGTTTGAGTTCATCACAACTGATCCTTAAAACATTCCGATAAACTTCAGTTTTTTTTTTTTTTTAATTTTTTATTTATTTATGATAGGCACACAGTGAGAGAGAGAGAGGCAGAGACACAGGCAGAGGGAGAAGCAGGCTCCATGCACCGGGAGCCCGACGTGGGATTCGATCCGGGGTCTCCAGGATCAGGCCCTGGGCCAAAGGCAGGCGCCAAACCGCTGCGCCACCCAGGGATCCCGATAAACTTCAGTTTTAAGGACGAATTCAAGGTCAAAGGTAGGCCATAAATGAATAATAATAGCAATAAGAACAATAAAGGCTAATATTTATTTAGTACCTACTATGTGTAAAAGAGCATTTTGAGGTGCATGTAAGGGATAAGACTTGACAAGAGTGACTTACAAGATGGGGTAAAAAGTTACCCTATCTTAAATGCGTGATTTAATTTTAGGGCATTGATAGAAAAGAGGGATTTTCATTTGTTTTGAATTAGCAGGGAAATTAAAGACTTTAGGACTGTGCTGTCCACTCTCTTAGCCACTAGCCATATATAGCTGTTTAAATTTCTAGTTAAATTAACAAAATAAAAAAAAATTAAAAATTCATTTTGTCACAATGGCCACATTTCAAATATTCACAAGGCATGTGTGGTTTGTGGCTACCATTTGGACAATACAGATGTATTAGCTTTCCCATTATCACAGAGAATTATTTTGGATAGCACTACTTTCAAATAATATATTATCTTTTGAAGCATTTGAGTTCATGTTTGGACAAAAACTAAAATTGCCACGTGCCAAATATATACAAATTAACCCATGTATACTTTATAGGCCTTTATAAAATGCAGTAAGGGGTAGTTGTAATCAGCCAGCCAACATTCATTTCCATTAGAGAAGTTTATAAGTAAGCTAATGTGAACTGAATGTGTTGTGTGTATGGGGTTATCTTAAATTGGTTTTCATTAAGCTGATATTTCAAACTTCCCTCCAATTTAACTGCAATTGTTTGAAATGATTAGCTAGCATTAATGTCAAGTGATTCTCATTTCATGAACAAATGAGAAGTAATTAGGGCAAAGGCAAGTGTTGATAACATTTATAGAATTCTCCATATAGCTTAAGTAAATATATAAGCTGCAAGACCATATAAGCTTCCATATCTACCAGAAACATTGAATCTCTTGCAGGAGTTTCTGAACCAAAAAGGAAATATGGTGGATAGACACACGCCAGTCTTTTTTTTTTAATTTTTTTTAATTTATTTATTTATGATAGTCACAGAGAGAGAGAGAGGCAGAGACACAGGCAGAGGGAGAAGCAGGCTCCATGCACCGGGAGCCCGATAAGGGATTCGATCCCGGGTCTCCAGGATCGCACCCTGAGCCAAAGGCAGGCGCCAAACCGCTGCGCCACCCAGGGATCCCGACACACGCCAGTCAAACCTCCTTGGCCTGTTACAGAACACACTAGTTGGTGCTAAAGACAGAAACCGAATAAAGGATTTTGAAACTACTGGAATTGATCTACCCAAGGCAAATGACACAAGATAACTGATCCAATTCACCATCTTATCCCTATGGGTTATCCCGATTTGGAGAGGGATAATCTAGAAGCAACTGAATTCTGCAGTTTCTCTGGTTCAGACTTGAGATGCAAGTCTATCACTCCATCTTTATCCAAACCCAATCAGAACCCACAAGCCCCCAGACCAATGCATATTTCTGGCTTTCTGACTACAACCCACAGTAAGGACATTTTACATTGGGATCATGCAAAAATACACCTGAAGCAGAAGTTTCCCAGATGACATTTCTTCTCGCTACTGGATGCCCTAGAATTTTTCCTGTTTATTCTAGTCTATGTCATTGTTTTAAAATGCTGGTCAGGACCCACTAAGTTGCTCTTATGATCCACTAATGGGTTGCAAGCTGCAGTTTGAAAAATATTGCTCTGGGCAATATTGGAATCACCTTATCCATTCCTGGATGTGAAGCCTCCTTGAAAATTGGCTAAAATATGCATAAACATGATAGCTCATGCAGATACGTTGATCTTTCTGAAACATGGATGGAAATACTTTCCGGCGTCTGCACTTTTGACCCGAGCTTTCCTGATGATTTGTTGGGACTGATGTTTCCACTTGCCAGAAGTTCAAAAGCTCTTCTCAAATCAGGCTAGTTAGTGTTTCCACTTGCCAGAAGCAAGTTCAAAGGCCTTTCTCAAACTAGCTCATTATAACTTAGAAGATAAATGGGTTCACCTTTTGTAGAGAGCTTTTACCATGAATTATTTTCCCTGCTTCTTATAATTTCTTTCAGTACAAATGTGGTAAAATTATAAAAACAAAAGTTGACTCCCTAGAGAGAAGAAAAACATACCATCGGAAAGATTCTATAGAATCTGATGCAAGGAAAATGTACTATCTGAATGATTCCATCACTTAAAACCCTTTCTATAACAATTTGTATTCAGATATAAGTTAAGAAAATGAGAAGCCAGTTAATACTCTACATTAGGGAGAAGGCTGCGTTGAAAAGATTATTTCTGTAGACTCCACTGATTAGGGTGATGTGGTTTTCTAGTTAACTGAATTTAAATTGGCTTCAAAAGGTTGTCTTGTTTTGCATTCTACTGGGAATAGACTGCCAGGAGAGCCAGATTGAAGGATCATGGAGATAATTTATTAGAGAGAAAACTAATATGCCTATGGCTCCAAAAATATGTAATTGATTCAGGACAAAGAATAGGAAAGGCTTATCTCAAATAAAAACTCAAATGTAAGAATTGTCTGGGTTTTTCAACAAGTACACAATGCATACCTACTCCATACCAGCCACATTGCTGAATGCTTTTATATATTGATGGTGGTGATCCTACGGGTAAAGGTAGATATAACTGTTATTAAATTCCAGTAGGTTCCAGGTGCTGTTGTAAATGCATGTGGATATTAAATGCATGTGGATACAAAGGGCCGCTATTATTATCCCATTTTACTGATGACAAAATTGAGCACAGAAAAGTTATGTAACTTGTCAAAGTTATACTGTAGTAAAAAAGAAACTGGAGTCTGAACCCAGAAATCTGACTTTAGGGACCAAACCTCTTCACCATGACACTACATATTATCTACTTAATCCTTATAGTAACTCTCTAATATAAAGGCAAAAGGCTAAAAGGCTATGCTTATGATTCTACAAGTAAGAAAACTGAGGCTTAGAGAGGTTATATGCCTGGAATATTGTTACAAAACTCCTAAAAGTAGGAGGTGCCTGGTGGCTCAGTCGGTTAGGTATCTGACTTTGACTTAGGTCATGATCTCAGGGTCCTGGGTTTGAGTCCCACATGGGACTCTGTGCTCAGTGGGGAGTCTGCTTGTCCTTCTCCCTTTGCCTCTCTCCTTGCTCATGCTCTTTGTCTCAAATCAATGAACAAAATCTTAAAAAAAAAATCCAAAAACAAACCAGAAAGGGGTGCCTGGGTGGCTTACTTGGTTAAGCACCTACCTTCAGCTCCTGTCCTGATTTCAGTCCTGGGAGCCCCCTGAGCTATCTGCTCAGTGGAGAGTCTCCTTCTTCCTCTGTCTCTCTCCCTGCTTTCTCATAAATAAATAAATAAATAAATAAATAAATAAATAAATAAATAAATAAGATTCTAAAATTCACACACACAAAAGCAAAACAAAACTCCTAAATAGGTTAGCTGAAATTTAAACCAAGGTCTTCTGACATTAATTCCCCCTTGTTGTCATGCAAACACCCCCCATCATGTATATGTATATGTGTGTGTCTGTATACATATTTATAGTGCACACACACAGTGTGTATATATGTATTTATTCAGTGCCAGAACACAAAAGAAACCCGAAAACACCCAAGTAACTGGACAAATGTAATGTTTCCTCCTATAACTGACAAACTCGATCATTCTGTTTTTCTTTTTCCTAGGGTATAGTTTTGTTCTTTTATTTCTGAGAGACAGAGCTTTTTAGAGTCAGAAAAACTAACATTTTTCTGCTCTTTATCTTAGTATCTCACAACCAAAATTTTGACACACTGTTTATCACACCTAGGCTATAGACATCAAACACGTTTTAAAATATTTTTGAAGAACAAAATAAAGAACAGAGTTGCCTTTATGATGGTTTTATCAAAATTCAGCTCTCAGTGAGGTTACTCTGATTTAATTGATCCTCTTTACAATTCAGAATAATAAAAGCAAACATTTGTTTTTCATCTTTTATACACTGCATGTACCTGACACCCATGACACTGAATATATTGCTCTTCATTTTGAATTATTTGTCTTAAGGGAGCAGCTTTGGCCAAATCCAACATAAAGATATGAACATGCTCCAGTAATGTAATAAGGAACTTTTTGTTTCCAGAAATTTACTGTGAAATGGAATGAACTTGTATAAAAGGACTAAGAAGCCAAAGGTAGAGTTAACCCCTTCCTCACTCTTAAATATTTTCTGAAGAAAAAGGTGATTTCTAGTTAAGGCTATTTACCTATTTCACTGCCTCACCAAACTTTTGTCTTCAGTCTCTGTCACAGGTTCCCCTTAAATTGCTTTGCCTCACATCGTCTTAAACGTGACCTGCAATGGTCATTGGGCTTGTAGAATGACCGGTGTACTGAGAAGAATCCCATGAAAGGTCTCCTGCTCACCTGAGGGCTGAATGTTAGCATTTTTGCTGAGAAGTTCTTTCTCTTTATTGGTGAGGATAAAGGGAAAAATGATGTGCAGTGATTCATGATTTGTTTTTCTGCTTAGGAAATATTCACCAAAGGAAAGCTGTACTGACTCCCTGTCTACCATCTCCTGTTCAGATCAGGGTCCTTTAGGGAAAAGCCAAAGGAAAGTTTGATCCCTTGGCCATCTTGTTATCTGCCTACGAAACCACTTTTCCCTTTGCTAAAACTCTCACTCTGTAAAGTGGTTACAGGCCCTCTCAAAGATTTGAAGCAGGTTCAATTCTCCTTATGGTGGAGCTGTGTCCAAAGCAGGTACACAGGGAACTTTTGCCAACTCAGTAGCTGGCAAGTCCAGACTGTGACCCCAGTGTGAATTAGAATGACCCTCTAGGTAGGAACACGGGGGTATTTTGGATAGCCCATTCAAAATGGCGCTAAACTCACAAGGAAGTCAAGCCATTTATAAAACTAAATTAATTAATCTAGTATGGGTCAAAAAAAAAACAACCATTCTTTCACCCTCTCATTCCTCCTTCCTTCCAGTCAATATCCAGAAGCAGGGCAGGATATGACCAATGACAGAAACTGGTCAATATAGAGTCAAGGAGACAAGATCAACAGAATAGTAGGTATTCATGTTGTAATAGAGCTTTAAAGTTATCTTTTAGGTTTTTTTGTTAACCTTTGGCTTTGTTACTTCACAAGCATGATCATAGCCAAGCTCTTCTGACTTGAAAAAACTAGGTTTTTTCCCCCAGAAATGCACCAAATAAAATACTGGTAAATCAGAAGCATATGCCAACACAGCTGGTCATCTTTTAAACAATTCAATGCAAACCTGTTGAATAAACATTAAAAGCTCAATGATGTGACACCAAGATTCCTTAGACTTAAAAATGAAGCTAGACGCCTTAGTCTAGCTAGACTAAGCTACAGCCTAGTGTACGTAATAAAATGTGTCATTATTTGTCAAAGCAAACAAAGAAGGGAAAAAGTAAAATACTGTATAACCTCCAAAATTTATCTTCCTCTAATATAAAATGCTTCTCTTTGTACTCTGCAGCCTGTAGAAGAATGAAATAGGTCTATATGCAAAAAAAGAAGGCTATCTAATATAAATAATAATTGGTGAAAAAAGTTGCACAACAGTATGCATAACGCCAGTTTAGGTCTTTAATAAAAGCAGTATACATGCTTGAAAAACTGAACTGTGCCTAGGATTCTTCACCAGACATATCTCACTTCACACCCTCTTGGCTTCACCCATCTCTTGCTCTAAGTACTGCTGGAGGGATGTCCTCCGATGTAGTTTATAAGGCTTCTCAGGGTGATCCTGAGAGATCGAACAATCAGCAGCATATAGCTGCGCCCACCTAGATAATACCCTTGTGTGAGAAATCCCTCCTTCCCAGCTTTGCTTCCCTGTCCTCATTCCTGTCACATGGATTACAGTCTCTAATAAAATAGAATGTGTGAGCCTCTAACACACGTGTGGTGTGCACACACACAAACAACTGTAATAGTGGCCCCGTAGGCATGTTGAACCAGCCTTGCACACCTGGGATAAATCCCATGTGGTTATGGCACGTAATTCATTTTATAAATTGTTGGATTTGATTTCCTAGTATACATTGTTGAGGATTCTTGCATATATGTTCATGAAAAATATTGGTCTGTAGATTCTTTTTTTGTGATGTGTTTGTCTGGTTTAGGTATTAGGGTAATTGGCCTTAGAATGAGAAATATTTCCTCTACTTCTGTCTTTTGGAAAAGTTGTAAAGAATTGGTATGATTTCTTCCTTGAATGTTTGATATAATTCACCAGTGAACCAGTTTGGGCCTGGTACTTTCTATTCTTTGAATGTCATTAATTATTGATTCAATTTCTTTAATGGATATGGGCCTATTCAAATCATTTATTTCTTCTTCCTTGAGTTTTGGTAGGTTGTATCTTTTAAGGAATTGGTCCATTTCATCTAGTTTATCAAATTTATGTGTATAAGGTTGTTCATAATTTTCCTTTTAATCCTTTTACTGTCCATGAGATCCATAGTGATGGCCCCTCTTTCATTTCTTATATTAGTAATTTGTGGCTTTCTCTCTCTCTCTCTCTCTCTCTCTTTTTTTTTTTTTTAGTTAGCTTGACCAGCAGCTTACTGATTTCACTGGTCTTTTCAAAGAATCAGCTTCCAGTTTTGATTTTTCTCTATTGATTTCCTGCTTTAAATTTAATTAAATTTAAATTAGAGCAGATAGCCAATTTTTCTTATTTCTTTTCTTTTGTTTACTTTGGGATTAATTTACCCTTTCTAGTTTCCTAAGAAGGAAATTCAGTTTATTGGTTTTAGATCTTTCTTCTTCTATAATATGCATTCTATTTATTGCTATGAATTTCCCTCCATGTACTATTTTTGTTGTCACACAAATCTTGATAAGTGTTATCTTCATTTTAATTTAGCAAAAAATATTTTAAAATTTCTCTTGAGATTTTGCCTTTGATCTGTGTGTTATTTAAAAGTGTGTTGTTTAATCTCCAAGTAGTCTGAGATTTTTTTCCAGCTATCTTTCTGTTGTTGGTGTAGTTTAATTCCAATATAGTCTGAAAGCAGATATTATATGATTTCTAATCTTTTCAATTTGTTAAGGTGTATTTTATGACCCAAATTGTGGTCTATCTTGGTTCAAGTTTCATGTGAGCTTGAGAAGAATGTGTGTTCTGCTGTTATTATACAAAATAATCAAAAGATGTCAATTATATCTAGTCTAGAGGTGGTGGTGTTGAGTTCAACAGTGTCTTCACTGATATTTTGTCTCCTAGATTGTTCATTTTTGATAGAGGGGTCTTAATGTATCCAACTATGGTAGTGGAGTCACCTTTTTTTTTTTTCTTGCAGTTCTATCAGTTTTTGCCCAACATGTTTTGATGTCTGCTGATGTGTCTACTTTTAGGTATAGACACATCAAGAATAATTATGTCTTCTTGGAGAATTAAACCTTTTATCATCCTGTAATGCCCTTTTTTATTCCTGATTATTTCACACAGGCTTCAGAGCAAGGAAAGTTAACAGAGCTACTCTTGCTTTATTTTGATTAGTGTTACCATGCTATATCTATCTCCATCCACTTATTTCTAATCTCTATATATCTTTATATTTAAAGTAGTCTTCTTGCAGACAACATGTAGGTGGATATGGTTTACTGATCCATTCTTACAATATCTATCTTTCAATCAGTGTATTTAGACCACTGATGCTTAAAGTAATTATTGATATAGTTAGATGAAGAGTTACCATATTTATTAGTTTTCTATTTATTGCTCTTATTCTTTTTTCCTGTTTTTGTCTTCTACTCTTCTGCCTTTTGTGATTTTAATCGAGCATTTTATGATCGCATTTTCTCATCTTAGTGAAACACTTATATTTCTTCCTTTTCCTTTTGCTTAGTGCCCTAGAGTTTCAATATATATCCACAACTAATCCAGGGGCACTTTCAAATCACTCTATACCACTTCATGGTATTTTAGATAGTGCAACTACTATCTAAAATAATTTTAATTGCTCCTTCCGTTCCCCTCTAGCACTGCTGTCATTCATTTCATTTATACATAAATAAGCACATACATATATATGTAAGCATACCAAACTGAACACATTGCTGCTATTACTATAGTTTTAAAAAAACTGTTATATTAGGTCAATGAAGAACAAGAAAAATTTTTTTTAATTTTTATTTATTTATGATAGTCACAGAGAGAGAAAGAGAGAGAGGCAGAGACATAGGCAGAGAGAGAAGCAGGCTCCATGCACCGGGAGCCCGATGTGGGATTCGATCCCGGGTCTCCAGGATCGCGCCCTGGGCCAAAGGCAGGCGCCAAACCGCTGCGCCACCCAGGGATCCCGAAAAATTTTTAAAAATGAAGAAAGAGTAAAAAAAATAAAAGTTTTTATTTTACTTTCATTTATTCTTTCTCTGATATTCTTCCTTTCTTTATGCAGTTCTGAATTTCTGACCCAGCTCATTTTCTTTTTCTCTGAAGAACTTCTTTTATTATTTCTTGCAAGGCAGGTTTACTAGCAACTAATTACCTTAATTTTTAAAAAGATTTATTTATTTATTTGAGAGAAAGATTGCATGTGCACGTGAGTGGGGGAGGAGCAGAGGGCAAAGGAGAGAGAGAATCTCAAGGAGACGCCCCACTAAACACAGAGTCCAACGCTTGTCTAGATCTCAGGACCTGGAGATCACAGTCTGGAAAACTTAAAAATAAAAACAATAAAAGAAATCATGGTTTTCCATTCTGGAATGTAAGAAACCTGGAAGTCATCGTTTTCTTCAAATAACAAGTAAAAATCTGAACGAACTGAAAAATCAACAACTCATTTTACACCCATCAGAGAAGGAAGGTTACAGGACAAACTGCTGCCCACAAAATTGGAAAGTCAGATGAATACAGATAATTACAACTTACTGGAGCAGAAATCTACGAGCGGAAGCCTCCATTAGAAACCAATATCAGGATAGGAAAAAAACAAACTGTAATTGATGAATAGCTGAAGGCTCAGTCTGGGATTTAATTCTCAATTCTGAGAATCAAAAGCTTCAGTAGGTCCTCATTACCTTACTTCAAGAGGAGCAAAGATAAAAATTAAATCTAACTTTTCCTCAGAGTTCATGCAAGTAAGAAAGAAGTAGAATGAAATATTGAAAATATTGAGAATAAGAAAGGAATACCGATGTGGAATTCTGTACCCTGTGGAATTATCATTCAAAAGTGAAGGAGAAATATACAGTCTCTCCAACAAACAAAAACTGAGGTAATTAGTGGTGCATGGGTAGCTCAGTGGGTTGAGCGTCTGACTCTTGACTTTGGCTCAGGTCATCATTTTGGGCCTTGAGATCAAGCCTCACCTCTGGCTCTGGCCTCAGCAGGGGGGGCGCTGCCTTGGGATTCTCTCTCCCCCTGCTTCTCCCCCTACTTCTGTACTCTCCCACTCTCTAAAATAAATAAATAAATCTTTTAAAAAAGTTATGTGTGGGTTTCCCCCCTACCCCCCCCCCCCCGGTTATCTCACATACTTCTAGAAAGAAGTGTTTTGGCAGCCTAGAATAGTATACACACAAGTATGTTGGGACCACCTCTCAGGTCAAAATGAGTCACTGAGTATTTAGTAAAAGTTTCCTTCTAAGTTAAGCATTAGTAGCACATGGAACAGTACTCCCTGATATCAACTTGGTAGAGAAAGCACCCACCACCCTATGTGCTAATAAAAGAAAATAAAGTCATTTATTGTTTTGAAAGTCTCTTTACAGTCAATGCCCTACACTGATTTTTCCACCCAGAGGGTCTGTCTCTTGACTCTAGATAGCTAAATAAGTGAAAAGGCTCCATACATCTCAGAAACTGTTATCATCATCTTGACTTGGTAAATTGCTGAATACCAGTTTTAAAATCTTAAATGTGCTAACCATCAAGTGTTAGTTTCATTTTATAAACAGTATTTCTTCTTAAAATAATTACTCAAATTTCAAGTTGTCAGAGTTAGCAAACAAAAATACAGGATTATTCAAACTCAAATTTGAATTCCGTAAAACAACAAATACTTTTTTTTAAAGTATATGTTACAAGACAGTTTTTGGGACAAATTTATACTAAAAAAAAATCTTCATAGTTTCTCTGAAATTTGAATTTAACTGGATTGGATGTCCTGCATTTAATCTTGCAACCCTATTCGAGTTACACATATGATAGGTAAATATTCAGGGAACTGATGCTTTTTGTTTTGTTTAGATGAAGAGTTCGATTCTATTTGTGTTAAGATTTTTGATGAAAGGATCAGCTAAATTATGTGGAGGCCAAATAAATGAGTCAGAATTGCAGCAGGAAGAATTTTGATTTGGTTTAAGGAAAGCTATTTTGACTCAGCAGATACTCAGCTTTGGATATCTTAAAATAGAATTTTTTTCTCAATATAACTTTTTCAAGATCCAAGATCCTCTGAGATATAATTCACTATAAACCCTAAGATATCTTAGGTATAAAGACCAAGATGTTTTGAACAATGGAGAAAAGCAGATTGAACCTTTATGAAAACAGACTGTTGGCACAGATAATTTACTGGTTACGTCTCAGAGGAGCGAATCGTTTAAAGCACCGTTTAGTAGAAATTTTTGTTTGTAGGTGTAGACCCAGAGAGAAGCATTCTAGAGAGAAGTTATTAATATTTAAAAAAATAATTTTGAATTTACGTTTTCATCTGAAAGTTTTCCATTTGAGAATAGACTGTGTGTTCCCAGATGGCAGAGCTTTATCTTCTATACCTCTGAATCATCCACAGCACCTTGCAAAGCAGGTGCTCAGTACATACTTTTCAACTGAGAGATTAAAAGCCAAGGTTTGTATGAAAGGAAGCATTTGCTCTTGACCACAATGTCCCTCATGGGCCATCATAGCAGATCTTTCAGCAAATAAATATGGATAGTTTGTTATCCTACTCATAGTGACTGAGGAGCTGTCAAACCATTTTTGGGCTTCTTTAGCTGGCATGTCTCAAGTTTTATTTTCTTCTCAGTGATGTCACCTCAACAGTCTTGTTTTTCTGGTTCTTCTTTGAACACTTTGATATCCTCCTGCCTTCCTCTAGCTGCTTCCAGCACCCATTATGTTCCCTTTGCCTTACTGATTTATCACACCCATTTCCTGCATGTGTTCCCAGAGTGATGTTTGCTCCATGAGAGGGATTTCCTTGTAGATGGTTCTGCCCAGAATATGTGATGCAATGCAGATGACAGAGAGACTCTGTTCAGCTGGACACATATCTTTTTTTCCCCCTGAACCTTCAACTGAACATTTATCACCAAGCTGTGTTTCTTAAGCATTCCCATGCTTGGCACACTTTATCAGTAACTGCACTGGTCAAAGTAAGACAGGCTTTCCTGAGTCTTATGCTGCTTACAAAAGAGTAAAAAAGATTTTATTTATTTATTTTTTTGGAAAGAGAGAGAGAGAACAAGCAGGGGGAGCAGCAGAGAGAGAGAGAGAGAGAGAGAGAGAGAGAGAGGGAGAAACAGGCTCTCCAATGACCAGGGAGCCCAACTTGGGGCTCAGTCTCAAGGCCCTGGGATCATGACCGAAGGCAAAGGCAGATGTCCAACCGACTGAGCTACCCAGGTGCCTCTGTCAGTTTATTTTTTAAGATACATTTCCTTTGGGATCCCTGGGTGGCGCAGCGGTTTGGCGCCTGCCTTTGGCCCAGGGCATGATCCTGGAGACCCGGGATCGAATCCCACGTCGGGTTCCCGGGGCATGGAGCCTGCTTCTCCCTCTGCCTGTGTCTCTGCCTCTCTCTCCCTTTCTCTGTGACTATCATAAATAAATAAAAAATTTAAAAAAAAGATACATTTCCTTTGTTTACTTTTCCCACCATCTATCTCTTTAAAGCACCAGTCTATAACCCTAACTCCAAATTAAAAACATTATGGTCATTTTTGAATAGATAAGGCAATTGCACATTATAAAATGCAAAAGGTGCAGGTGATTTGGAGAGAAAGTAAGTCCCCCATCCCCTTCTCCAGCCCCTGTGCAACTCACTTGGCAAACAGACAGACGTTGTTAGTATTAGAATCTCTCCATGGGTGAGCTATACTTACACAAGTATATATATTGCAAAAGGTTGTGGACTTTATTTTAATTTTTTTAGAGAGTGTGCATGCACCTGTGCAAGCAGGGGTGAGGGTATGGGCAGAGGGAGAGGGAAGGGGAGGGGGGAAAGAACCTTGAGCAGTCTTCATGTCCAGTGAGAGCCTGTCTTGGGGTTCCCCCGAGATCATGACTGGAGCCAAAATCAAGAGTCACACACTTAACTGACTGAGCCACCCAGGCACCCCAAAAGGAGGTGGACTTTAAACACTGCTCTGATAATTTGCTTTATAAAAAATTAATATCTATTATGAATATAATTCCATTTTGTACATATTGAGCTTTCTCTTTTTAAATATTATAACATAATATCTTACTTTATAGTTATATAGTGATTTCTTTTTACCAGGTAGCTTTGATAGGCATTTAGAATACTTCCCTAACTATTGTGATTACATACATTGCTGCAGTAAATATCCTTAAACATATGGTATTTCACACATACATATATTTATCTATAGGATAAATTCCCAGATGTTACATTTTTGGATCAAAATCAGAAAGTTGACTAGATGGTTTTAGTCATTATGAAAGAATATCCCCCAACACATTTTTATTGTTGTTGTTGATCAGAGATACCTAGAGTAAATGGTCTCTATAGTTTTCCTTTCCACCAGATTCACCTTATTTGGCTATTATTTATATTCCAAATACCTGTAGAATTAAATCAACTTTTAAATGTTCTGAGAAAGCTTACCATTTAAAAGAAAGCTAAGGTGAATCCGTACAGAAATTTAAAGAGTAATAAGTAGTTTCCTTCTAATTTTTGATTTGCTGAAGTTTAAGAATTGAGAATTTTATGTAAAAGACCTACTTTAAATGTATCATTTTATGTAAACTATTCGCCTTCATCTGGACCCTTCTAGAGATCACTTGGAAGATGTTCTGGACTCTGAACTCCAAAGCATCTGAGATCTATAGGTCAGATTTGTACAGATCAATTCTAATACTGCCTCAGATGACCCAGTCACATAAATTTTTTAAGTAATACTAAATCTTTCCTCCTTATCCACTAAAGCCATTAGCAGGAGATATTTTTATTCCTTATTTCTCTTTTTGTCTGAAATGTATGGAGAGTTTGCCCCATCCATGGAGGCTTTGGAAAGTGCTACAGAAAATCTTTCCTACGCTGTTTTCAGAAGACAGCCCGGACCCTGGAGGTACAGCTCAGATTCTGCAGATAAATCGGCACAGTGCTGACTTCCAGCAATAAAATTGTACTGAAAATACTTTACATGAGTGATCTCATATAACTGATATTGCATTAATCCAGACAAAATAGTCTCTGTTTTCATGTGCAGGGAATGGAAATAGGCCAAGTTTTTGTACTACCCAGGCTTAAGCCTTTTTTCTAGCCTGGTTTACGAGCTTTCAGTTGAGGTAGATCCTCTGGGAGCTCAGAACTTCTTGACATTTCCTAAAGTGTGGGTGTCACATAATTATACAACGTCAGGCCCAAAGTGTGAGCGGCTTCGCATCAAAGCTCTATTAGTTGCAGTCATGGGCCTTTTGTGCTGTTGTTTGCATATCACCTGGAGATAGAAGGATGATGAAACTTACAGTAAGACTTCCTCTTCATGGGAAATCCAAATTTGCTTGAGTTTGATGGCTTCCAGAAAGTGAAAGCCTGAGAAGCACCCTGTTTGTTCTCATCTATCATGAAAGAAAATATTGAGCCACACTCAATCATGCAATTAAGCTCCCTTACTATAAGAAGTTTTGGGGAAATAGGAACGCAGTCTTCAAAAGGCACTCTGATAGATGTGGCAATACCACACGTGAGAAGATACAGCTGAGCTTCTCAGGTAACACCCAAGTACATCACTTTACTCTTTCACTTAGAAATCCTCATCATCTCAATTTGCAAATTTAATGTGATTAGAATTGACACCGTCCTATGCATGTACAGTTTTGGCTAAGGAAATATACTTCACTGACACGACCTAGAAACTGAGTCATCATCATCATCCATCACACAGCTTCCCTCAGTTTACCCACAAGCACTGGCTGTAAGTTGGGCTCCTTACTCATTGGCATAATTCCTGTTTATTTAAAATACGCTTTGTATCAAATACAGTACTGACTTTTTAGGAAGATTTGCAAAATTAAATGACACGGGACATGTTAGAGCTTTTAGATTCATAGTACTGTCACAAATGTAGGCCACATAATCTGACAGACCTAAAATCTTGTCGATTTAACATTTAATCAATGTAAAATTTATTAATGAAATATTTTACTTTTTTTCATACTAAGCCTTTGAAATCTGGTGGGCATTTTACATTTACAGTACTTCTCAGTTTAGATGGACAACATTTCAAGTGCTCAGTAGTCACATGTCGTTAGGAAATTGAACAGTGTAGTCTTGGCACAATGACAAACATTCCATAAATATAAGCCATTTTGGCTCTTGCTAATATCCTTTTATCTGTGATACTTTTTGACTCAGCGTGTATTTACTTTTACTTTGTATTATATCTACTGTTTGTCTTTTTCTTCTAGAAAGAAAGTTCATTGAATATTTTCTATAGACGTTCATCTAATATACCTCTACTGAGAATCCATGTTCCAGGAACTATGGAATCTATTCTCCAGGTTTGTATTTCCCATAATATGTGACAGTGTCTTCCCAATGATAGGCACCCAGTATGTATCTGGGACATGAATTGCCTAGTTTTGTGTACTCATATATGTTTCTGACTAGTGCTTCTCAACAAAGGATGGTTTTCATAGATTTAGATTTTTCTTTTTAATTAATAAGCAATAGTCCTGAACAGTGATGGCCATTTGCTTTGATTATGAGAATTTAGTCATAGATATTTCTTTATTACTATGCAATCATAGAGTGATTGCTCCACTGATGGATTCTTTCAGGATCTGCATTGCCACAGAGAGATATAATCTTGGCATTAGTTCTAACTTTGTTGGAAGTAAACAAAACTAGATATTTTTAAGTAGAGATTTATTTATTTATTTATTTATTTATTTATTTATTTATTTATTTATTTTAAAGATTTTATTTATTTATTCATGAGATACACAGAGAGAGGCAGAGACACAGGCAGAGGGAGAAGCAGGCTCCACGCAGAGAGCCCGATGCAGGGGCTCCATCCTGGGTCTCCAGGATCACGCCCTGGGCTGAAGGCAGGTGCTAAACCGCTGAGCTACCCGGGGTCCTCTTAAGTAGCGTTTTAAGTCATTAACCAAAATAACCTATTATGATAGTTCTATACAAACCGTAAAAGCTATAAAATGTTAGTTGTTGCTAATATTGTTATTAATGATCTATAGTAGCTTTTGCCATCTGTTACATAGAATATTAACCCATGATAAGCTCTTTGAAACAATAAATGAATCATTGGAAAAAATAAAACTAATCGTTATTACAGAGTTTCAGTTTTGGCATAAAGAAATAAATGGGATTTGGAAATGTGATCCACTTTTACTTTATTCTATTAACTTGTTAAAAACTTACTTTTACTTTGCTTCCTCAAACCCAACTAAATACATCTTAACCGAACCAGTGAGTTAAGTGTACCCTTCCTGCATCATGGGACTTTCTGTGTCATTCTGACGAAGGTCAGGTTGAAACAATGGGTCCTGAACTACACCCATAAAGCCAATGATTTAAACAAAGATACTATCATGAAGGTTTTCCAAATTGTTATACTGCAACCCCACAATCCAGCTGAACCTTCTACAGAATTCCCCTAGGATTGGATTTGGCTCCCTTCACCTGCATTTTCTGCATATGACACACGGAGGAAGAAAAACTTTTGAGCAAAAATCTGAGGACACATTTCAGGGTGCTTAACAAGAGATGTTGAGCAGGATTGCAGAAATCACACCTGAGAAACAACATGCTAAATGTGTTTCCAACATCAAAGTCAAATGGCAATTTACTTATTGTGCTGGTTACTTAGATTGTTTCTGACTCCTCTTTTGGATGATTCACTCCAAGCCTTCACTGGTAGGATTTTAAGGTTTAAATTATTGAATGCTGGTTTTAACTGTGTTCTTCCATTCAAATGTACGATGTCTGAAGGAAAAAGAAAACTTCCTTAAAAAACGAAGTTTTTTAATTCATATACATTGACGTCTTTGTGATTTAACAAATGTGCAAAAGAACCAAAATGCCTTATAAATCTTTCTTTCTAATACCTTTTTCATGAATTTTCACAAATAGTATTTATTTTTCAGTAAGGCATAATCACTATCTAGAATTTCTTTATATGAAACCATTTTTGTATATAAGCATATGCAAGATAAAAAAGAATTTGTATGGATTATCTTCCAATCAGATAAGAGCATACAAAAAAGAAGTAATACTCCTCCTTATGAATAAGTTATTTCTCATCATAATAAAAATGTTCAAGGAATTTCATAATTCTTTGAGTTTACTCTGGGGACATTTACTGTGCCTTTTGTTTGTAAAAAGTAACTTATTCAAGAGACAAGACCTATAGCTAAAAACTAAGATTAAAAAACAGGTAACAGAAATAGAGGGCACAAAATGTTGCTATTGGAGTTTATCAGATGTGGATATTAAAATAACTGTGATTCATAAGGTCAAAAACTAAAGATAAGCCTAAAGAATTCCTGCAGAATTCTGGAATGGGAGTAAGGAATCAAAAGAAAATTATAGAGCTATAAACAATAACTGATGTTAAAAACTCATTAGATGATTGTGGTGGGTTGAATGGTGGTCCCCAAAAAGATATGTTCACGTCCCAACCCCTAGAAACTGTGAATATTATTTTACTTGAGAAGATGGTATTTGCAGACATAAGTAAGTTAAGGATCTCTAGATGAGAACATCCTGAATTATTTGGGTGGGCTCTAAATCCAATCACAAGTGTCCTTATAAGGGCCACATGGAAGAGAGACATACAGAGAAGAAGCCATGTGAAGATGGAGGCAGATATTGGATTAAAGCAGCCACAAGCCAAAGAACACCTGGGACCATGAGAAGATGGGAGACACAAGGAAGGACTTTCTAGCAGAGTCTTCTGAGGGAGAACAGCTCTGCCAACACTGATTTCAGGCTGCTTCCAGAATTGTGAGAGAATAAATGTTTGTTATTTTAGCCATCAAGTTGTGGTATCTTGTTAACGGTATCCTCCAGAAATTAATCAGTTGTTTAACATTTATTAGGCACAGGTGAATGGAAGAGTTTTGAGCTAGAAATAGTTCAGTAGAAAATATCTAGGTAGAACCATTGACAGCAAAAAGGTATAGAAAGGAGACTAAGGGACATATGGAATATGTATAATATTACCTACACATATGTGTAGCCCCCAGGAAAAGAAAAAGAGAAAAAAAATAAGGCAGAAACAATATTTGAAGAGATAATGGCCAAGAGTTTTTAAAACTAGCAAAAGACATAAAATCCAGGATTCAAGAAGTTTAAAAAAATCTAAACAGGGAAAAAATAAATAAAAATAAAATAAAATACCTACCCACATTTTGACCAAACTGATAAAAAACAAAGATAAAAAGAACTTTTAAGAGGAACCACAGATAAATGATACATCACTTTCACAGGAATTATCAAGTATGTATATATATGTATTTCATTATCCTCTTCTATCAGTGAATTAGTTAAACATTATTTAAGTGATTCATTGATAGAAGATGGAGGTAAAAATATACACTTTATAATCTAAAATGATTGATAATATAGTATAATAGAGCATATAAACATATTAATCTAATATATCTTAGTATGTATTATATACTACATATACTGATAATTCAGTATACTTGACAATACAAAAGAAATCAAAAGAAAAAATACAAAGTACAAATACCAAATAATAATTTCTAAATATATCATTAATTACATTGAATATAACTGAATACTCTCGCTAAAAATTATAATCAGTTTTAATTTCAAAAAAGATTGTATACTACTTAAAAGAGAAACACTTTAAATACATTTAAAGACACAAGAAAAGTAAAGGAAAAAGCAGCATAAAAGATACACATGGAAACAGAAACGAAAAGGGAGATGGTATAGTTATTTTAGTATTAGGCAAAATAAAAGCATGGATAGATGTAAAGGAGAGTTCATGAAGATAAAAGGCTCAATCCACCAGGGTGATGCGGTATATAATTTAAACTGTATATGTTCCTAATAAAATAGTCTCAAAATATATGAAGCAAAAAATGACAGAACTAAGCACAAAAGAAGCAAGCATACAAATACAATGAAATTTAAAAAACTTCTCTCAGTAACTGACAAACAGTGGGAAAATCAGTGAGCTCATAGAATATATGAACAACATGATAGCACATGACTTGGTGGATTTCTAGAGAATATAGCACCAGCATCTGCAGAATATAAATGCTATTCAAGAATACATGAAGCATCTAGCAAAACTGAATATATATTGGACTAGAAATCAAGTCTCAATAAACTTTAAAAGATTGGAGTAATAAAGAGTAAGTTCTAAGATATAATAAAGCTAGAAATAAGTTACGAAATAACTAGAATGTCTCCCAATTTGGGGGAAATTGAGCAATATATTGCTAAACAAGTCATTAGTCAAAGAACAGAAACCGCAGGGAAAACTGGTAAATATTTTGAGTTGATTGACAGTGAGGATGTGACATATCAAAAACTGTAAATAGTTTAGGGACACGCTAAATAGTGTCCCTAGAGAAAAATACATGGCCTTAAATGCATACATTAAAAGAGTTAAAACACTCAAATTATCTAAAAATATAACTCAAGTGGATGGGAAAAACACCATCAACTGAAACTAAGAGAAAGTAGAAGGAAGAAAATAATAAGCATAAAAGCAGAAATGAATGGAAAACAAAAAAACACAATAGAGAAAACCTATAAAAACAAAATTTGGTTCTTTAAAAAGATAAAATTTTAAACTCTGGCAAGACTGTCTTGTTAAGTAAATGAGAAGGAAAGGCATAAAAATATTACAGAGAATATAGCATAGACATAAAATGGTAAAGGATGCTATGAATGACTAACGAAAATTTGAAAAGTAGGTGAAATTGACACATTCCTTAATAAACAAGTTACAAAGCTGAAAAAAGATAGTCTTTTATTTATTAAATATGTTTAATCTATACTTTAAAAGTTTCTCTAAAAGAAAACTCCAGGTTTGAATGGCTTTACCAGTGAATTCTTTTTAACATGTAAGGAAGTAGTAGCTATCTGTCTTATATAAACTATTTCTGAGAATGTAAAGAAGGAACCTCTTCAACTTGTTTTATGATATAAACAAAAATGAAAAATCCCTAACAAAATAATAGTGACTCGAGTACAATAATGTATGCACGACCAAGCTGAGGTCTTCTTGATATAAAAATGAAAAGTTTTTAAGTTCAGAAACCAATTAAAACCAATTAATACCATTTACCACATCAATAAGAAAAGGAAAAAAATCACATGATTAACTGAATACGTGGCAAAAAAAAAGTTTGATAAAATCCAATAGCCATTTATGATAAAAACGAAAACAAAACTCTCACTACACTTGAAATAGAACAAAACTTCCTTATCTGGTTAAAAGAAAAAAAAATCTTCAGAAACCTTGCAGCAAAGAGTATCATTGGTGTTGAATTATAGGTCTTTCACCCTAGCATAGAGGACAAAACAAAGTACACAATATTATCACTTTTTAAACATTATGTTAGCAGTCCTAGCTAATGTAATAAAGCTAGAAAAATAAAAAATAGACATACGAAGAAGGCAAAAAATAAAAACTGTTGTTAGTCACTTTCAATAGTTTTTGCAGAGATTTTATTAAACAATTAGTGTACAAGTATCAATTAAATTTCTAGATCTAGTAATAAGAAGGAAATTAAAATTAAAAATTTATTATAACTTCAAAGATACCTAATCCTAGGAATGAATGAAAATTTTATTAGATCTTAACACACACATACAAAAATTATAAAACCTTATTAAGAGAAATTAAAGACGAACTAAATAAATTAAAGGATTGCTGTGTTTGTGGACTGGAAAAGGTTTCATTGGCAGTATGTTGGTTTTTCCCAAATTGATCTGTAGAATAAATGCATTCACACACACAAAAAATTAAAAAATAGATGCATGCACTCACAAATAAATATCTAGCAGAATTTTTTGAGGGCTAAAATTTGGCAAGTTACTTCTAAAACTTATATGGAAAAGCAAAAGGTCAAAAATAGCCAATACTATCTTGAAGGAAAACAACAAAATTGTATGACTTACACTACCAGACGTCAAAACTTATTATACAGCTATGGTAATTGTTACAATATGGAATTGGAACAAGATTGACAAATAAACCAATGGCATGAAATAGGGTCCCCAAACAGACCAACATCTCAGCGGAGACTTGATTTGTGGCAAACTTGGAATTGCACAACAGTGAGAAAACAGATGAATAGTGGACCAATTGAATTATATTGTGAAAATATGCCCTCAACCCCTATCTCACACCATATGTAAAAATTAACTCTAGGTCAGTGCAGATCTAAATGTGAAAGGTGAAACAAGAAAGTCTCTATACAATAAAATACAGAATACCCTTATGACCTTATATTAGGTAAAGATATCTTAAAAAGGGAGTCGTAAGTCCTATATAGATAAGGTCTCAAAATTGGGATAAGAACTTATATTTATCAAAATATACCATTAAGAAAGTGTGGGTAGATATCTGTAATCTATGAAATCAACAAAGAATTTATATCCACAAGAACAGTACAACACATTAAATAAAAAAGATTCAACATTGGTTATCTGGGAAAGCATATTAAAGTCACACTGAGATACATCCACCTAAATCCCAGAAAATGCCACTAGTTGAGAACCATTGGTTTTGCTGACATGGAATTTTGATCTTAGAATTTACCAGCTGCTTGACTTTGGACAAGGATTTCTTTATTTGTAGGTAAACAATAACAATATATGCTTCAAAGTGTCTTATCTCAACATTTTAGAAGTTAAGTTCTATTTTTCAGATGTTTTTAAATGAAAAAAACAAACAGGCAAACTTCACCCTAAATTTCAAGCTATTGACAAAGGGATCTCACATTTGGAAAACACATTTTAAACCTTGTGGTCAGGGACACCTGGGTGGCTCAGCTGTCCTGCATCTGCCTTCGGTTCAGGGCATGATCCCAGAGTCCTGGGATCGAGTCCTGCACCAGACTCCCTGTGAGGAGCCTGCTTCTCCCTCTGCCTATGTCTCTGCCTCTCTTTGTCTCTTATGAATAAATAGATAAAACCTTAAAAAAACAAAACAAAACAAAACGAAAAAACCTTGTGGTCAGGTTCTGACTCTAACGGAACCAATATCCACTACACACCCAACCAATATACATTACCTTCATGGACTAATGTAAAAATATATTCAAAAAATTATCACTGTAATGTTTAACCATTTAATCTTAGGTTTTTGTTTTATTTTATTTTTTTTTTAGATTTTATTTATTTATTCATGAGAGACACAGAGAGTCTGAGACGCAGGCAGAGGGATAAGCAGGCTTCATGCAGGGAGCCTGATGTGGGACTCAATCCCATGACCTGGGGATCACACCCTGAGCAAAAGGCAGACACTCAACCACTGAGCCACCCAGGGGTCTCTAATCTTAGCTTTGTCATGTTATCAAAAAAATACTTGAGCTGGAGGTCTTCCTATTTTGCTTTTGTGCCTTTTTTGGATATTTCGGTTAAGATCTAATATATACCTAATGTTTATTTAAAAATGTATACAGGCAAATATCTACTGGAATACTGAACATCTAGATATCCTTGTGTTTGTATATGCAGAAATTGTATTTCTGACTTTGAAAGCCCTAACTCTACTAATAAAAGCATTTGCTTATTTAAAAATGATTTTTATTTTAAAATTACAAAATGTCATAAATCTTTCTTTTTTCTTTTTTATCTTTTCATAAGACTCTACAACTCTTGATTTTGATTTTGACTTCTTGCCTCATGAGTGTGTAGGGGCAAAATGTACTTTCCACTATTTTCCTAAGAGTGTAGAGGTCTGGGGGTAGGAGCATATGCCTGTGAGGAGAAATAGCACTGATTACTGGAAAATCCTTGGAAACTGCCAAGAATCCTAATGTCCTGAGACTTCATTTTCCTTTCTCAGTGAAAGCTGTCCAGCAATATAAACAATCGGCTTCCATTTGGAGCTGGTTTTGTTACAGAGAAAAAATAGGCTTTGAAATTAGTTAGGCAGGTGACCTTAGTTTTGAACACAAACTTTCTATTTAGCATTTGTGTGACATTAGGAAATACTTAATTTCTCTAAAGATCCATTTCCTCAACAACTGAGTCAGGAAATTATATATTACTTACCTATTTTGGAGTTAGAAAAACAAACAGAAAATACACAGAGCTGTACCTGATACATGTAAACATGGAATAAATATAGACTTTCTCCCTTACTCCTTCCTGTCCACTTGGATAATCCTTGAATCCTAGAAGATGTTTTGCACTCTGGCTCTACTCTTCCTCCTTGATAGTCACTCCTCAGTCTCTTCCTTTTCATTAGCTCGCTGTGGGAATTGCCTTCCTTGTAACTTTTATTTTTTTAATTTTTCTCCTTCTCCTTCTTCTCCTTCTCCTCCTCCTTCTCCTCCTCCTCCTCCTCCTCCTCCTCCTCCTTCTTCTTCTTCTTCTTCTTCTTCTTCTTCTTCTTCTTCTTCTTCTTCTTTCTTCCTTTTAGATTTTATTTATTTATGTGTGTGTGAGAGAGAGAATGAGCAGAATGAGGGGCAGAGGGAGAATTAGATTGCCCTCTGAGCAGAGAGCTTGATATGGGACTCCATCCCATGACTCTGGGATCATGATCTGAGCTGAAAGCAGATGGTTAACTGACTGAGCCACCCATGCGCCCGTGTTTTTTCATTTTTGAGAGTGAGAGAGAAAGAGGGAGAGTGTGCATGTGAGTAGAGGGGGAAGTGCAGAGGGAGAAGGAGAGAGAATTCCAAGCAGGTTCCATGCCCAATGTGGAGCTCCAGGTGGTCAATCCCACACACCATGAGCCAAAATCAAGAGTTGGAGGCCTAACCAACTGAGCCACCCAGGAACCCCTTCCTTGTAGCTTTTCAAAATTATTAACTAAGATGAAAGGAGTTGATCATCTGGTTTTTAAAAACTGCATGTATTAATTTCTCCTTCCTTTGAGAAATAGCTGTATATTCCTTTAGTGTATATATTCCTTTAACTCCACTTCAGTTTCCCCACTTTTTCTAATGGTTAATGCACTCTTCCCAAGGATTCGTATGGTTCACCTCCCTTGGTTTCTGAGCATTATTTCCACCAGGATGCATTCTGCTGTCACCTATGTTTCCTTCTACATGAAGCACAGCGGGAAAGTAATGCAAGGCCCCCAGGTGACTTTCTGAGACATTCTATGGCCCATAGGACAACCCAGCCACTTGAAATAAGCCTTGATGTCTGCTGAAGAGACTGAATTTCTTAGATGTGCAGTTGCAAGTTATATTTCTCACATATTATCATTCCTTTCAGCCACAAAAGTTGGGGGGCAGAGAAGAATGTATTGGTTGTACAATGAGACCTCAAACCAAAAATATTCCAGGTGATTCAATAAAGAGTATATGACAAATGAGTCTTAAGATAACTCTGCATTTTAAAGCTGATCTCCATGGTGTTTTTTAGAGAAGAATGTAGAAGAGAACATTCTTTGCCTAATTACAATTTGCCTGGAGCTTGATGCTATCGCTGTGGGTGTCTGCAACAATGGATCAGCACCTCCTTTGCTGGCAGCCCCTGGCAGAGTCTGCTGCTTATGCCAAAGCTCCTTCTGAGGACACAGAAGTAAAGCAGTACCTTGAAGAGAATGTGCACCGGTTTAAGAAATCCATGGAGAAAAAAATATATATATATGTATATTTTTTAAGTCGAAATGTATTTTGCTCAAATACTTTGTTAGTTATTTTAAAATAAGTAAAATGGAAAAGATAATGGCTACACTTTATTTCATGTCAGAAAAGAAAAAAAAGAGCTACAAATACGAGTTATAGGAATTGGAATCCATTTCTCAGAGGTACCTGATACTGTTTAATTGTCAAAGAAAAATTGCATTTAAGCTAATTTGCCTAAATCTGACAGAAATCCTTACAAGCTGTTTGAGGTAAACTTTAAATTGAGCAAATTTCAGAAACAATCTCATTAAACATATTCAAGGAAGTATGGAATGAGGCTATTTTCTTTTGGTGTAAAACAAGTGTTTTGCTGACTAAAGACGTATGGTATTTCCTGAAATATCACAAAGTTATTTTGCTTTTCTCTTCCCATGTTATATATATTGCTTCCTCCATATTATATATATTATTGGAACAGGATAATATACTTCCGTATTATCTACATTATTCTCAAATTCTTTTAGATAAATGTCTCTCAGCCGCCTCAGTGGTTTGTAGAACTGGACTGAACCAAAGAGCTTCTTCAGTTAGAGGATCGAAGGTGGCCATGTCTGAAGGAAAACTGGTCCTCTCACCTCAGGGGGAAGGCATGGAAGGAGGCAGTGCATGATCAGAAGGTGGAGCCCTGCCTGGTTTGACTGACCACTCTTCCCTCAGTGTCTCTTTAGAAAGGAATGTAGACGGCACTGAAGAGGGCACTTGATGGGATGAGCACCGGGTATTATACTATATGTTGGCAAATTGAATTTAGATTAAAAAAAAGAAGAAGAAGAAGAAGAAAGGAATGTAGAAAGGGGAGGATCACATTCAGAAAGACAGCCAGGCATCAGGACAGCCTTTTGAGTCAGTACAAACCCTGAATGACCACATCCTTATGCCTTCAACTCCTCACGAAGCTCTGCTGTACTCACTAATACATCTGTTGTGTGTGGGCAGTTGTATTGCTCAAGTTATAGTTTCTCCTTGTGGTAGTATTCCATCTGAGTCACAATGGTGCTCTATCTATCCTACCATAATACAATTTTTGAATCAACGCAACTAATCTTCCAGAAGGCTGCCATCCAACCATTAGAAGGAAAATTTGTTTGTTGTTGGTTTTCTTTTTTTTCCCTTTAACTTGAGTACTGATGGCACACGGACTCTTAAATTCAACAAAAAGTACACTCTGTCTTAATGACTAATTTTTCACAAGAGTAACCAAATTTCAGATCTTATTCTATTGTACAGAAAGGTTACCAATAATTCAGTGGAAAATGTTGGCTAGTTTAAAGATCAGAACAAAGGAAGATGAATTGTTTCTAAAAAATCCTTCCCTTGAACAGGATTATATTATCAGCAGACTACTCCAGCAAAGTATTAGAAAGAGATAAAGGACAGAAGAAGGATATTAATTCAGGGTCAGTCTGAGTTCAAAAATCAAAGTGCAGAAGTCCTTCCAATCTTCAAGGGATGCCATGATCCATCATTAGGCTGAAGAATAGGGCAGCTTGAGGGATAAGGCAGCTTTTCTGTCATTTACCTTGTATCAGGAAGGAATCTCCTTATTTGTCAGATCCTACTGTGCATTATACTTCATTGGTATCCTCCTTCCTTTGAAGAAGTCTTCATTTGAATCAAATGATTCTGTTTGTTTTGGTGGAGTGGGGAATGGCAACCCATAGTAGCTGGATCTTGAATCCGTCTTCAAGCATTTTTTGTGAATTTATGTTTGTCTTCACTTGTACCTGTATTATTGGGATAACTCTCGTGTTCGAAGTAGAAGTAGAATGAGCGATGCTCAATTGCTATTTCCAGAACTTGAAGTTAAGTGTTTTTCTTTTAACTATGTTCCAAGTTTTCATGCAAACTGTCATGCACAAAAAGGTGAAATAGGAAGGCTTTTAAATTTTCACATCAGGTCTTAGAAAAAGCACTTTGTTAAAACTGCATTTCATGACCTGACAATAATAGGGCAAATAACATGACTCCAAATATAGCTCCCATCAAAATTTTGACCTGACAAGAAGATTCCTGTTTGTAACTGATGACCTACTTGGAGACAGAGAATCAATCAAGAACTGAGTGTAGTAGCTCCTCAGAATCTGCTGTTACAGCATTTGGCCAGTTTGTATCTTTAGCAATTATGACCCTGACAGTATGTGAGTCTTGGTGGAGCCTTTATAAGTACAGATATCAATTGTTATGTCATCACTACTTGCTCTCAATCCTGATGCTACTTCAGTGGATATGGGTGGGACTGAGGGGCTCTCCATTTTAGAGAAATCCATAGGTGATTCTGGTGGTTATCAATCCGTTTTAATTTTGGTTCCATCACTTATTAACTGTGTGATTCTGGGCACGTCTTTTAACTTCTATGTATTCTCATTTTTTTAAATCTGGTTTACATAGGGTAATGAAGATTAAACAATAATTTATTATATTAAAATATACAAATATAATTTTAAGGTGACTTTAAACAATTGTTTGGTTCGTGATTTTATTCCTACTATTTATACCGACAGTTATACTCAGGTTTACAGAATGAGTGTGGTTAGTTATCTTCAGAACTAGGAAAATAATTAACTATTTCCTATCCACAATGCAGTGGTGTGGAAAACTTCCCCAGGGATTTCTATCTTATTCCAACTTGCAGTGTTTCATGATGCACAAGTCATCTAGTCAAATTCACTAGAGTTCTGTGGTTAAGTACATAGATCAAACTCATGGTGTACAGGGTTTTGTTCATAATCCACCACTTCATACATTGACCTTCTAAGAATTATTTAGCCACACTGAGTGCTAAACAGATTTTCTATATGTATCATTGCATCCCTAGAAATCATTAATGCAGCCAAGCCCACTGGCTTTGCTGTAAGTCAGTGTATTATAACATCAGTTACATTTATTAATGTCCAAGAACACTTACTATTTATTAGCTGCTATGACAGATCTGCTCCTTCTTAATGTTTTCTATTGTTTAATACAATTGCCAAGCTCCTTACGGAAGATGAGAGTGCTAGTTTTTCTCTCTTTGGTCCCTCCCTGCGCCCCATCTCTCTCCACCCTTCACTGTTCTCTGGCCTGCTCTGGAGGCTAAACACTATGGACTGGATCTTCTCAGATCCTGTGCCCTCTGCTGCCCTTTGGGTCTGGCCAATGGGAAGTATCAGTGGGAAATCAGAGTGTCTTCTAGAGCCAGAGCTCCTGTCATGCATCTCCACCCACATCCCCCCTTTCCCACTCTGAGAGCATTTGGTAACTGTTCCCTCCTCTTACTGCTTTAGATCTAGGGCTGGTAATGGCTGCCTGTGGGTGCCAGTTACTGAGATATTCATCATGTTACTGCCTCTCTAACCAGACCCACATCTCTGTATCTGTTCCCTTCACTGACATGTTTGGATAAATCTTTTAGAGTGTGCTTTCAGTTTCCTCCTAAGAGCAATCAACAACAAACATTGCCCTCTATTCAAAGTTCTATCTTTGCCTTCTCCCGGGCACAGAGGAGAAGGAGATGCTGATTACATTTCCCCTTCCTCACATTGTCTAAGCTAGCAAGTGCCAGCACCAACAGCAGCCTGGGCACAGCGTCTTAAGAGGCCCTGGAAAGAGCTTCTTTTAAAATGTAAGAACACAGATAATTTGGAAGTGCCATAGAAGGTTTTTGGGTGGGAGAGTGGGGAAAGGATTGTTAAATGGAGGGCTTAGCTCTCTACAAGTGGAGAAGTCATCACCTACCATCTTCCACAACACTTTCATTTCTTGCGACTTGGCCTTCACTGAATCATGAGGAAGAAACTGCAAAGATAAGCTTATTGCCATTATGCAGGCAAACATTAACTAAGTCTTCATCCAGGAAAATATTTGGTCTGCTTCTCTCCTAAATAGCTTTTGTGTCATCTCCTATATATGCCTGTGCTTATAATGTTATGTCAGTGTATTGCTTTAGCATCTTTAAAAATTATTTTTATAAACTAATAAAGAATATTTTTTTCTGCTAAGGTATTTAGAAGTGAGCTGTTTTTGTCATGTAAATTCTAAAATACATCAGGCCAGTAACTACAATTAGGCTATTTTATATGCACTTAAACACCCTGAAGTAACGTAATCTTTAGAGATGTTCAATTCCTTTCCAAGTATAAATGCAATCTCATGTTGCGTTAGTTGATTCATATGCAAGTGTATGCTTCAGCTCTGCATTTGGATTTGGGGGCACATTCCATTGCAAACACAGGGTGAACATCTGCCCATGAAATCACTTCTAGCATTTCAGCCAGAGTGGGGAACAGGAACAAAGCAAATAGCCAGTTGAGGGGAAAATGTTCTTGAGGAGCAATCATGTAGGCAAAGAGGGCATTAGGTATTTGAGGGAAAGCAGGGGAATTTAAAGTTAATAAGATTAACTAGGAATAATTATGGTCAGACTTGACTATTGTTCTCTACAGTTTGAGAATGCAGAAGTAGCCAGCTCTAATAGGGAAATTAGTAAGTGGTGTGTAACAATTACTATTTCTTTCCTTTAGCATACATACAAAGGTGCCTCTAAGAGACGACGACCAACACCACCAAGAAATTTCATACTGTATTCTTTAGGCAACAGAAAGCCATAAATATCTTGGAGCAAGCAAGCAATATGGTCAGGGCTGTATTTTATCAAAATTATTTGGGATAGCCAGGAGGATTTGTTTAACTGCAGGTATTCTGGATGGGAAGACGGATCAGGGAATAGTCGCAGTGATTTGAGCATGAGGTCATGAAGCAGCCTGGATGGAACCAACCTCATGGATGTGAAGGGAGGACTGTGTGTGAGAAGAATTGACCAAATCTAAAGCTACATGTGGGGTCTTGGGGCTAGGGAGAGAAAGGTCAAAATATTTCTAGGATCTTTTAGTCTCTATGGTTGGAACAATGGACACTGAAGAAAAGGGAAATTATGAAGAGGAGGTGGGGAGGTTGAGGAGATACCAGAGATGTGTCGAACCAGTTGAATGTGAGAGGCTGGCAACAGATGTTGTCTATAAAATGGCTGGAAGTCCTGATGAGGAACTCAAAAGGGATTTGGGGGTATAGACATCGACCTGAGAATCATATGGCTCGAGGTGACACTTTAAGGGCTGTTGAAATCACCCAGGACATGTGATGTAGGAAAAGAAACAAGATAAGGGTGGGGAAAGAAAAAACTTTTGGAGAAGGCTTATCATTTGAGGACTTGAGAAAGCACTGGTGCAAAGAACTTACTTTCCATTTTACGCTTTAAAAGTGTTTCCCTCGTGCATTTCCTAATTTGATCGACAAGATAACTCCGAGAGGGCAAATGATATTAACCCAGAGAAAAGAATGCCAGACACTTGAAGTGGCTAGCCTAGGGTTGTTCAGTAAGTGGCGAGCAGAATCAAAACAAAGACCCAGGTCTCTCATCTCTTCAGCCCAGTAACTACGATGATGCCTTCACCTTTAAAGGGAGCTTTTCAAGTGTAATGTCTTAGAGCCCTGGAGGGAGGCTGGGGGAATGTCCAAGAGTCCTCCGGGCAGTCTGCAAATCCCCCTCAAGAAGCCCTCTCTGAACGGAGGAAGCCTGAGAGGGAGAAGCCAGGGAGGCAGAGCTCAGTGCTCTTTATGGAGACTAACTCTGATTACACACCGAACTTTAACCCAATATTTCACCTGGACGTGAGGTTCAGGCAAAACCATTGCAAAACTACTCAAATATTCCTTGTTGTCATCGAGCTTTTTCTAAGACTAACTCACTTTCTTGGTAAAACTGACATTATTCAGTAAAAACTTCCTTCATGTTACCTAAGGGAAGATAGTCACTGACCAATAAAAAAAAGTGGGGAGGTGGGAGTGGATCTTCTAGATCATTTGTGCCTCCTACAGTACTGTACCATTCTAAAAACAGTATATGGGAGGTAGCTTCAAGTCTGAGTGGCAGGACATATCATTCTAAGAGGGCATAGCAGAACCTCCTAAGAGTTGGAAAGAGTCGTCTCCTTCAGCAACTAACTTACCCAATGGTAGCTTCAATATGAAGCTGAAAGAATTTTTGGATATAGACATCACGCATCCCAAAAAGATTTTCAGTAGTATCACAAAACCGAAACACACATAGAATCATTTAGATCACTTCCTGGAATGCATTAAATGCATTTTGAGTTTTGCCAGATTTGCCCCCTTTTCTTTATTTTGTGCTTTATGTATTAGAGTTTAGCTTATCCATACTTCCATGAACCAAAGGAGCCCTTCTTGAACTTCTACCTTAATTTAGAAACCATCATGGAGAGCAAGTTCGAAGTCCATGGAGACTTAGATCTGGAACATATTCTAATATGTTTAAAAATCCATAAACCTCTTCCCTGTAGTTGCATGAAATATGTAGAAGAGCTCACTCATAGGTGGAAACAATCAATTAATTATGTAAAAGACCTCATGAAGCACCTACTGCGTGAATTCAGGCATCCAACAGTTTTCTAAGGACTGCAAAGCCCTGGATGGAAACAAATGACAGTAACATTTACCAAGAGCCAGCTACTGGGTCTGAGGCATGAAATATAGGATTTATTGATTTTTAAAGTTGGTATGGTTTTGTTAATATCAAGTAAAAAAGAGTTTAAACCAAAAACAACACTGGAAATGGATTTACTTCATATTGATATGTAGTTCAATGCACCAAGAGTATGTAACAATTATAACAATTCCAATTCCAAACTTACATGGCTTAGTATTCAAAATGTATAAAACAAAAGGTAAAGGAAGTGATTTGATGAAAATGGAAGGGGCACTATATAGATAAGGCCGCCCGTAACTGAACCCAATGATTTGTCTCAGCATTATGAAAAGAAACAAGCAAATCTTAAATAGATTATCCCATCAACATTAGAAAGAAGGAACTACTACCAGAATTTTACACATGGAGATACCAATATTCAGAGAAATAAGGGGGCAAGTCCAACTATGAGTAGGGGACCTGGAATTTGGTCCCTGATCGACTTTACAGCAAAGCCTGCTGTACCAGGTTGCCTCCAAACGAAACCTGAGATTGGTAAACTCATGAGGAAAACATGTGTTCTTGAATTACCCTCTGGGCTCGATTTTACTCGGGGTGTGTTCAAAGAAGCAGAAGGACTAGGAGGTGTGTATAACAAGGGTTTATTATGGGATTTAATGTCATGCAATTGAAGGAGCTGATTTCACAGTCTCTGTGAAGCTGTGTCTGGTGCTGAAGCCAGAAGACCAGAGGGGAAGCAGCAGAGAAGAGCAGATGGACATGAAGTTGGGGAAGCAAGGTCAAGATGGAACCTGCAAGGCTGAGCTCCAGTGCACAAGGATGGCCTGGAACCTTTGCGAAACCAGCTTGACTTCCAACTGTGATGGAGGGGGATGTGCTGCAGAAGAAGCTGGTTGCCCTTTATCACAAAGCAAAACACGTACCTGATTCCAAAGCAGGAAGTTTGGCAGGGGCCACAGGAGCTACCCAGCTGTTGTGTCTCGTCACCAGAAAATCCAACGAGAAGCAACACCAGAATGTCGTTCACAGACTTCCTGAGGATAAAGCAAGATAGCTGCTCCTTCACCTGACCTTCCAAATCTCACTCCAGATGCTTTCTATGGCCCATGCTGACATGTAGCAGATGGGCTTCTGGGAAATGAAGATAAACCAGAATGTGTCTTATGTGGCATCTTGCCCCTACTCTGGAATGCCATCTTCTTGTTTCTTATGCACAAACACATTTTAAAATGCAAGTAAGAGTAAAATTATTGTATATGAAGTAAATAATTTGCAATTATTTGATAGTTCAGCTATTCTATTATTTTTATTGTTAAAATAGGATGTTTCACAGCGTATCCAGCCTTTGTACCTCTATGAATCTGTCTACTGTCGTCAAATAGTTTGAGTAGACGTGTCTTGTTATTCAGGCCAACCTGCCTAACAAATGTGTCTTTCTCCTGTCAATACCAATGCTATGCACTTATTTTTATAGCACAATGCAAAACAATTATAGAAAAAACCTGGAAGTGAATGACATATCTCAGAAGTTCCAGTGGCAAAGATCTTACTCAGTTAATCTTCTTTGGACTTACTTAACTGTTATAATTATAGCACTAGCCAAGTTACTGCCTTCTGTTTATATTTTCTGCTACATCTTTATCCTTTTGTCTACTTGTTTTTGGTGTGTGTGACCATGTCTTTGACTTTTTTAAAAGACGATGTACAGAATTAGGTTAATCAGAGTCCTTTGTTCATAAAGCGCTATCATCATTTATCCATACGTGACTCTTTTATTCTACTTATTTCATTTGTTAATTATCTAATAAAATTATTAATATCCACAAATGTATGACTCAAACCAGAAATGAAAGCATTGCCAATAACATGCTTTACCTATGTTCTTCTCTATTTCATCCTCTTGTGTTTCCAGTACAGGTAGCCACTGCCCTGAATTTTGTATGTGATGTAGCCTTACAAAAGGTGAATGTGTACGTATATATATCTCCACACATTTTCATGTTTGTGTATGGATATGGTTTTTTCACACACTCTCACACAATGCACACACATATATACATAAAAATATATTGTTGTTTTACTTATTTTGAACTCTATAAAAATGGTATCATAGTGTGTCTTCTAGTACTTGTTTTTCTTACACAATGTTATTAAAGTTTAACCTTGTTGTACATTAGGCTGTAAATTCATTCATTGTCACTGCTGCATAACACTCCATTGTGTAAATATGCCATTCTTTATTTATCCATGTTCCTACTGGTGGGCACCTAGCTTTAACATTTTACTTTCATGAAGCGCTGCTATGAATGTTTTATATAGTTTCTTTGGGGAATATAACTAGAAGTGGACATGACAAGTGGATATGGAATAACAGAATATGCCATATTTCAACTTTGTGAGATGTGACGAATTAATTTTCAAAGCAGATGAACCAATGTTCACCCCCATCAGTGAAGTATATCAGGTCCCTTTATTTTGCATGCTATCCAGTAATGGAAACCTGTATTTGAACATGTCATTTAAAAAACAGGATCCAGAAAGAAAATGGACTTATCACTATCTAAAATTATAAATACCTAATGTTGAGCAGAAGGTATGAAATACTTATAGGCAGAAAATTATAATCTTTTTTTTTTCCTGAACGATGTGAAAAATACCTAAGCAAAGCAGTAGCTCCTGTTCATGGATTAAAAAAAAAAACTTGATCAAGATATTAAAGCTCTCCAAACTGACATGTAGAATCAATCCAATCTAGTAAAAAAAAAAAATCACTTTTTTTTGGGGGGGGTAGAACTTTGAAAAACTGATTCATCTGTACTGAAATGCAAAAAGCTCAAAATAGCTGAGACACTCTTACGGAGAAGATGGAGGAGGAAGAACAAATTGCTATTTCAGTTTAACAAAACCTACAAAGCTATAGTGTTTAGACTTTGTGGCTGGAATAGGTGTAGACAAACTGAACAGTGGAAGAGAACAGATATCCAAAGAACCATGCCTATATGTAACTCAGATATGAAAAATATGGTATAACATATTAGTAGGCAAAGGAGAAACTATGTAATAAAGAACAATGTTTTATTTTGATACATTGATATATTATAATATGATTGTCGATGTAGCAATGTTTTATCACATTACATAATTACAGTACAGCATTTTTGTCCATATTCATTATACTCTGCATTAGATCTCTGTGGCTAGTTTACTACTTGTTACAAGTTTGTACCTGTAGCTATCCTTACTCTTAGTCCCTAGTAACCACCATTTTACCCTCTGCTTTTTTGTAGGTTTAACTGCTTCAGATTCCACGTGTAAGTAATATCATGTAGCACTTGTCATTTCTCTGTCTGACACATTATCTCACTTAACATACTGTGCTTATCGTTCATCCATGTTTTCTCAAAAGGGGAAATATTTTTCTTATGGCTGAATAATATTCCTTTATATATATATATATATATATATATATATATATATATATATATACCACATCTTTTTATCCATTCATCCATTGATGGACATTTGGGTTGTTTCCATATCTTGGCTATCGAGAATAATACTGCAAGGAACATGGCAATGCATACATCTCATTGAAATCTGATTTTCATTTCCTTTGGGTATACACTCAGAAGTGGAATTGCTGGATCATATGGTAGATCAATTTTTAATTCTTTGAGGAAACTCCATACTATTTTCCATAGTGGCTAGACCAATTTATAGTGTGTAAGGGTGTGTTTTCTACTGCATGGTTGGCAGATCCTGTTGTCTCTTGTGTTATCTTTATTTTTATAACATAATACATAAAAATGAATTCCTGGTGGATGATGAATTTCAAATGCAAAATTTGAAATTTTTTAAAGATTTTATTTATTTATTCATGAGAGACACACAGAGAGAGGCAGAGACACAGGCAAAGAGAGAAGCAGGATCTCTGTGGGACCCTGACATAGGACTTGATCCCAGGATCCCAGGATCATGACTGAGCCGAAGGCAAATGCTTAACTGAGCCACACAGGCATCCCCAAAATTTGAATTTTTTAGAAGAAAATTTATATCTGAGGAGTAGGAAATGATTTTTAAAAATAAAACAAAAATAATAACTATAGAAAGATTGATAGGTATGATTTTATTGAAGCTAAAAGTCTTCATTGAAAAAATGAAATTAGAATAAAATGCAAGTATAAACTAAAAGAAGTTATTAGCAACATGCTTATCAAGAGAATCAGTATCATCAGTATGTAACTCTTCTAATTAAATAAGAAAAATGTCAACTACCCAATACAAAAATGAGCAAAAATCATGAATAAGTAACAGCCACGTGAGGCAACATATATAAAGATATGTTCAACCTCATTAAATACTCAAATCAAATATCATAATGACATATTTCACATTCATTCAAATGACAAAAATGAAGAAGTATAATTCTTTCCATTAGTGGATAGCATGCAAAATAAGGGGACCTAAATCTATGGATTTATAAACAGAAAATTATAGCATTTACTTCTCTGGTCTTATTGGATTGGTTAGAACTTCCTGTGAAATGTTGACTCTAAATGCAATAGTGGGTATTCTCATTTATATTACTGATTTGAAAGGAAATGCTTCTGATATTTTTTTTTAAAGATTTTACTTATTTATTCATGAGAAACACAGAGAGAAAGGCAGAGACATAGGCAGAGGGAGAAGCAGACTCCCTGTGGGGAGCCCGATGTGGGACTCAATCCTGGGACCCTGGGATCATGCCCTGAGCCAAAGGTAGACATTCAACTACTGAGCCACCCAGGGGTCCCAATATTTTCTTATACAGAATGAGGTTTATGCTAAGTTTTCTGCAGCTACATGACCAGGTTAACAAAATTCTCTTAGCTTACTAACTTCTTTTTAAATTCAGAATAGGTATTGAATTTCAAAAAAAAAAATCCTTTTTGCTACATCTATTTAAAGGATATTTTTTCCTTTAATGTGTTAATAGCTTGAATAATATTTACAGATTTTCTAAAAAACCATCCTTTTTTGCATGAAGTAATTTCAACCCGGATATCACGTATTCTTTTTACATACTGTTGAATTCCATTTGTAAATATTTTGTTTAGTATTTTAACACTTCAATGCATGAGAAATTGGGTACTACAATTTTCTTTCTCAAGCTGTCTGTACCTGCTTTTGTATCAAGGTTAAACTGACCTTGTAGAATCAGCCTGGGGATTCTTACTTCATTTTCTGTTCTTCAGAAAATTTACTCAAATTTGTACGTTCCTTAAACATTGGGTAGAGGTTACCTATAAGACTTCTGGAGTCTTATTTTTCTAGATGTAAATGTTTCATTGCTGGTTCACCTTTTTAATAGTTGTAGGACTATTTACATTTTTATTTCTTCTTAAACTTCTCTTGACAATTGTAATTTTTTCAGATTTTTGTTTTGGTTAAATTTTATAACTTATTGGCATGTAATTGTTGATGATTTTAATCTTGCCCCATCTTTTGTCATATCCCCTTTATGATCCAGTGTATTATTTGTGTATTATTTATTTGTGGCTTTTCTCTCTACCTCTCCCTTCTTCCTTTTTTTTAAGATTTTTATTTTTATTTATTCATGATAGACACACACAGAGAGAGAGGCAAAGACACAGGCAGAGAGAGAAGCAGGCACCATGCAGGGAGCCCGATGTGGGATTCGATCCCAGGACTCCAGCATCATGCCCTGGGCCAAAGGCAGGTGCTAAACTGCTGAGCCACCCAGGGACCCCCTCCCTTCTTCCTTTTTGATCAATCTCACATGAAGTTTATTTCGAACTTAGCTCTCTTGTTGCTTCCTATTGAACCTTTCTATCCTACTTCATTAATACCTGCTCATATCTATGTTTTATCTTTCTTCTTGTCGTCCTTGGGTTTCTTCTGCTATTTCTATTATAACCTCTAGTGTTGGAAAAAAAATCTCAAGACTTTTCAATCTTTTTTCTTTGTAATAAAATCATTGAAGACTAAACAGATCTCAAAATGCTGCTTTTTTAGTTTCCTACAAGTCTTAACAAGAAGACTTTGGGTTGCCCTTCAGCTTTAGGCTTTTCGTGTTTTTATTACCATTCCCTGGTATTTCTTCTTTGACCCATGCATTAAATAGAATTGTGTTTTCCAACTTCTCACTATGGGGGAGTATTCTTCATCTGCCTGTCTGTTATGACTTCTTAATTACACTTCATCAGAGAGCTGTTCTGTGGGATACCTATTCTTTGAAATATGTTGAGACTTGCTTTTGGCCTTGTTCACAGTTTAAAAAATACTCTGTATGTCCTTAAGCAGGACAAGTCTTTTCTAACTCTTGGATGCTCTTCTGTACAGAGCTATTAGATCAAGCTTGTCAGATGAGTTCTATTTTTTATTTTTATTGATTTTTTTTCCTGCTTGCTATCAATAATAATTGAGAGAGCTGTTTTGCAATTTCTCATTATGTTGATTGAGTTGTCGAAATTTTATGTGGTTTGAACAACTTTTATTGCCTACACTTTAAGGATCTTTTGCCATAGCTGTCCTTGTTTAGACGGGTCATATTTTTCCAGTGAACTAAGCCTTTTATCATTGCATCGTCATTCTCTAGACCCCAATGATTATCTTTGTTCTTTAAAGATATTTGTCCTCAGAATAATATACCTACTCCAGCTTACTTTTGGTTATTATTGGCTTAATGTGTCTTTTTTTATCTTTACACTCCGTCCTGGTAGTTTCCTTATTCTTTAGGAACACTTCCTATAAATAACATCTAACTGGATTAAAAAGAACCCTATCTAATAACTTGGTGAATTTATATTTTTATACATGCTATGTTTGTACATTGTATTTATAGATAGGTCTATGTCATTAATCATTTTTTATGCATACTTATGGTGATTATTGGAAAACCTGGATCTTTTAACGTTATCTTAAATTTCAATTTCTGTTTGTTTTGCTTTTCCTAGGTTTCCATTTCCTTTGAAGCATTCACTTTAATTAAATATTTCAGTTTATTAGTTTATTAACTTTCTTCAATTGTTGATAATTCTCATTTTACCTCTCCATTTTTAAAATTTCAACCTATTTTCATTTCTAAAAATTCCATATAAGTGCCTCTACATGTGTTCATTTGGAGGGTTTCCTGTTATTTGCTCATTTTTGTAATTGTATCTTTTGTTTCTTCTGCTGTATGATATACAGCCACTCTGTATCCTGTGTCTGACGATCTCAGTATTTGCAGTCCTTGCAGGCTGGACATAAAAGCTGCTTCTTTCTTCTGCTGACTCTCACTCCTGGTGGCTTGCCTTCCTGTATTTCTGATAATCTTGGTCAACCTATTGATCTTATTCTGAGGTAGTTCTCAAGAATACTTGAGGAGGTTTGCTTTCTATCTTTGCAGGTAGCTCGTAGGTTACACCTCTAGTAAATTAGATAGATAGATTATAATTCTCCAATTCTTAGCTGCTCCAAGGTTCATTATTCTCCTAGCTGTGCTGCTATAGGCGTCCACCGCAGGGCAACACCCACCTCTGAGACACCTGCTGGTCCTGCTACCCTGGCTCCTGGCTGTTCCATCATCCCACTGCTGTGGCTTCAGCATCTTGTGCTCAATATTTAGCTTTGGGTCTCCCATCTTTGGTTTCTGGATGCTCCACCTTGGGTTCACTGCCTCTAAAGTCTTGGTTCCTAGCATCCAGAAGCAGTTGCTAACCACTCTGGATCCCACTCACAGTAGTCTGTTTGTTCCGGGCAGAGGAGGGTTTCCTGGAGACCTCTCTTATATCATGAGACAGCTTTACTGTGAAGAGTCTGTCCTATCTACGATCTAATTGCTGCAGTAGGAGGGTCCCTTGGAGCACCTACGCACTCATGGTCCTGAGAGCAGAATTCCTGCTTCCTTTTTGAAATATGTGGGGTATTCTCCATTTTTGTGAGCCCTTACCCTTTACAACAGAAGCCATTAAACACAGTGTCCCCCTTCTCTTGAGACTAGGGAGTGGGCAAACACGAGGGCCCCACAAGCAAACACATCCAAGCCAGTCTTTGAATAGGAAGTTAGAGGCACAAGGAATCAGAAGCCACGTGGGATGGAGGTAGCAGAAATTTCCAGGTCTCAGGATGACAGTGCAAGGGACACAGAGAATATATCCAATGGCTGAGAGCAATTATATTGGGGGATTAAACTGGGAATCTCTGCTGGAACAGTTCTGTAATGTACTTTGGGCATGGTTTCTGGATGTGTAGCTCCTAACCGGTTCTCCAGCTCTCTAAGAAATTCTGGTGCAACCTAATACTCCTTCATAAATCTCATTTTTAGAGCTAGTTCCTGTCTTTTTTACAACTAAGGCCCTTTCAGACACAATAATGTAATACCTGTTTATGATCCTCGGCTCCGGCAATGATACAATGAAATAATGGCTAAGTTCTCACTGGGCGTTCTCTCCATCTTGAAGGCATCTGGACCTTTTTCTTAAGATAAAGAGTGAAGGCAGAGCACGCCATAGGAAACAGAAAGTGCCATTCGAAGGGAGGAAAATATATTGATTATGATCTTCACTTTTCCCGCTTTATTTCAAGAATACACTATGATGATTATGATATTTAAAAGTTTTCTATGGGGCACCTGGATGCCTCGGTCAATTAAAGGTCCAACTCTTGGTTTTTGGCTCAGGTCATGATCTAGTTCCATAGTTCGCTCTGCGCTCAGCGGGGTATCTGCTTGAAGATTCTCTCCCTCCGTCCTTCCTCTCACTTACTCACCCTTTCTTTTTAAATAAGTAAATAAGTAAGTAAGTAAATAAATAAATATTTTAAG
The DNA here is from genome assembly GCF_905146905.1 of Nyctereutes procyonoides. NCBI lineage: Eukaryota > Metazoa > Chordata > Mammalia > Carnivora > Canidae > Nyctereutes > Nyctereutes procyonoides. The sequence goes on from NW_026575052.1 coordinate 40,351,623, forward strand.
ATAATGAAAAAATAAAATTTTTCTATGGTAATTATCTTAATGGAGTGAAAGAGTAATTATATAGACTAGTAGACAAGGCACCTAGCTGATACCAGGAAGTTGAATAAAACATCTCTTCCAGTTTTACACATCTTCCTTGATAATTTTCTTAATTGTGGAAAATACTTTAAATGATTTCAATTTATATTGTTCCTCAGAGTATTACCTATTGCTTCTGCAGTCTCTCATTTCTCAGAAGCCATTTAGCATCAGGCTTACTGGGTCACATGCAGAGTTAGAAAAGTGATGTGCATTTGCTCCTATAACACCTGCGGTCCAGCCAATCCCACAGAACTGAGAAAAAAACTAAAAACAAAAAATTGTTCTCTAAAATTTCACAAAACCTAGGGCTATCTAGCTCACTAAACATTTTAGTTGATATTCTAAAGCATTACAAGTTTTATTGAGAGCTTTTAATTTTTTTTAAGATTTTATTTGTTTATTTGACAGAGAGAGTGAGCACAAGCAAGGGGAGCAGCAGAGAGAGGGAGAAGCAGGCTCCCCGCTGAGCAGGGAGCCTGACACATATCTACCTCCATCCCAGGACCCTGGGATAATGACCTGAACTGAAGGCAGACCCTTAACTGACTGAGCCACCCAGATGCCCCCAAAGAGCTTTTTCAAATTGTCTAAAATGACAAAAGTTGTAGACTCTTGAGTGATTTCTACCTTTGCGTGGGACAGTGATTATAGGTGTAATATAATAAAATATTGTAATTCTTATAAATCTGAATATTTTAATTTTACCTGAAAGAAGTAATAAAGTAAAATTATACTGCACATAAAACTATAGTGAAACATGTTTAAATCTCTGAAGAAAATTATGTTTTAAGGCAATTTTGCTTATTAGTTGCTCGAGGATGATATTTTTAATTTTAATTGCATTTTAAATATATTTTTAAACTTCAGCAAGACCACTTAATGAATTCTAATTTTTGTTGTATACCTGGAAGTAATAAAATACTTTTTAAAATTATTTTTTAACTATATTTTAAAACATAGACCACTTTGTCTTGGAGTTACGTATAATGGAGATAGCTGTAAATAATAAATTCTGGAAATTCAATTTTGAACATAATTATGTGAATCAGGTTTTATGCTATTTTATAGTTCTCCTTCTTTTTTGAGACTCTTACTGTATTTGGACAAAAATCTTGATTGGCTGCTAAACAACTATTATTTAACAACTATTTTTAAGTGAGGCTATTATACTGAGAGTAAGCAGGAATTATTCAAGCCCACACATACAAAATACATAACTTGCTTCCAAATTTCCAAATATCATAAGATTTCTTGTTTTCTACTCTTGGGTTTTTCATTAATGTAGAATTATTTTCTTATGTTACAGTATCAATTTTTCTTGGCTTCTTTCATAGTAATAATATTGTTTTTAGGTTTTGAGGCTTCCATTATTTTCCAGTATTTTAATAAGGAACTGGGATTCACATGATGTCGGTGGAGTTTATTGTTTAAAATAAAATAAAAATACCTTTATATATAATTACAAAAAAAATTATTGTGGGAAATTTTGGAAGAAGAAGGAAGGTTTAAAGAATAATATAAGATCTCTAATTTTACCACTCAAAAATAAAAATAATCATTGTTCATACTTGTTTTCTTTCTAATATTTATATTATAAATGAGAGGATATATGTGTGTTCATATATATCCTTTAATATTCTTATGGTCGTATGAATATATATAAGCATACATATATACATTTTCATCTATACTACTAGGATTATGTATATATTTCTGAAATATTTGCAGTTAACATATACTTTGGGCATTCATATGAAATATTTTGTTAAAACATGACTTCACTGGTTGCAATGGATTCTGGAGTATGGTTATTTCACAGTTTATTTGGTCATTTTCTTATTCCTGGACATTTGTGTCTTCAATCTGTGGCTCTTTGAGCTAATACTGTAATGGATAGCTTTGCCTACTATTCTTAGTATTTCCAGAACATGGAATCAGTGAAGCAAAGCGTATGAATCATTTAAAGACTATTGATATATTGCTAAATTGCTATTGAGAAAGGTTTACCTTGTAACATAGCATGTTGTTATTAAGGTAGCTCACATGCCACATTGGGCTGAGACACTAGACCAAAGTATCACAAACATGCCTCCATACTGTTGATGAATTATTCTTCTTGGCCTTGATATATCCCATGAATGGGCTGATTCATCACCAAATAGAAACAAGAGCTTTCCGTATCTAGCTTGAAGAATGAATAAAAACATTCATTTAGGGAGAAAAAGATTCCATTTCAACTATAGTAGATGTTATATTATGTGGCATTATAAGTCTTCATATTTTTCTTATTGGTATTTCTGTGTGTGTGTGTGTGTGTGTGTGTGTGTGTGTGTTTCCTCAGCGAGTACAGACTTCACAAAACTTTATTTTCTCTATTTAGTTGTTGGAGTGGCAGAAACACATAATGCTGAAGATCAACTAGAACTATGAAACTGTGTCCAGATTCAATGTTCTGACTCCTGAAATCTTATTTTGCTAGGTCCACAGAGAGGGTTAATTACGAATAAGTAAATATGTTGGCAGTAAATAATGATAAACACATGCAACACAGCAACAATGGGAATAGAGATTTTTTTTGGGGGGGGGGCTGGTTTCAATAAAATCTTATAATCTTGTTCTGTATGTTTCTGATAAGTTTTGCCTAAGATGAAAACATGTATTCAGTCCTACTGACATCAGACTTTTGAAACACAGCTGCAAGCATAGTATTGTTTATAATTTCAATGAAACCTAAAATACATTTCCTTTATGTTAAGGAAGATGGTGAGTGACAAGGGTAGGTTGGGATTTCACTCTTTAGTTTCCCAGATTTCTCTGGGTTCTCTCAAGATTGCCAGATAAACCGTGAGTGTGTGTGGATATGTGTGTGAGTGTGTGTGTGTGTGTGTGTGTGTGTGTTTGTGTGAGGAAGGGAAACAGGAATTCCTTTCGGAAGAGTGACAATCAGTCCTAGCCTAACGCTAGTTTAGGGCAGATGTTCCTAGCAGAAATCTGCTGAAGTAGATTATAAATACTGTCTGGTTGCCAGAAATCAGGCTAGCATTTCTCTCTGCCTTAATTGCAAAATGCTGATCCTGCTTAAGAAGAAAAGGAACAATACCCAATCTCTCAACCTCTCCCAACCCCCCTTCCTTCCACACCATCACTTAATGAAGAGAAAAATACACCTTATTTTTATTATGCCTGATTTCATTTAGGTGAACGTAGTCTTCTTGTAAAATATCTTCACAACCCCAGTAGACTAATCAAAACTATGAAAAGTAAAGGATGTCACAAGGTTCCTTCAGAAGATTTCCACACTATGACTATATATTTAGCTATGATCTAGCAGGCATGCAAATTTCTTATAATCAAAGCTCTTTAGGGTTGGCTTTCTTACAATTTTGGTTTTATATTTTATATATAAAATATAAATATATAAATATATGTATATTTTTACATTTGGACCTTAAAATTAACAATATGCTGGTGACGTGGCTTTCACTTGTTGATATGTCCTTCTTTTTGAAATACATACTTTTTCTAACACATCCCCTCTCCCACCAGGAATTGAAGTTACTTTGCTGTAAGAATGGATAACCTTATGCATTTTTACATAGTTTGATTTTTATGACTTTATGGAAAAATCATTAAAATTCATTTTCTGATGCATGTATTTTTTATTTATGGAAGAATATAATCGAAATATCTGCAGCCTCAGTAATCACCTACCTCTTTTGCTACACAGGCGAGGAACAAACCTCTTGAAATTATGGTGCATTTTATTAAAACAAATTTACATTTTATTGTTCTCCTATTGTTGAATTACCTCATTGTTTGAAAATTTAGACTGGCATTTTATATCCTAATCTAAAAAGTTGCAAGAAAATGTTTTGCTTCCTTTTTTAGCCCCAGGGAAAATGATGGTATTCTCAGTAGAATAACAGAGATTTCTCAAAGAGCTCAGAATGAAATTCTAATGCATCACTAACTTCTTTTTCATAGTTGTTTTTTTTTTTCAACTCTCCCTAAATTGTAAACACACTTATACTCATTGGCAAATATGCTTCAGCTGTATTTCTGTCCATCCTGAGGAAATAAGTTAAGGTTTCAGGATTCGTGAAGAAGGAAAAGTAGCAGTTGTTTTATGATAATATGTGCCAAAGCATTTTTTATAAACAAACAAAAAACAAAAACAAAAAGACCACCCAAACTGACAGCATCCTGGCCTTTACATTATGTAGCATTTTGAGGCACCGGACTTCATCAAAGGTAGACACATGTTGTTTTCAGATGTTTTTAAGAGAGATGTGAGAGTATATGGAGAGTTTCAGAAAGGGCAATGGGCTGCTTCTTTCTCAGATTCTCCATGGGGTGCTTCCACCCATGAACCAGCAACAGTGTCTGCTGATTTCCCATTCGGGGATAATGAGACATAGCAAAATATGCGTGCAAGATAGCAGTGTATCTCCTATGGCTTGCAAACCCTGACAATCAACACAGCCACATGCTTCAAGGCAAAGAAAACTTTCTCTTCTGTGCATTTGCATTATTGTATACCACATACTGTGAATATAAATAAAACACCTTCCCAACCTTAGATAGAAATAAAGCTACACTGTCAATAAGAAGATACTAAAAACTCTACTTTTGTTTACCCCAGACTCTGGCTCTAGGTTGATCTCAATCTTTACTTGAATATGAATGAATGAAAGAATCAACCAATCAAATAACAATCAACAACTGCAACATTAATCATTTTCTTTTTAATTCTTTGGCCAGATAGTTGATTAAAAAGGAGAAAATATAGTGCTTAGACTATTTAAAAAGCCTAAAAAGTATACATAAGCCTAGAGAATGTATGAAATATGCTTTAAGGCGATAATTGCATATATTTAAACTACCTTGCAAATGGTCATAAATTAATCATAGAAAAGTTTTAAGTATTAAAATTACTTTGAAGGAAGAAAGGTGCTTACAGTAAGAAGCAAGAGAGAATGAGACCCTCTGCAGGGAGAGAATGCTATTTCTCATGTTCATGGGGTAGAACAGCCAACTGAATGCCCCACAATATTCATTTCAAAATCAATTTTCTCATCGCATGTACAATTGAGTTTGTGTAAGTCAAAGGTGAGTGTAATTACTTTTTAATTTTATCAGCATATCTTTGAGCACTGTTTCTCAACTCCTCTAGCTCTAAATTCAGAACCATGTGTTCTGGAATGTAACTTACCTCTAATTACTTCATTTGGTTCATTTTCTCTTTTCACCTAGATTATAAATTCCTTTTAAGAAAAGTTTGTCATATGTTTCTGTATCACCCAATGCTGGGCACTCAGTAGGTAGTTTCTGCCCAATAAATGCTGTCTTATGGGGAGATTAACCCTCAAATATTCGGTGGCATTCAAAAGATCTACTACTAAAGGGGATGTATTTTATTTGCCTTTTAGACACCTTTTGCTTTATTGGGATTCCATATTCTATTATTCCCTTTTCTTTCTCTTTCCTGTCATTCCACACTCTTCACATAACCGTAATCCCAGTCTTAGAGCTTCATTCACTTAACAGACATGTACTAAGTGGCTTCTAAGTGTTTGGAACTCTGTAAAGCACTGGATGGAGGGACATAGCTAATTACTTTGTACTGTTTCTAATGCATGTAATTGTTAAACAAGAGTCAGAAAAGCATCTTTTTTGTTCCTTATTTTAGAACTGCAGTACTCATGGAAAATGAATTAAAGTTTCTGCCAGATTCAATCTATATACACTGAATTCCTTTGGGAAAATCAGAGGTCATCATTGCACCTTTGCTCAATGTGTGGTTGGGTAGAGACAGGAGAGTGGAAGTTGTTATGAGACATCCGTATCCACAAGGATGGAGAGTTGCCAAATGCTTAACTGGGTTCCCGCAGAGGCCAAGGTGAGCAGGAAACAGGTTGCGGGAGTGACGCAGGGGAAGCCTGGTGGAGCTGCTAAATTCCCTCACTTGATACAGAGCAGCAGAATTAATGGCCAACACCATCAACGGAGAGTTTAATGACCTTGAGGGTACCTTCTAAGGTCAATGAGCTTTTACTTTCCAGACTGGAACTGCCCTTAATGAATAGAATTGCTACCCACCCTAACAGGCTAAAGGTAGGAGAGTGTTGATCTAGGAGAAAGTGAAGCCAAGCAAAGAAAACTTCTGTTTTTTTCTAGTGACTGGCATAGTTTTCTGCTATGAGGTGTGATTTTAAACATGCAAAGAGGCCCCAATCCACCCCCTAACACTTTGCAAATGAGGAGATTTTACTATCACACTGCCCTCTAGACCTGTATTTTTCAATTCCATTGCTTAGAGTTTTAATGGGATATGCAAATATTTATCTGTGCGTGACTCACCAGATTTGCATTCTTTGGGAATGGGAAATGGAGAGAAAGGAGAAGGGAATGGAGAGGGAGGGGTGTGTGATTAAAAAATAAACGGATAGGAAGAGAGCTGGAAAGACATAACGAAGACAAAGTGTGACATAGAAGTTTAGTAAGAAAATCCATGTCAAGAACAGCTTAATGGGAAGCTGTGAGATTGAAGTAGCATTTGAACTTCCCTGGGCTTGTGAAATGTGAAATAGGTAACTTCATAATTAAGAACACTGTGATTTCAAGATTCCTTTAAAGTTAACATCTTGGAAGCATCACTAGCCTAAATGACAGAGATCTGTGCGGAAATCAAACTCTCATTGAAGGCCAGAGACATCGTCAAGGGAAAGCATCTTCCACGAACATAGTACCGACCAGTACGCTCAACCAAAGAGTCCCTGTGATTAGAGTGGTTTAATTCAAATGGCACACATCTTTGCCAAATCTTGGCCAGAAATCGATGCTACAAGTCCCGTGCTTTAATCTTTGCATTTAAAAAAACACATAACACTAATTGACACTGATGTCTACTGAGGGTTTATTTTACTTGAGCATCTCAGATCATGGGATGTTTTTTATTACTGTTATTTTTACTTTAGGGACTTTAATAAGTAAAATGAAGGATGAGAAATTAAATTCCATTTATCATTCATTCCATCACTCAGGTCATTCATCAAGTATCTCAATTCACTGTATGAGATGTGAAAATTCAATAGGAGACAAATCTAGGCAGATTTCTTTATAAAGTCTGAAGCGTGTAGGAGACACTGCATTTAACCAAATCATTACTAACTTAAGAAGCATCTACAAGAGAATCTTGGCCTCTATTTAGGGCGTGGGTTGATTCTTGTATTTCTATGCCTGTACTTTATCAGAAGATGGAACTTGTGCTTAGGAAATAGTTCAATTCTATTTTTCAGAAATTTACCTATTTGTAAATAGGCAGAAGAACCTCTCTTGATATTAAAACAGTATCATTTATTGATATACTTTGAATAGGAGCCAGTAGCCCAGCTATATCAATAACTCCGATACAATCAACGAACTTGAATCAAAGTACCAAGATCAGTTCACACTGGGAGATGACATTCCCCCCCGCCTTTGGACACCCTAAGTTTGCATTTCTGTGAATATATCAGAATATTCTGAATGCCATAATTACCACATAGCCACCAATATATTAATTTGGCCATAACACAGGACAATTTTCCCTAGTTTCATTTTTGAAACCTTGGGCTACTTATACAAAATATCCAGACCTGAACAGAAACACCTCTTGCTGAAGTGGGTGGACTCCAAAATAGAGAGCTCTAGATATGAGAAATTGTGTTCCTTTTAAAAAAAACTCTGTGATCACTTTTCCCTTTATATGACATTCTAATGTCATTTATTCTTCTATTTATTCTTCTATTCTTTTGTTCTTTCTTGGTGCTATGTGTGACTAATGCAATTCAGATGGGCTGGTAGCCATGGAAACTATAGAAGACAGAAATATAAGTCTATTCACTTGAGGGCATCTTTCCCATCACCCATACCTGTCAGTTTCTTGGTTACTGGTAGACTGAAATACACTTTATTAGAAATTTAAAATGGAAATTGTTGTGATTACTTTTTATTTTTATTAACTTCCGGCTTCATTTTTTAAAACGGAAAATAGTAGTATTTTATGAATTATTAATGTCCCATGCTGCCTTGAGGTTACTAAGGAGAATGTGTCATATTCAGAGATAAATTCAGGTTGTGATTTTCATGAAAATATTGAAGAACTGCACAAGCCATAACCAATAGGTATGTATTTGTTGAACCAGTTACTCCTGGGATACAGAGCCGACTTGGGAATATTCTCATTCAATAAACACTCTTTGTAAATTAAAGCGCTGTGAAAAAATCCATGCACATAAGATCATTATCTTTAATAGCATTTGATACTAAGAAATTTGCAACTAAGAAATTGCAACTTTGAGAAAATCTGTTTTATCTTTCATGAAACAAAAGGTGTATGTATCAGACAGGAACTATTCTGTTCTTATTCCATTTTAATTGGTTTCTCCTACCATGTTGGCCGATTACTTGGCCTCCTTTCTAATTGAATGCTGTTGCTCTTTTCCATGAAAATTTCATTCGGTTTTCTGTTTTTTTTTTGTTTGTTTGTTTTTTGTTTTTTTACTTTGGTCTATAATTCCTTTCATTTGCTTTGATTTCTAGCTCACAGACTCACAGAATATTGGAATTGCGAGGGTCTTATAAAGGATCTAATGCAACACATGCATTTTAAGGAGGAGACAAAGAGCTCCAACCTCAAATGTAACAGCCTCCTCCACATTTCCTCTTTGATCACAGGAAAGTCAAACATCTTAAGTCCCAGAATGAACTCTTACATTCCCCCAAACCTGCTCTTTTCACAGTTTTTCCAATCAAATAAATGTCATGAACATATACTCAATTGCTCAGGCCAAAAATCCTGAGGCCATTCATGACTCTTGTTTTTCCCTCTCAGCCTGACATCTAATCCATCAGCCAGTCCAAAACCCTGTCTCAGCTCCAAACACGGATGCCATCTTTAAAGACATAATCCCTGATTCCCACCCCCCAAGCCATTCTACATCTTCATTAGCACTGGTTTTTCTTTGGGAGCTCTTTACCATCTGAAATTGGTGCTGTGTATTGATTGACTGAATCACTATCACCACACTATAATGTAAACTCCTTGAGGGCAGTGACTTTGCATACCTGTTCATTGCTGTATCTCTAACTGCAGAAAAGTGCTGATGCCCAGAATATGCTCAATAAATTATACATGAAAGATCAAGCAACTGCATTAGTTGAGTCACTGAGCAGCTACGCTATATGACTATTTAGCAGCAGAGCTAGAAAGAGGACCTGAAAGTTCTTTCTAGATTCTAATGCTTTCCTCACTATCATATGCTACCTCTCATTGTTCTTTTATTTTGCTCCTCCTTCTTTATTCTTCTTTATATTTTCCTCACAATATATTTTGCTTTCAAATATAAACAGTAAGCCTGCATTTACAGAATTCTTAATTTTATGGAACATCACAGATTGTTCTTTCTGAATGCTACCTTATGTACCTTACAAGATCTAAGGATACGTTTTCCTCTTTATTCCAACCCTAGAAGACATCCCCTTTCTCCACAATCTGAAACCTTTAAGGTAGAAAGAGTTCTGATATTGCAAACCAGTATGTTTCATCCTGTATCCAATCCACTGATAGATTTTTGGATGGGACCATTAAGACACTGCAAACAAAGGCTGTGTACTATCTGAGGCTTGGAGTTCTCTTCCACGTTCCTTTAAATTATTAGCAGAATTCAGTTCCTCATGTCACAGAACTGAGGGCTGTGATTTTCTTGCTAGCTGTTTCTGGGGGTCTGCTTCCAGCTGTTAGGGACCACTCGCCCTTCAGGCAGTTCACAACATAGCTGTATTGGAACACCCGGCCACCAGAAGAACATCCTTTAACCTCTACAACCGGTCAGAGAAAACGTTCTTTTTGTAAGAGTTTGAAGGATTAGGTCAGGCCCACCTTAGATATTTTCCCTTTTGTCATATAACATCATAATCATGAGAGCGATGTCTCATTAATATCCACAAAAGTCATGAACACACTCAAGATAATTATATAGAGCATGCATGTCAGGAGTGGGACTCTCAGGGACCATCTTAGAATTCCACCTCAGACCATATAATATCCAATAGGAGTCAGAATTGCTGGGGGTATAGAAAGAAATAAATAATACATACATACATACAAACAATCAAGCCTTTTCAAACTGGAATGTTTCTCTTTCCCTCAGCATCATTACTAAGATGCCACTTGAGAGGCTTCTTGATGTTAAGAGAAACATTCCAAGCACCCATTAGTTTGGAAAATGTGTAATCTGGTGGTTTGTTTTTAGTTATATGATCTTTCAGAGCCTTTAGTAATCATGTGGAATCTCTAATAAGAAGGATTTCCTAAATGTACCAAGGAACATAGTTTCATGCCAGAGTGTGGCTCATGGCTGTGCTGGTTGTGTACTGGCAAGATCCTTCCCGATTAATCAACTTTTCCTTCTGATTGGTGGGTGCTTGTTGGGCACCTAAGTATTTTTACTAACACTTCTGCTCTGGAGCTGTAGTTCTCGACTCCATGTTCATATTGGAATCACCTGGGAGCTTTTAGAAATAACTAGTGCCAACTAGTCCCAACTCTAGATATTGGGATATATGCACAAATTGAGGCACACACTTTAGTAATGTTTTAGTGCTTTAAATATTTACCAATACTTGCCACACCTACACTTATCTAAGATTTTCTATATATTAGGCATTATGTCACATGATTTGAATGAATGGCCTTTTATTTAATCTTCCTTCAAATCCTATGAGGTCAAGCTCATCAGATCTAGTTTACAGAAGAGAAAATTGAAGAACTGAGGAGTTAAGCAACTTGTCTGAGGTCTCACAGGGTCAAGATACGACATGAAACTAGTTTAGCCTCCCTTCTGAACTCCTGAGTTTATTTAAGAATTCTGCTACCCTACTTAGTAAATTGAGCTTTGGTCAAAAGAACCATAATATAAAAATCTGCAACAATTTTAAAAGAGCTCCTCTTTCTCTGGACCTAGGGCTACACAATGACACAGGAAGAAAAGCACTCTGACACAATTTTGGCATTGTGGCCCCAAGCAACAAGAAATCCCAGCCTCAGTGAATGGAGAGCATAGAGCTAATGCAGCATAAAGAGCCAAGAATGGGCCAGGAACTGAACTTGCCCAGGATATGTTTCCAGCTGGTTAAAGCCTGCTTCCTTTGACCACTGTGTTTGAGCTAGAATGCAGTCACTTTTCAAGCAAATTATATTAGTGCCTGCCAGGGAGAACCTGTCTGTAAAAAGACATCATACGATTTCTGCCCATCCTAATGGAGATGTGGGGTTTAACTGTTGGGTTTCAAGATACAGTAACATCAAAGGCATCGAGGACAACTTCACTCATCTTTATTGCATTTTTTCCCCCACATGCCTTTTAGGAGACTTGGAACCTGCCCACATCACCAGTTTTAGCAAGCCAAGGCTGAGAGATTAATATTCATGCTTTGAAAGTACCTTTCTTTTAGACATCCTTTTGTGGATTTGCACACATCTCACCTCATTAACGTGTACTATTTCTAGAAGATGGAGAGTCCTCAGACCTCCTAATGGGCAATGATAATAAAATCACAAAAGGTATTTAAGGATGATGGACCATCACAATGAACCATGGTGATAAAGGAGCCCTGTATTCCATTTTCATTGTTTGCAATAATTCATTGTGTTCCCTTGAGCAAATATGTAAAACTTAATTGCATTTGTCTTCTACTTTGTAGAAAGGTGGTGAAAAAGATGATCTGAAAGTAATCTTGGCTAAATTGAAAAAAAATTGGTGTTTGTGACCCAATCAGTTCAAATCCAGAGACCTTAGGGTTCCGTGAAATTAAGGATTGTATGGGAACCGATCTCCTGTTCTCACAAAACTCAAAATCGAGGTCCAAGCAAGGGAAATAAGTAGAGTATCTGGGAGAATTTAATAAACTCTGTTATAAAAAAGGCAGATACAAAGTGCTTTGGGCAGTTCGTGGAGTTGATATCAGGGCTTGAAATCCTAAGCTCAGCATTCACTCGTATGAGTAATTAATCTCGGATCAGGCTCAAGTTTTATCAATCAATAGGCTGTATTAAAATAAACATGTAGGACTGTAGTGGAGAGAAACTAAAAGTAAGCTAATGAATGTGAAAAGTGCTTTGGGAAGTGGGAAGCTCTTTTTAAGCACTGCTTGTTGCCGTAACGATTGATTCTTGGGCCATCAGAGGAGGGATTCGGGGATGCTTCAGAGAAGAAGGGATATTGGAAAGGCAGTAGTCTTAATACCCGGCTGATTATTCTTTTTGTTTGTCTGAGAGTCACACGTAACTGGGTGTTCTGTGTTTTATTTGGCAACACCACCTAGAATTTACTTGGAATCCAGTATTGGGCAAGTCACCCAGCACAAGTGTGAGCCAGGCTGGGTGCACTGGGGATTAGCTTGTTGTTCTTACCTTCCTACTTCTTCATACTTCTTACCCCCCCAATCAGGTCAGGTTTTTTTTGAACAGCCAATATCGCTGACTCACACTGGCTCACACTCCATTACTCTGGGCAGATCACAGGGCCAGCAGGTAGGCAAGAATGTATTTCCACACTGTCAGAGACAAGGAGGGCTCAAAATCCCCTCAGAAAGTAGCCTGCACAGAGCTACCTGGGTCACAAAATGTGTAACATTCCAGAGGAATTACTATGGCTCCGCTCAGTGTGATTTCCATCTGAACTTGGGAAAGTCCCTCTGAAGGAATCCGACACTTTTAAACCAAACAGAGGGTGAACTAGTTGTTACCTTATCTGTTACCTTATCTGAATTATTTACAAGCACATTTTGTTACTCCCTGAAGCTTGTGATCTTGTTCTATGTTTACTTTCTCCCCACCCTGAATGAAAGTACCAGCCACATCAGAAGGTTGGTCTTTTTTGGGTGTGTGATTTTTGTGTGGTTGTGTTCGATCTTATTCTCTACATGGAAGTAAGGTGTCTGTAACCCTTGGTGTTTTGGGAAGACCCTCGGAAGCAGAGAAGGCACCTTATGTCTCTGTTGGATTGGAGGGGCCATCTGTAGGACCGGTGCCCAGGGGCCAGATTTTGGAGCTGCTTACCAATGGCGAGGATATTGTTTTTATTTAGTTCAATGGATACGGAGCAATAAAAATAACAGTGCTTCTAAAAATGCTCTTATACATACCGAAAGTGTGAGAAAATGACAATTATCCCCATGAAGAATTGTATTGTACTTCTAAACTTGAGGCAGCACTGAGTGAGATCCTAATGGAGCATAAGGATGAAAGAGCAAACCCTGGATGCCCCCAGTGGGAGGAAATAAAGTGACTACAATGCGTTCAGCAGCACCTCTCCCCCTTAAACAGCCTTCCAGATCTCCTGACTATGCCTCACAGCACCACTTCCCCAAATATTTGCTGCAAATCCCATTAGGAAAGTTCAAAAGGGAGGACTTTGCCTGGACGAGACTTTCTGTGACACTGCCATAAAAATCACTAGTGTCAGAACTCTGGGAAGTTTCAGGAGATACTGTGTGCTGAGGGAACTTATCTGCCGAACCCCGTAACAATGCACCCAGAATTAAGTGCTTTAGAGCCAGACATCTGCCATGGCAGGAAAACATATTTTAAAAGTAAGCAAGGTGTGTGCCTCCTCTTTCGAGAAGAGAAGTCTGGGTGGTATATGCTGGGTGCAATGTTGACTGTGAGACCAGTTATAGGAAGAGGAATTTAGTCTATAAAATGGCTCAGATCAAAACCCAGGTAGATCAAGAACATTGTTAGTGGTCTAAGTTTTGCAGTTTTCACTTTCAAGCCACTCAGACTTAGGATTTTAGAGGCAGAACAGTGGGGTGACTTGAATAGTGGAAATCCAGATTTCACTCATACATATAACACACTGCCTTACCACCAATGATAGCCATGAATTTATGAACTTTAGGTGGTAGCTTAGTTTTAATTTGGTTAATCTAATGTACTAGATCAAAGTAAAGGAAAGCCTTATTTTCCAGATGCCTTTCAGATTGTTTTTGTACATGTGTGAGGGCACACACGTGCACGCACGCACACACGCGTGCACGCACGCACACACACAAACACACACACCCTTTTCCAAAAACAAAGTGCTAATCAACAAAGGAAGCTTTGAAAATGGAAACAAGTCTCCAGGGTTCTCGATTACTAGTTTGTTCTAACTTTGTTCCCTTAGTACTTCATTAAAAATAGGAACATTAAGGTCTAACAATAATAATGTAGCTTTATCACTGGAAAAAAGTAAGAATCATAATTAGTCACTTCAAAGAGGGGGTAGCCTCCTGCCTCCGTAAATACAGGACTGAATAGATTCTTGAATGTTCTTCCTCTGGAGACCCTAGAAGTCTCTAGGTTTTAAGAAACCTACTATAAAAAGGAGTTCTCAAGCTTCCCACCTCAAGCTTCTTCCAGGGATGGAAGTTACAGCATAGACAAAAATAATTACAACACAAGTCTGAGTGGAAAGAATGGGCTCAAGTGACCATTACTAATAGGAGGTGGTACAGTGGGATCCCTGGGTGGCGCAGCGGTTTGGCGCCTGCCTTTGGCCCAGGGCACAATCCTGAAGACCCGGGATCGAGTCCCACGTCAGGCTCCCGGTGCATGGAGCCTGCTTCTCCCTCTGCCTGTGTCTCTGCCTCTCTCTCTCTCTGTATGACTAACGTAAGTAAAAAAAAAAAAAAAAAGAGTTAGGAGGTGGTACAGTGCCACAATATACTTGGAGACTGGAGAAAATATTTATTTTTAGTTTAAAAAATCAGATCTAAAATTGAACTTCATTATTAAAGTTGATATATACTAATGAGCCCAACGTGGATTACACTTTTCTTTATACCAAGGCAGTTAGAATGTACAATTCTGAATATTTTGTATTGGAGAAAGAGGCTCACAAGGCATATTCCTGAGAGCCCATGAAAGACATTCAGCAGATCTGGGAAGGCAGCTCTGGTTAGGAACCAGCGAGGGCCTATGGAGGTTGAGAGCAAGGAGACCATTTAGGGCTGATGAGAACCAGGAAAGTCTCAATACAGGAAATGATGTGTAAATCGGTGAAGAAGAGTAGACTCTTACCTGTGATGAGGGGGGAAAAGATAATCTTGGGAGAAGCAAGCCATAGGCAGACTCTGAAATACAGCATGGATTAACAGCTTCTTAGAAAAGAGAGTATGCTTCTTTCAATTCACGTTGAGTATAAACCTAAGGGACATTATGTATATGTGTTGGTCTGTTTGCTTTGGATGATGTTTGAAATTTTTATATTTTTCTCCAGGTGCCTGGGTGGCTCTGTTAAGCCTCCCACTCTTGATTTCAGCTCAGATCATGGTCTCAGGGTTGTGGGATTGAGCTCCGCCTTGGGCTTTGGTCTCCCTGCTCAGGGCAGAGTCTACTTGAGATTCTCTGTCTCCCTCTGCCCCTCCTCCCACTCATGCTCTCTCTTTCTGTCTCTAAATAAATAAACAAAATCCTTATAAATTTGTTTATATCTTTCTCAATTCTATCCTACATAATATATCATGCTTGTTGCAAAATTATTCTATCAGGGTCACTGAAAAAATTTCAAACATATTAAACAGGTATTTCTCTTTAAAATAGCTGGCTGAAAATATAAAACAAATCAATATGATAGGAAAAAGATTATGTCTTTTGTCTGCTCTTTCCATCCATGTACCTTTCACAGAACTCAGGTAGTTGATATGACTCTAAAAGTTTTCTTTTAATAAAAGTGAAACTCAGTATTTAAGGTTAATTTTTAAAAAGGTGACTTGCAGGAAATGAATTTGGGACTTTCCACCCTAAATCAGATAGAAGTCGATGCTCTTTTGGAGTTTGTTTAAGCATTTCATTACATTTTACAAAAATCTTGGACTGGGCCTTTAGCCAAAAATGTATTTCCCTTTATCTCTTGAATGAGGTACATCTCAATAGAAATTTAATGTGCATGTTTTAGGCTTATTAGCACCTTTTTCTCACCCATATCTTTTAGCTATATTGGATGCTGGATTACTTGACAAATGGTACACCCTCTACACACACACACACACACACACACATACATACACACACACACACACACACTTTTTTTCTGAGAGCTGAGATACCTCCATGACTAACAGAGAAGTCTTACTAAGCTCGACTTTGAAGGACTTTATCTCTCCCTATGTCCACCCCCTCCTCAAACTGTAAATTCACCTACACAGCATATTGTGGACACTGCTGTGGGTCATGAGAGGAAGGGAAGAGGGATAAACCACAGTGACCAATGATTCTCCTAGAGGCCAACAGATCCAAATTAGTGCTCCAGCTTCTGGTCCAGTCTTGAGAAGGAACAAAGAAGCAGAAGGGAGAGAAGTAGAATGTCTTTGAGACATCAACTATCATAACAGT
Organism: Nyctereutes procyonoides; assembly: GCF_905146905.1. Taxonomy (NCBI): domain Eukaryota; kingdom Metazoa; phylum Chordata; class Mammalia; order Carnivora; family Canidae; genus Nyctereutes; species Nyctereutes procyonoides. The sequence continues at coordinate 40,368,124 of NW_026575052.1, forward strand.
AACTTATTATGAGCCTTCTCTGAGCCAGTCACTGTGCTATGAGTTTTATACAAATATCATTTACATTCTCAGGATAGATATTATCTTTCTGTTGTTTTGTTTTTTTCTTATTTTTAAATTTTTAATTTTTTAAAGATTTTATTTATTTATTCATGAGAGACACACAGAGAGAAAGAGAGGCAGAGACAAAAGCCAGAGGGAGGAGCAGATTCCTTGCGGAGAGCCCGATGCAGGACTCAATCCCCAAACTTGGAGATCAAGCCCTAAGCAGAAGGCAGATGCTCAACCACTGAGCCTCCCAAGTATCCCTTGATTTTTTTTAGAGAAAGAGAGAGCAAGAGAGCATGGGTGAATAACAGGGAGGGGCAGAGAGAGAATAGCAGGGAGGGGAGAGAGAGAATCCCAAGCAGGCTCCATGCTCAGTATGGAGCCTAAAGTAGGGCTCAATCTCATGACCCTGAGAGTGTGACCTGAGCTGAAATCAAGAGTTAGACACTTAACTAGCACTGATCCACCCAGGCTCCCCTCTCCTTCTTTGATAGAATGTAAGTATTTAAATTGTTGCCAAATAAATGTTACAAAGAAAACATATATTGTATTGCATTTTCTAGAAGTTCAGAAGGAAGGAAAAAATCACCGGAGCAGGGTTGCTCAAGATAGTGTCATGGCAGAGTTTGAAATACGTGTATGTTTGGACTAGCAGAGGGCAAGGAAGGGGAGTTTCATAAATGATGAGTTAAAGAGATCAAAAAGAACACTTGGGCTCTTGTGACCAGGGATTTGGGTTTACACAGAAGAAATGAGTATGGGTAAGGAAATTTGGGGACACAGGAAGAGGGTGACTTAGGTTAAGTTTCTGTGACTGAAGTCCGAAGCAGGGATTCAGGCCCATGGGTTTCATTACTGTGGGTGTGCTGTCTGGAGAAAGGCGGCAAGGGCAGGAGGATGCAGCAGGGGAAGGCACCCAGCATGGAAGTGGCTCCAGCTAGAGTCCGGCTACGGCTGGATGCCTCAGGGAGCACAGAGCCCGAGTAGCACCACAGATTTGATCCTGCCTTGAAGCAAATGGCCCCTTGCAACCTCTGTTTGTGGGATGCCCTGAGGAATGGGGAGCTCCCTTCTGAGGTTCACGTTTATCTGGAAGGAATCCTCTGGAGAAGGGAATAGCTGGCAATAGTCAGCAGGAGATACTCTCCTTAGCCAAGGCAGTGCAAGCAGCCTTCTAGAAGGGGATCAGGGTGGAATCCCAATAATGTCCACGCTGGAAGGACTCAATGTCATTGTGAGGAGTTTGGGGTTTTCCTTACTGAGCACTCGTGGGCTGTTAAATGAGGCTGAGGAAGGGATTTCAAGGTCAGAGCACTATTCTGGGATGAAAAATACAGAGTGTTAGGAAAAACAGATTAGTAGGGTGAGGAACTAAAAGAATAAAGACCATTTGATAGACAATAATAATGACAACATACATATTGATCATGTAGTGTGACACACACAGCAATAAGTACCTTATGTGAATTATCTCCATTCCCAAGATAGTCTCCCAAATCTTACATTGTGACAAATGGGGAACTGAAGTTCTGAAAGGCTTATTAACCTGCTCAAGTCCAGGGCATAAGTGGTGGAGCCAGAGTAACTAACCACAACCTAACATGGCTTCCCAGCAGGTAGAACTTGGTAACTGTGTGTGAGGAAGGAGGCTGTTTGTACGAGTTTCCTCTTGTCACTGTAACAAAGTACCACAGATGTGATGTCTCAAAACAACAGAAATCTATTCTCTCCTAGTTCCGGAGGCCAGAAACTGGAAACCAGTATAACTTGGCGAAAATCAAGGGATAGCAGCAGCCATTGCTCAGCCCACCAGGCCATGGGAAAACATCAAAGCTTTTGAAGCCATGTGATGAGGAGAATAGTAGCATTAATGGGGTGGGGTGGGATGGGAAATCAGGCCTGACCAGTGATTGGATTAGAGACAGAAATGGAGGAGTCTAGGTTAGGATGTACCGAGTCTGAAGTGTTGACAGGATATCCACGTGGACAAAGCCTGAGATAGCTAGGAACCTGGAACGGGAGCTCAGAAGGAGTCAGAGATGCAGGCTTAGCATGTGGAGAAGGATGGATGGGTAAGGCTCAGAACACGGCCTGCAGCATGTGGGCCGGGCCTCCCTCTTCTTGCAGCACCCTGCCTGTCTGCTTTTCCTCATATCCAGGTGTAGGCTGGTACCCAGCCGGAGCTGCACTCCAGCTGTCTCTATAATTCCTGCCAATCTCTTACCTATTTCATCTTGAGTCTCACCTTCTGCTATACTCAGCACAAACCCATGGCTCCTCTGTCTTGTAGATCCCGATCTAATTCAGGTGTCCCTTTTCCCCATTCACTGGGTGCCTAACTCTGTCATGTCCAATCTTTTACTCTTCTCTTCTTCCTTACATAGCGACTATCTAATTGTGGGCTTTATTTTTCTTAGCTGGATGTCTTAATAACACCATATCATTTATGTTCTACAGTTCTTCCCACTTCCTGTAGCGAAGCTAGAACATGGGTTCATTCACTGCTCACCCCTCATTGTTCTTTCAGATCACTGAAGCTCAACTATCACCTAAAAGCCCTTCATTTGAGATCTAGAAGCCCTATCTACAGATTATTCTTTATTATTCTTCATTTATTTATTATTTTTACTTTATTATTCTTCAATTCCAAAACCCTCTTCTGTTGTCTATCTCTTTCCAGGATTTGCCTCCAACTTCCTCTAGGACTCCAATGGAGAAATCCCACTTCTCTGCTCCATCCACGTCACATGTTGACAGTTCTTCTGAAAAAATTTTAACTTCACTGTGTTTCCTCTTTATTCCTTTTAAAATATTTCTCACCCTTTACCTCCCTACTCTCCATTCTTGCCAGCACAGATTCTAGTCTTTAGTGTGCTTCATCTTACCTAGTAAAAACCTCTGATTGTACTTGGATCTCTAGTCAGCTGGAAAAGCATGATACAGATTACATTCCTTCAACAATCCAGGTTCTGTAGTCAGCACTATGGAATACAACATGAAACTGATGACGTCCTTGAATTTATCAAGTTCATGGTCAAACAAAGTAGTTAAGTACACATATAACTATCTTGTTCACAGTGTATGTCGAGTGCCAGAAGACAGGAAGAAGTAGTGAGGAATTTCAGAAGATAAAGAAATTAGTATCAAGAAGGAGCCATCAGGGAAGGCTCAAATGAGAAAAGGACTTTTGAATTAGGTAGGATATAATCATGAAAAGAGAGAGAAAAGGACATCCTAAACTGAGGAAGTGTCATGGGGGAAAGCTAGAAAGGCAAAAAATATGCAGTAAATCAGTATTTTAGTCTTGCTGGAATCCATGTGTGTTAGTCAGTTTGGGTTGTCACAACTAATTATTAAAATCTAGGTGGCTTAAAAGCCAGAAATTTATTTTCCCACAGTTCTGGAGGCTGGGAAGCTCAAGATCGAGGTACCACTTGACTCAGTTCCTGATGAGGGCTCTCTTCCTGGCTTGCAGGGGCCTTCCTTCTTGTTGTGTCTTCACAGGGCAGAGAGAGAGAGCAGCTCCCTTTCTCTATTTTTATGAAGTCACTGATCCCAACAAAAGGGCCTCACCTTTACTATCTCATCTAACACTAATGACCTTCCAAAGGCTTCTTTTCCAAAATACCATCACTCTGGTAATTATGGCTACAACATACAAATTTGGGGGGTGGGGTGGGGGTGGAGGGAGCAACAATTGAATCCATAACACCATGGCACAAAAAGGAAATAAATACTTGGGGAAGTAGGAGAGGTAGATTGGGGTTAAATTGTGAAAAGCATTAAAGTTAAGGCTAAAGAATTTTTATCTTACTTGATAAGAAATGTAAAAGTACTGAAGATTTTTGAGTAGGGAAATGCCATTATTCAGTACAAAACTAATTTAGTAAGCACTTAGTATGTATCTGTTATGTTGAAGGCAGTGCCCCTAGTATGAGTGGATATAATCAAATACCTATAATATGATATTTGACTTTAGTGAGCTCAATTTTAGTGGAAAGACAAGATAGTGTGTGTATATCTATACCATTAATATATCAGTGTATACTATTAATGTTAAAATTGTTAATTAGGTACAGTTTTACTCTACAGAAGTCAACAATGCTGGAGAAGAGTTGTATTTTGGACAATAATGTGGCAACAGTTGTTAGAAAAGTATGGAAGAGCCAACGAACAGAGGTAGAGGGGACTCTGGCTTTTATCAAACAGTAATTTTTCAAGACTTGATAACAAGTCTTGAAATAGTGGGATAACTCTTGCAAACAGCTGTGAGAGACAATGAAGAGCTGCCTCATATGATTTGGCAGCTGCCTAAATTGAGGTGAAGGGGGAAACTGATGGAGTTTATGAGATTACTCCGAGGTCTTTCCTTTGGCTGTCTAGTTAAAGAATAGTGTCACTAATAGAAATGAGAAGGGTGAAAGCTTGTGTTTAGATTCAAATTGGATTTGGATTTGATCTTATTGAATCCATAGTGACATAAGATATCTAGATGGGGGTGCTGAAATGCAGTACTGGTACTTAAGATATGAGATGAGACAAGAGGTGCAGATTTTGGAGGTATCAGCTGGAAAGGATTGCTTAACCCTTGGGAGAAGATGTGATCATAGAGAAAGAAGAGGAGTCAAGAGCAAAGTGTGGCAAATACCTAGACTTGCTGACCTGAAAGAGAAGCCAGAAAGAAGTTAGGTAAAAGGCAGCAAGGAAGATAAGAGTAGATTCTAGACAGTTCGCCAAAGAGAGGGGAGTTCTGATAGGAAGGAGCTTAATGGAGAAAGATAGCCATCAAAGAGGTTTGGGTGGGGCAGAGATCACTGCCTCTGCTTACTTTGTACTTACTGGTTACCTTTGAAACAATCATTCCACTAAATTTTGAGATAAAGCTACATTTTGAGGAATGTCAATAAGGGGGAGAATAAAATAAGAGTATTTTCAAGATTTTGGCAGTGGGAAGGGATGGGTGATGAGAGGTTGAAGCTTGGTTTACCTGAGAATAATAATAACAGTAGTAATAATAAATAGGTTTGTTAGAACATAGCAGACTTCCTTATAAGTGTGTTAGGTGCATTTGCTATTTTAAGTCTTATAATTCTATGAGGTAGATTATTTTTGTTGCCTCCATATTACTTATCATGCAACTGAGGCTCAGTGAGATAAAAGTCATTTGCCCAAGATAACATAGCTAGTGACTAATCTGACAGAGCTGGGACTCAGATCCAAATAAGAGTGACTCCAAAATTCTTGCTTCTCACCCGTGGGCAAACTGTCCAGCATGTCTGTAGATTAAGGAAAAGAGGGAAAAGAATGGAAAGAGACAAGACAGAGAGGTGGTCAGCTGCTTCCATGCTGTCTTCATTAAAAACAGACTCCAGGGATCCCTGGGTGGCGCACGGTTTGGCGCCTGCCTTTGGTCCAGGGCGCCATCCTGGAGACCCGGGATCGAATCCCACGTCGGGCTCCCTGCATGGAGCCTGCTTCTCCCTCTGCCTAGTCTCTGCCTCTCTCTCTCTCTCTCTCTGTGTGATGACTATCATAAATAAATAAAAATTAAAAAAAAATATTTGTTAAAAACAGACTCCAGACTCCCTTGTTCCTCTGACCCTCTCCATCTCTGCTGTGCCATCCTCCAATCTGGTATCACTTCAACTTTCTTGTTTATCAATTTCCACTTCCAGGAACATGCAAAACATGCAGATCTAGTCTACTTCATATTTAGTAATTAGCTATTTCCCCCTCTGCTACGTACAAATTTTCGTCACCTGAGGGTTACCTCATTGACTCCTCATAATAGCTACTGAAAAGCTTTATTTTCTAAAAAACAACACATTCACACTTTTTATCTTATGTAATAAATATCATATACTTTTTTTTTTTGAGAGGGAGAGTGAGTGCATGCCTGGGGGGTCGGGGGGTGGAAGACAAAGAGTCTTAAGCAGGCTCCATGCCCAGTGTAGCCCTACATGGGGCTCCATCTTATGACCCTGAGATCATAACCAGAACTGAAATGAAGAGCCAGATGCTTGATGGACTGAGCTACCCAGGAACCCCCATAACACATACTGGATCAAGTTTCCTAAAGAGTAGTATTAGCACCTTCTTTAAAAACCTGAATGTTTCTCCATTGTCCATAAGATTTCTGTTCAAATTCCTTAGCATGTTATTCCAAGCCCTCTTAAATTTGCTTCAAATCTTTTTATTGTATGTACTTCTTCCCTATATTGTAAGCCATCTAGAAGACTCATTGTTTCTGGAAGACAGGCTATTTATTTCTTCTTTGGGTCTTTGATCCTGTCATTCCCTTAGTCTTGGATGCCGATTCTATCATTTTCATTCATTGAAATATTAACTACCCTTCCAATCCAAAGCCAAAGGTAACCTCTTTCACAAGCTTGACTATCCCAGTGAGGGACTATCTTGAACTCAAAATGTAATCAGCAAAACAAAGATCTTATCCCCATAGAACTTTCACACACTCACCTTTACACTTAGTAAGCCTGCTTCAAGGAGTCACAACGAAAGTGACTCAGAAGAACTTATCCAAATGCTCTTACAGGTTTCAAAGGATTTTGAGGGTATACTGTAGGTTTAATTCATTCTTGAATTCCCAATAGAACTTGCCACAGTGACCTGTCCTTAGCCTATTCAGTAAGGATTCATTGACTGCGCCAATGATTGATGCTTTTAGAGAAAAGTGATGATAAAAACGACATGATCAATAGACTGTTGATTATATTTTGGTGTGCAGAGAAATCCCCCACCCTAAATTTTATCAGTATAACATCTACCTCAATTATATATAGTAGGTTTTTCTATGAATTTTGCCACTTGTTCACATATAAGAAGTAATGAGTTATATCACCATTTATGTGATAATGAAGACATAAGTCTTTTAACTTATGATTCTGATAAGAATAAAAAAAAAGCTGGAGAAAATTTGAACCCCAAAAGGATATAATGTCCTTTTCCATCAAAGTTTGTATATTTTATACATTCAGAAAGTCATTTTTGACTTGTAATTTTATGAACTGTAACATATTAAAAATGAATCTGAATGAAAACATAATAGTTCCAATTGAATTTTTCTCTCCCAAGGCCTTTTATTTCCCAAAGTGAGTGATGTTGATGCCTTACACAAATTAAATTGGACTTTGCTAATTTCATCCTAAAAAGTATGCCAAATGATTTAATTTTGAGTCAAAAATATTATGTAATTATATTCACTATTCAAAGTGCATATGGGTGAGTTATATAAATTCATGATGGTTGATTTGTTTCCATTAAATTATTTTTTCCATGGTCTCCTTAGAGGAAATGAATTCAAACTGTTAAACTAATTACAATCAAACATCAACTAACTGGAACCTAAAATTGAATAATATTTGCTGCAATCAGCTTTTATGAGAAAGAAGCAAATACCAAGACCATGGGTTAGAAATAATTTATTATCCTTGCCCATGCAAATTCCATGGTGTGTCTTGGGCCCTATACCTACTCATTCTTTATTGCTATAATTCCATCATCTCCAATTTTGTTTATTCAATAACAAATATTTACTGAAGGCACTCTAGGCCATGTACTCTAAATCCATGTTGAAAAATTAATATTTGTAGTAAACGCTCAAAGACCCTGCAAGGACTTCAAATAAATGTTAAATTATATTCAGTGTACTGTACTTACAGAGGCAAGAATATGAATTGTATCAACTATTAGAATGCACTGCTCAGATCTGCTGCATGAAGCATAATTTTCTAATGGCCCCAATTGCTGCCCCTCTGGATCCATCACCCTGTCAGTGCCAAAGCCATGCTTTCCATGAGCTGCTCCCAGCCAATGACTAAGCATGGCGAAAGTATCAGGCAGGCCCATTCCTAAAGATTCTAGGATTCTTTAGGCATTCTAGGTATTTTTGGTTCAGGTTTCCCTAGCGGTCTATCTATAGAATGTACTCCTCCAATGTACTCTTCCTTCCCTTTCTTTCTCCTATCCAGATAGGCCATCACTGCAGTCTGAAGGCTCTCCCTTCCTCTTGCTTCCTCCTTTCTATTCTCCACAGATTTTTCCAAAGGTTTCTTGCATATCTCGACCAACTTAGCTTTCCTATCACTAGAAATCTAATGTATGGATTGACATGTGCTGAGGCTCCAAAAGCCTTGTAACCCAAAGTACAACAGAACTTTGATTTTACCTAAGACCTACTGAATTAGAATCTGCATTTTAGCACGGTATCAGGTAATTCCTACTTAAAGTCAAGTTTCAGAAGCGCTGGTCTAAAGTAATGGACCATGTAAATGAATCTTGTTATAATACTAACATTACATAGGAGTAAATAAAATCAGAGCATGTATATCATCTGCTTCATAGGTGTTTGTTATAGTGAACTTAAATAATGGCAGAGAGACTACAGTGCATTTTCTTGATTCAGTAAAATGAATCCATAACCCTTGATCTTTAGTTCTATGAGGCCGGATGTATAGCTTCACTCTGTTTATTTGCAGGCTCACCAGCTATGTAATAATCACCCCCAGTTTATCTTTCAGCTGATCTTAGGCTTCTCACCAGTATAATATTTCTGAGATCTCCATATTTTCTTTATATTCAGACTAAACTATAGTAGAGACTACTGGTTGCCTATATAAACACATACTCCTTCTCCCAAGAACAAAATCCTAATTTTTGCTGCTCACACTACCACCAGCCAAAAAAATACAACAAACAAACAGACAACAAACAAACAAACACTGTAATCTGTCATAGTCCTGACTGCTAGTGTGGGATATAAATGGACATGACATATGGGATTTCCAGGAAGCATTCTTAAAAGGGAGGAGCAAACACATTTTCTCATCTTCCTTCTTTCTGCCACCTGAAATGCAGATAAGATATCAAAATTTCCAAAAGCCATCTTGGATTATGAGGCAAAGCTTCAAGAAGTAACAAAATAGGAGGAACCTGAATTCCACATGACCTTGGAGTTCTTGAAAGGGAGATTAAAAAAGAAAAATTCTACTGTTCTTAAGCCACTATTATTTTGGGTTTCTCCAAAACATGCAGCTAATCCTAACATAAATCATATCACTACTTATAAACACATATAATGACTGAATAAGCATTTTACATTTTACATTAGGAAAATATAGATGGAAATTTTGGTAAGGGAAAGGAAGAAAAACAAGGGGCAGTGCTATGGAATTTAGTAGTGTTTTTCTCTAATGTTTGTCTTGCTTTAAGGAAAATAAACATGTTGTAATTCATACTTAGGGCTATAAAATGTCCATCACTGGAAACAGGAAGAGTCTCTTACTTAAGTGTGTGTGTGTGTGTGTGTGTGTGTGTGTGTGGTCAATTGAAAACTAACTCATGGTAAAAGAATAACAGTGATTTATATTCATTCATTCATTAATGTATTCATAAAAACACATTTATACAATACCTATTTTGTATCAGTCACTATACAAGGCATTGCAAATTCGAAGAAAAACAGGACAAAGTCTTTACGTTTAGGTGCTAATAACCTAGTGGAGAAGACAGATACACACACAGATTATTAATATTTTGTAAACAAAAAATGCAATGACACCAAAAGCCAGGGCAGGATGCATAGACTAAAGATGAGATGCAAAGGAACACAGGAGTTATCCAGGCAGACAGAATGGGCCAAGGGAAGAATACCAGTTAAGGGACAGAAGTCCTGTGTGTTGGGAACTACAAGTTCTTTTATGTCACAAACGAAGCTGAAGGGGTCAGTAAGACTAAGGGCTTTCTATTGCCATTCTACACAAGGTGGACTTCTAGTCATAGGGGGTCAGAAGTCACTGAAAAGTTTGAAAGTAGGGAACTGACACTGTCAGATTTGTGTTTCATTTAAAACATTGTGTTGCCATATGGTGACTATGGGTTTGAGGAAGACAGTACTGGAAGCAAGGAGATAAGAGGCTGTTTAAATAGTCTAGTCAAACACAATGATGGCCTGGATGCCTGTGGGAAAAGGGAACACAGGTTTAAGACATATAGAGCAAATGAAATCACCAAGAGTTGATAACCAATGTGCTGTGAGAGGTGAGGCATGATTCGATGAATTCTAGGTCAAGGGATGGCTAGAGGATGAGGCCACCAACTGCTCTCCTAGAAAAATGAAGCCCCAAATGTCTATCTAACTGCAACTCAGAATCCGCACCTGAGCGTAGGCTCTGGGGCCAGATTTTTAGTAGATGAAATTCCTGAATCTACTCATTTTGACTATAGGCAAGGTATTTAACCTTTCTGGTTTTTTTTTTTCCATTAATAAAATGTTTGTTGTAAAATACAATGTGTATGAGGATTGAGTTAATACATGCAAAAGTACTTAGAATAATATCTGGTATGAAGTGCTCTGTATATATTGGTCATGCTTATTATTATTGCATTAACAATCTCATGCATCCAGAGTGAACTGGTTACTCAGGCACCAAGGAGAAGCTGCTTGAGTATAAAACCCAAGAGAAAGACCAACATTTAAGGTGTTTTGAATATTTGAAGCATAAAAGTATTAGAAAGAATAGGGGAAAAGCTAGAAGAATTCAGTAAAAAAGATTCCAAGTAGGTAGAAAGGTTTAAGAAGAAAGCGATCAACAATATCCAATATAGCACAGAGGCCAGGAAGGTAGCAATACAAAAATGCTGTTTGTATTGTACAGGTAGGAGATAATTGACGGACTTGAAGCAAGTTGATGGAGTGGCAGGGCTGAAACCAAGTGGCAGAGCATTGGAAATAAAAGGATTAAAAAATGAAACCAGCAAATACAGACTAATCTTCTGAGAAGCTGAAATGGGTGGGAAGTGAAGTAACTGAATAAGCTGGATTTGAGGTCAAGGGAGGACAATTTCAGAGACTAAAGAGAAATAAGGAATCGTGAGAGAACAAATGATCAGTAGCGGGAGGGGGGAGAAATAGAAATAATAAAACATGTAGAGGGATCAGCTTAGCGCAAGAGATACTTCATATTCTTATGATTAAGGACAGAAAAAAAGAAGGGAGTGATCACTGATGTTTATATGTTTATAGGTGAGAGAAGGGAAAGGTTGAAGGAGGTCATGCCTAATGGCCACAATTCTTTTTAACTGATGGAGAAGTTAGGTTTACTGGCTGGCTATGGATATTCCCATTGCGCTAGCATTCAAGAAACTCTAACAGAGAACTTAGCATGTGTTACATGCTGTTGAAAATGCCAACTGTTGCAAGGTGACTGTTGACCTTTAAGGAAACTTCCAATCTCGCTGGTGCCGAGATATGCCAAGTGACAGGCAATGGAAGGTAGGACATGACTGCTGTCAAGTAAGTCCAGCAGGCAATAAGGACTTCTGGGATTCTGTAGAGAGGAAAATTAATGTGAGCTTCCCACTTAAAGATTTCTGTTGGGACTTTAAAGAACTGACAGGCTTCAGAGAAGCAAAAAAGAAGTGAGCTTGGGCTGATGGCAAAAATCAATTAAGGAGAAGATATGGCATATCCTCAGCAGGATGTTACTGAATTGACTGAAAACTATAGTAAAGGCATGAAACCAGAGAATTTTGCAAGAAGACTAAACGCTTTAGAGGGATCCAGAGGAGACGGGCGCTGGGGTGAATTTCTATGAAGACAATCTGAACAGAAAGGGGCCCTTACAAAGGTATTATTGAAGGTTTTGCTCTCCTAGCCCTTAGCCACTTTAAAGGAAGTGGCCAGTCCCTGGAGAGTAACTGATGAAACAGGATAGGGTCAGTTGGGTTTGGGGTCCCTTTGAGTGTGTCAGAAAGTCTGGAAAAGGATTGCATTCTTGCTTCTCATCAACCCGGCCACATTGACTGAGCAAATTCCAGAGTGGAGCTGGGTTCTGTACCACCGAGCAATCTATCTTCATGCATACGGACCTTTAAATACCATACTGACTCCTCATGCCATGATCATGGAGGCCCACTACAGACAAGTTAGGGTGCTCAAGAGCCATCAGGGATCCTCGAATCAGTGGCCAGATTTTTCTTTTTGCCCATGGATTTGTGGGGTTTTGCTATTTTTCCATCAAAGGCATTTCAAATGACTATTTCCAGTCTCAAAGCCACAGTTACAAATAAATAACCAATGGAGGAAAATCTATCTGAGCAAACAGTACACCCTCTATCCCTGTGTTAAGCCTCAGGCTGAGCATAAAACTGTCATGGGCTCCCAGGGTGTCCGAGCCAACATAATAGTCTGGAAGGACAGGTGATTGGGTGAGTGAGGAGCAGAGCACTTGTGGTTTCTTTGTAGAATGATGGCTTCTGAGACAGATGCTTGGGATGGGAGTGAACAAGTGGGTGGGAGAGAGGGCTTATACCCAACAAGAATTATTAATATTGCAATAGTGAGACATCTGGGCAGAGGAGGCCGGCAGTTCTCTTGTTTTCCATTATCATATGGGTTTAAGAATTTACTGTGTGCAAAATAAATGGGCAGTACCAGGGAAAAGCTGCCAGGACATGAGGCCTTTTGAAAGCTCTTTCTTTTGAGACAATTATTGACATTGGTTTCGGATGCAAAATGTCTGATTGTAATTCTAGGCAGAGGCAGTGTTCATAATATCAGGGCGTATGCATCCTCGTGCACATGTGGAGAGTGAGGTTACTCTGAAAAAAGATATAATTTTCCCATCCAAGATGGTTCATTTATTTTGATAGCTGCAAATGCACAAAAGAGAACAGGCAGAGACTTTGGTTGCAGGTGTTGCTCAGCGAGTGCAGATTGGCGGGGGCTGGATGGTGGAAAACCTGTAGACTTCCTCTCCAAATAGAAGCTGGGAAATCATCCAACACGTCCCACTTTCCTGAGAGGAAGCAAAATGTGGGGACAGGAAGGCTGTGTCAATAAAGCGGTACAGCAAAGCCTGCTGCGATTGTTTTTGCATCATAAATATTCTACAGCCAAGTGCATGAAATTTTGATTCTGAACAATTGTAATTTGCTGACATTCTTCAACAAAATTGAGAGGAACTGAGTTTGTGGTCCTTTCCCGTGAAATCTTCTGTAAAACAACACAGAAAGGAAACTTCAGAATGGGAGCCACCCTGGTCAAACCAAGAGCACTAATTAGGGCATGGAAGATCGTGCTTCCGCATCACAACCTGCCCAGAAAGGGGAGGATGTGCGCTTCTCAGGAGGGGTTTCCTGCTGGGGCCCAGAGCCTCGGCTTCTGGGATCTTTCTGACCTTGACTTCAGAAATAATCCAATCTACAATTCCAGAGCTGCTTCCCCAAATTCTTCCACGATGTTTCTAAAAGATTCCAAAATAGTGTCCCTTCACCCTCATCATCACCTGTTCCCCAAACGCACAACCTCTCATCTCTGACGTTCAATTCTTTTTGGGTGATGACTCAGTGAATCCAACATAGTCCTTCCTAGTTCCATCAGTTCCCCGGCTTCCTCTGATTGTAATGGCCCCGAACACCCCTCACCTCGTCATTTCTCCCTAGCAGCAGCTGCTTCTGGGTGACAGCAGTCAAAGTGGGAAGGAGAGAAGCATTTTGCCCCCAATTCCTCCTGCAACCGAACCGTGCCTGAGCCGAGGACAGCTCAGACTTGGGCTGAGGATTCAGATCTAACACGATGTTTATGAATCACTGGAAAAGCCCCTGAAGCATAATAGTGTGGTCTCTGTAGTGGGTTAGTTTCCTATTTTAAGGAGCATGGATTTATGTCATGTTGCACAGTTAGGGGAAACTCCAGGTCCCAGCAGAGTTATGGGAAGATGCTCTGGGAGGCCCACTATGTTAGACATGAAGGGACATGTCTAACATGTTCCTAACATGTTTTTTTTTTTGGATGGAAAAGTGAGAGGACAACTGGTCAAACGGTTTTAGACAAGGCCCTCTCCTTGAGTCAGACCAGCACCTTGTAGAACTGCCATGGGTTTTGTCTTCAAAAAACCTTCTCTCCTTCAGCTCCCAGTCCTTCAGCTATTCAACACATCTTTATCACACATGGTCTACCCACCAGGCATGGCTCAAGTCATGAAAGATAAAGCAATGCAGGGGAAAAAGTAAATAAAAGGATGGCCAGAAGATGGCTTATATTCTCATTTGACACATTTTTAAAAAATATTTTCTTTATTTATTCATGAGAGACACACAGAGAGAGGCAGAGATACGGGCAGAGGGAGAAGCAGGCTCCCTGCAGAGAGCCCAATGTGGGACTCGATCCTGGGACCCCAGGATCATGCCCTGAGCCAAAGGAAGATGCTCAACCACTGAGTCACCCAGGTGGCCCTCATCTGACACTTACTTATACAGCATCGACATCTCTATTTCCCAGGGATAGCCCGGGTTTACTCCTGCTGTCTTGCATAAGTATTAGTACTTCACCCTCGCACTCAAAAATTTATCTGATTGGTAATTTTCATGGTCATGTTAACTCATACATATGCCCAGGGCTCTGTAAGGCACTGGGGGGGGGGGGCAAGGAGAGCTGGTCTTCAGGAAACTCATGGTTTAGCAAAGGTAAACCAGCAAAACAAGCAAAACAATCATCATTCAGTAAGTGCTAGAGCAGAGGTAAGTACAAGTTATGAAGATCTTTTAAAAATAGTAGCAGTCGGCTGGAAGATCAGGGGAGGAAGGTGGAGAGGGGCGTGAAACAGGTGAGAAGTCATCGCTACTTTGTCTGACTGGAAGAGACAGAAGAAATAGTGTGTGCCCGAAACTAAAAGGGCGTGAAAGAAAAGGGTTTGTATGGGAAGTGTGTGTAGGACAAGGCCCAAAGAACTCAACTATAACAAGAATTGACGGTTTGCTAAAGTTATATGGCTGATGTAAGGGTATTTTAATATATGCCTTTCTACATTTCCTATCCTTTTTCACACTCTGGCCCCCGCCGGTGCCATACGTGCACGCACACCCCACACCACACATGTTCTCACACACAGCGGACCACTATATGTTCCATATTTGCGTAGATTCCATTCTTCAGCTGGGTGATCATCTAAGGTAAGGGGTGCCTTGTTATATAAGACAGAGACCCAGAGAGGGCCCACTTCTCTCTGTTTTCCACACTTCACCCTTTGTTTTGATTTTTTATTTCCCCCTTCCCTTCTTCTCCCTGACTTTGTACTTTCCTCTGTGAGAGAATTCTGGGTTCTCCTTTTTTCTTGAAATAGCTAGACCCCCTTGTCCCCCCACCATGGTCCCTCCCTGCCCCCAACCTGAAGCTGATGGAGGGGGCCTTTTTATTGCTTTCTGGACAATGGAATACCAGTTCCACTGAGGAAACCAATAGGCAGCATTTCCAGGTCTGTCCCCTAAAACCTTTCCAATCATCAGCCACGTGCTGCTGGCTGGACAGTCACTTGGAGCAGACACTCCAAGTGACTCCCTACTTTTCCCTCCTCAGTGTGAGAGGAAACAGCAACTGTGTTAAGCCAATGAGATTTAGGGGGTGCTGCTTACAGCAAGCAGCATCCATGACTTGAAACAATACACTTCCCTTCCTCCTCACCTTTTCCACTGAAGCTCTGCCAAGTTTGAAAAGTTACTTGTGTTCATTAGACAGGAATTATCCAAATTGGTCTCCCATATATTCCTTGTCTTACTCTGGAACTGGACTAAGTGAATGAAGGAGACCTAGGTTTTTGTTTTGCTTTGTGTTTTAATTCATAACTTCAGTTGTGTCCCACTGGAAGATTAAAAACCTGTGTCCTTTCAATGGGCCTGGGAGACCCCTCAACTTAGCTGATAATGCTACCATCCCAGTTCTTCCTCCAACACGCATCAAAGAAACAAAACACATGGTGTGTTAAGCATTAACTTCCACTCCTTCCGTATTGTTTAAATTTTATGAGCCATTAATGGAAAGAGCAATGCATTGGGATCTGCTTGTTGGCATCTCTCACTAATTGGATGCCTCAACCTCTCTAGTCAGGCTCCAAGTGACTGCTCAAGCTCACTACCCACCCACCCCCATCCTTCACTCAGAGACACACACTCCTACTAAAGATGTCTCTGCTTTGAGGCAGGAGCCAGGATCTGTTCACTTATTTGGCACACTTTGAGCTCAGGGATCCAGAGATCAGTAAAACAAAGGTTATCCCCTAAGGAGCCTGAAATCTGGTAGTAGAGAGAAACACGTCACCCAAGAATTACAGTAGAGGTTCTGGTGGAAATTGAACAGCTAAGTAGGAGAGAAGGCATGACTAACATTACCCAGGGTTATCGGAAAAGCTTCACAGAACACTCAGCATTTCAGCTGGTTTCACAGGAGGAGAAGGCTTTGTCAGGTGGAAGGGGGAGGTGAAGAAGGCACGCTAGGCATATGATAGTATAAATTGAAAGGAAGAAGCTAGAACCAAGGTTGTCACATGCAGAGAACTATAAGGAATGTGCTGTTGTTGGAGCGTCGTGTTTGTGCAGATGGAAGCAGTGGGTGGGTCCAGATTGGGAAGGCTTTGGGAAGCAGCCTGAGAAATCCCAGCTTTATTTGGAGGGTAGGTCTCTACACAGGGCAGCTGTCATGATGAATGCATGATTTTTGTTTATAGTCTTGTGGTTGACACCATTTTATCATTTAAATTGTGTGTGTCTAGGGCTTTCCACGGTCCCTTTGAAGCTTCCTTAGCTATGATTTCATGTTTGGTGAGTCAGAGGGAGCAAGTAGGATCAGGAAGTGTGGAACAATGGGACTGGGAATAACCATTCTCCCAGGTTGAAGGCAGCTGATAAGGTCAGAGGGTGGGGTCTCCCTCACCATCCTGCACTGGCAGGGCTGGGAGCGGACCCTGCTCTTCTAAGAAAGAGCAGCAGTGTTGGGCAGTCTTGGACATAGGCACCCCTTTGCCTTCCTTAATGCCATAATCTGAACCCACATCTATTCAAATGCCATAGACACGTTGGGTGTTCCACATATGCTAGTTGTTGACGCCTGCACTAACTTACCTCAGAATCCTTGTCACACTGGCCTGAATAAAACAGCTCACCACAATATGTATGTATGTGTAACTTGTAGAGGAATAACAGATATTTTCTAGTCAAATATTGTACTTTGGCCTATACATTTTAGAAGTGCATAATAATGGCTCTAGAGTAACAGAGCTAGAAGGAACTCAGAGTTCATCTATTTTTAGATGATGAAATTAAGGCTCAGAGATAAATTTTCTAGTTACTAAAGCTCTAGTAGGACTTTAATATAAATGAAACTCATTCCCCTAAATTTCTATCTATTTCCAATAAAATACAAGATTCCCATAACCACACAGCAATGATTACACTTTTTAAAACATTATCCGTGAGGGCCTCAGGATTCTTCTTGGTTCGTTATTATTTTCCTCAGTTAAGAGGTTGTCCACTGCACTGAATCTCTAAGGAAGCAAGACATTCTGCTCTTCTAAACGAAACCTAGCACATGGTATGTTTTCAAAAATCCTTGTCAAATGAGATTTAGCCTTGCCTCCTACACTTCCTGCAAAATTCTAATACTTCTATTAGCTAAGCATTAGAGATGTTCTTGAGGCACAAAACTGTAGGAAGAAAAAAAATCATGTCTACGTAATCAAATACTACTTTCGAAATAATCTTCTAACATTTTCTGGAAGCTAATACCTAGCGAATTTTTCAAACAGAGACTTCTGGTTATGCTGATTCTTATGTGCTTGGTCATGCATTTATGATGGCTGATGGTCCTATGCAATCATAGGAAATGTTTGAATTACCAGAAGACACTGCACATGGGTTTGCATTTCATCCTGAATATTCAGATTGTTTTATCCTGAATCTGGGATAGAAGCCGTTCTCTTAAACAAACTTGGCCTTTTGACCTATAGAATGAAAGAACCTTATCCCTGAGGCCAGTCTAAAACCTCTGAGCCACTGAATCTCAAACAGGTGGGGCCAGACAACACAGGATGCACACTACTTAGGGGCTGTGTCAAATAAGGTTGAGTAGAATTTGAAAAGATGTATTAAATAAAATGTAAAACCTATTTGATCTATTGTTTTCTGCAGTACAAACTACAGCGAGTCAAGCTTAAAAGATTCTTGGCTAGTTGGGGCAGCAAAAGGTAGGCCAGAGGTGGTGGGGGGTTGTTGGGGTGCACGGAAGTATTTGAATCCACTCATGTGGAAGGTGGGAAGTGGCTTTTAGACAGAGCCCATAGGATAGATCAGAACTGTCAATCCTATGCTGAGTCTGATAAGTCTTCTTCGTACTATCAGCTCCTGCTAACTGCTATTTATAACAAGTTCAGCTAGAGAATGTGATCCATCTTCTAGGATAAGATCAGGATGGCTCAGGAAATGGCTGTCACATTGTTGACTTTCTCATGACCTTCTCTCCCATGTCACCCAGCAGGTGCTTTCAAAAAGAGTTAACCCTGGTTAGGGGGAGGGGAATCCCTCCAAACAAGAGCAACAGCAGTTGGAGAGGATTTTCTCAGTTATCAACTGGAACAGCCCTGGAGCAGAACCCCATGGAAGGAATCTGAATAAACACCTTCCCATTCAGGAAATAATGCACATCATGTATGGACCACAGCCTTTTTCTCCATTCCTGTTCAAGAACAAAGCTAACCTCTTGCAAAATTTCCAGATCCTCAGGGTTGCCCTCCCATAACTGAAGCAGAGTAGGAGCAAAGCTTTAGGTCAGCCACATCTGTCCCAATAACCTTCGTAATCACAGGTACTATAAGAAATACTTGGGAAGGTGGGCTCAGCCCTTCTAGGAGAGCAGAAGAGAAAGCAAGCCATTTATACATAGCCGAACTTGAAGACCAATGTTGGGCCAGAGATGGTTAGAGGTGGGGGGAAGAATGATTTTTTTGTTTTTAAGCTTGTTTTTGTGACTCCGCTGTTTGAGTAAAGCAGATTCAAAGTATTTCCCTTCTGATTAGTGCTCCTGCAAAGTTGTTGAGTCATTTCTGTTAATTGTATCACTTTTTTTTTCAGGAAATAAGGTACTATCTTAGGGCAAATGACAAAGCTGGTTGTAAACAAATGCTCGCTAAACAGCACAATGCTATCAGGCTCTACCTGTAGTTTATAGAGTGTTTTGGATTTTCCTTGGGGGTAGGGCCAAAATTTCCTCTTTGGTGGAACCCACGGTATAAGAATCATATCAGTTATTGTTTATGAAGTTCACACTTTGAGCCAGGCACGATGTTAAGCACTTTACATTACCTCATTAAGGTCTCATAACAAATCTATGAGGAAGTATCATTTCCTTCTTCGCCAATAAGGAAACAAGCTTAGAGAAGCGATAGAACTTGCTCAGCATCACGGAGCTGTCAAGTGTCTCAGGGTGATGGTGCCCAGGGTGGGCTGTGGGAGAGGCAGGACTCAAACCCAAGTCTACTGCACCTGGTTTTCCATGGCTGACTCTTCTCCTTTCTGAAGGCAGTAATCCCTGGGAGGTACAAAACCTTAACTCTTACCAGCTTCATGTGAATGAGTTTTGAATTCTTACCTGAAGATTACAAAAAGCAAAAGTATCCCCAGGAGATCAAGAGAGCAGGGAAGACACAGGTAAAGGGAAAACGCGGCCTGAGTGGAAAATTAGGGTGGTGACAGAAGAACAGGTACTTGATGTGAAGGCTAACTTAACTCAATTTCAATTCTTAGTGGACGCCTTACTGGATTTATCTTTTGGGATTTACTTACCTGAACCCTAAATAAATAAATAAAGTTGCCATGACACATGTAAAATTATATCCAATGGATTTGTTCTGAGAAGTCATCTGTTTTATAGTCTTAAAAAAAATGCCTCTTGGTAGAGTACAGAGGAAGAATAAGTTGCAGAGGCAGTGTGGTAAGAGCTAATTTGATTACCCATGTTGAGAGGAACTTGTTCCCAGAATTCTAGTATGCAAATGTTGCTGGCATAGCGCTGGTAGTAGAATTTGATACGGCTTTAGGTAGCACAGGAACAGATATTTAAGAAAAAGAGTGGTGTATTTTTCTGCTACTTTTAGTTTGTAACTATGGCAAAGAATCCACATTTATCAAGTTTTCTTTCAAAATAAATTTATTTATGTTAGATTCCAAGCCAACATTGACTAAAAATATTAAATAAATTATAGGATAGGTGGTTTGTACCTATGGACTTAGGACAAGTAATGTGAAGATAATCAGCACAAAGCTCATAAAAAGTGCTCAGTGAATCCTGTTGAGCTAAATGTGACTTACAATGACATACACAGAAAATTAGTTTCTGAATCCTTAAAAATGATTGTTAATGAAATTTTCATCTTAGGGAAATGAATCCTTATTTTAAATGAGTCATATTTATAATATCAAACATAAAATATGAAAGAAAATAGTGTGATAGCCCCTGACCTTATTTTTCCTCTTTATTTTGCTTTTGCATATTACATATGCACAAACTATGAGAAGTCAGATGAATATATCATCAATGTTAATAGGAATTAAGATATTTTAAATGCCTGTATGCATTTAATTAACCACCATCCCACCCCCAAGTGATTTGGAGCAGACTTTCTCAGGGGATTATTAAATTTCTATTATTTGGTGTGATGGTGGTTCTTCTAAGATAAGTTTTGACAGTTCTGAATAATATATCATCCTCACCTATAAAAGCATAGACTCTCAGACCTAGCCCCCTGTACAACCTCCTCAATTTACAGAGGAAGAGACGGACATCAGAAACATATTGAAAACATACAGTTAAATGTGCAGCAGCTTATGAGCCATGCAACAAGCTCTGAAAATTTGAACTATCACATTGATAAAATAGAATTCCCTTATTTTGTTAGATTGATTCACTTCCAAAGACATGAGCACAGAGGGAATAGTAGCCTTTAGAGTCCATCAGACTCCTCTTTCTTCAGTTTCCTTATTTCTGTATTTTTTTAAATTACAGAACTGAAGGAAGATTGAATGAGTTGACATAAATGTATAAATCTCAGAGCACAGTGCCTCTCAAAATGTCAGTTCTATTTCCTCTACACCTTAGAGAATATGTAAGAAAGGATTATTTTAAGGACTGAAAAAATGATTAGAGGGAATATACATAGCTTTCTTTCTCACTGGTGATCAAAACCTTATAAATGCAGGCAATGCTACAAAGCATAAAAATGACCCACTAAATCTCAGAACTCCGTGCATGGCTTAAAAATATTTTTCACAACTATAATTAATATGCATATATTATATACTTTTACATTTTATACATAAAATGACTTTGTATGTATTTCCATATTACTCGCTAGTCTACTTTTCTAGCATTTGCCCAGAGAAGAACTGACTGCATCTTTGATCACAATGAGCTCAATACATGCTTCTGTTTTATCACCTCTAGTCCTAAGGCACCTGCATGTTGAATGCCTGCCCTCAGAAGCTCAGAAATAGAGACAATGCCTGATTTCTTCCTCTTTCTGCAGTAATTAGTATACTGTGCCCAGCACAGATTCTCAGTAGGAATTCCTTGATTAAAAAGAAATTCCAAGGGAGCATACCAGGGTATCCTAACTTCTTTTAATCTCGAACATATTTTACATTTTATTTTATTTTATTTTATTTTAAGATTTTATTTATTTATGAGAGATGAGAGAGAGAGGGAGAGTGGCAGAGAGGCAGAGACACAGGCAGAGGGAGAAGCAGGCTCCACACAGGGAGCCCTACGTGGGACTCGATCCCGGGTCTCCAGGATGCGCCCTGGGCCTAAGGCAGGTGCTAAACTGCTGAGCCACTCAGGGATCCTCATATTTTTCATTTTAATATCAAGTTGTCACAACAGCCTCTTTTAAATACACATACCCTCCTCAGTGTTGTGCTAATTCTTGTTTGTCCATAAACTCTACTATGCTCAATCTATTTCTTCAATCTGCATTCCATCAGTAAGGTTTGCTCTTTATTTTTTTTTTAAGATTTTATTTATTTACTCACGAGAGACACAGACAGAGGCAGAGATACAGGCTCCTCCCAGGGAGCCCGATGTGGGACTCGATCCCAGGATCTTGGGATCATGACCTGAGCCAATGGCAGACTCTCAACCACTGAGCCACCCAGGTGCCCCTGTTCTTTAAATTAATAAGGTTCAATTTTGACCATCATCATTACATTTTAACACCAAACAGGACCATGTCTGTGACATTTTGGAGAGCGTATACCACCATATTCCCTGAAGTAAAAAAATTTTAAGAGCTTAGAAAGTTTAGGTAGAGTGAAAGTAGAAGACAGTAAGAGAAAATTAAATTAAAATTAAATTTAAAAATCAAGCCAAAAGTACAAAGAAAAAAATTAACTAAAAAATTAATTAAAAAATCAATTTAAAAAATACAATAATAATTCCAACTTCAGAAAGTATTCCTACATGATGAGGAAATGTGTTGTTATGACTGACAGGTTTGCCTACATTTTGACACAAATTTGAATTTTCCTGAAGATGATCAAGTTATCATTTATCTACCTGGACTTACTTAAAAAAATATCTATCCTTAAAACAGAGACAAGGGAAAAGTTGCTGTGAAAAGATGCCAAATAGTGGCAGACTTTTGTGCTTTGTTACTTGTGAATTTTCAAACATATAAAATGAAGTCAAGTCTTCACCGAAATGAAAAAATATCATGTGGCCATCGGAAGGCAGGATTGTCCTGGAAACACTTCCTTTTTAAATTGTGAAACTGACAAGCCTGACATGCCAAAGACTAAGTCCCAAATCTGAAGATTGACAGTTTGCAAAGCCATGCAGTATATATTTAGCCACAAGGTCATCTATTTCCCAGATGACATCAGCAAGAGGTTTGCATATTTCAGCTGAGACTGACAAAGGTGAATTTATGTCACAAGAACAGGGGACAAGCACGCGGAAGTTCGAGGAAATGCATGCCGACTAACAGAATGGCTAGGAAAGGATTGCTGAGAAACCCTGGGCTTAGCTCAGGGGAGATGGGCACGTTCAGCCAGTCTGGGCTGTGAACGTTTTGTTTATTCCCAGTAACATAGCTGATGATATACAGGAATTTTTTTTTTTTAATTAGCGATAACAGTTAGTCCTTCAGTTGTTTCCACTGGAGGTGTGTGTTGAAAGGTCACTGGTAAAATTTAAAAAGATAAATTAAAAAATAAAGTGGGGATGCCTGGGTGGCTCAGTGGTTGAGTGTCTGCCTTTGGCTCAGGTTATGATCCCTGGGTCCTGGGATTGGTCCTGCATCAGGTTCCCTACTGGGAACCTGCTTCTCCCTCTGGCTCTCTCTCTGTGTCTCTCATGGATGAATGAATGAATGAACAAATGAATAAATAAATAAATAAATAAATAGTCACTCTTTTTCACAACTCAAGTATTTGTACTTCTTTACTGTGTATTTACTAACCATGAATACCAGGAAAAAATTTAGACTAGTTTTCAGGATATAACACAGACACAGTGAAGGGACATTTTAAAGAGGGAACTAAGAGACCAGCTGGGAAGGCAGAAGAATTTTATCTGTATCATTGCACAATATCTGCACAGTGCATGTTTCAATAGCTTGAAAGAGTTTATCCATATTTGGCAGTTTTTCTTTTGTTTACTTGTTTACTTATTTACTTTTTGGTCTTCATTGATTACTAATTCTACAAGATTATTGCTTAGTTTAATCTAGGTACTGGAAATTTTATTTGACCCTCTCCATATAGGAAAAGCATGAGTGACAAGAATACAAATACCGCAGTGTGTTTGTTTAGTTCAATTTCTCTACGTCAGTACTACTGACATTTGGGGCTGGAAAATGCACTTTCATGGGAGGTTGTACTACGCACTTAGGATGCTTAACAGCATCCCTGGCTTCCACCAGCTAGATGCCAGGAGCAACCTCATTCACCTCCTCAAGTTGTGACAATCAAAAATGTCCCCAGGTGGGACACCAGGGTGGCTCAGTGAGTTAAGCATCAGACTGTTGATTTCAACTCAGGTCATGATCTCAGGGTCATGACATCAAGCCCCGCATTGGCCTCCCCACTCAGCAGGGAATCTGCTTGGGGATTCTCTTTCTCTCTCTCTGCCACTCCCCACAACACTTATACACACACTCTCGCAAATAAATCTTAAAAAAAAAATCCCTTGGGGTCCAAAATAGCCTTTAGATGAGAACCCCTGATTTAGATCGCATCATTAAAATGATACCAATTAATGGAAATTCATAGAGAGAGACATAAAATAAAAGATAACAATTAGAGCTTTGCTAGAGCAAAGTAAAAATGTCCCATGGGTTATTTCCTGTCATTGGCATTACATTCAGCCCAATTTCTAGAATTAGACTATAACAATGAATATTCAGATGAGTGCCTCTGAAGTCCAGCCATACCCTGCACTGTCTGAGAATGAGGAGATTTTCTACTGAATTCCACATACTCCAATATCTTGCAGATCATTTAGTTCCAACTCCTATCTTATAGATGAGAGAATGAAACATATAGCAGTCCAATGCATTGCTTAAGTTCACCCTGAACCAGATCAGAACTCAGAGCTTTAGGTTCCCAAATAATTAATCTTTCAAATATGAAATAGACTACAATGATTTTGATCAGTAAGTAAAAGGTTTCTATTAAAAAGTTTTCTATTCAGTTAGAATATTCACTTGAAACTTTCAATTAATTATTCTTTTGGTAGTAGAACCAAATCACAGTTACTCTCAAACTCTGATCTCCTCTTGGTAGTGAAAAGTACTTTGGAAATCTAAGCAGTAGATAACTCATCATTCAAAGTGTTCACTATTCAGTCAATATCAGAAATACTGGTCTTTGTCCATAAAGTCTGAGAGAACAAAGAACAACTATTTACATTTGTCTGAATATAGCAAAGTAACATATCCATGTACCTAACTATGGGCATCATTCATCAGCACATATTTGTTGAGTAGTGCTTATTATGTTCCAGGCACTGAAGATACAGTAATGAACAAAAGAGGCAAACAATCTGCCGTTGTGGAGTTTACATTTTAGCATGGAAAAGAAAAAAACTAGCCATCAAATAAATACAATGAACAATGTTTAAGCTCATCAGAAACAAAGAAAAAGGGGATGAATTGATGGGTAATTTTCAATCAGGTAGTCATGGAAGGACTATCTGAGGAGGAGGCATTTAAGCAAACTTTAAGATTAGACTCCGGAAACAATGCATGTGGAAGGTGGCCTGTCAAAGCTTGAAGCGCAGGGACCCACAGCAAGGGCCATTACCTGGAGGAGGAATTAGTTTGGTTACAGTAAGCAGTTAGAGTATGTTGGGAAGCTCGTGTAGGATTTTGAGCAAGGGCAAACACATAAGCAAATATTTTTTAAAAAATTCCTTTAGGGGTGCCTGTGGGTGGGTCAGTTGGTTAAGCATCTGCCTTTGGCCCAGGCCATGATCCTGGAGTCCCGGGATTGAGCCCCGCATCTGGCTCTCCGCTTCTCCCTCTCCCTCTTCCCCTCATTCCACTAGTGCACTCTCTCTCTCCCTCTCTCTCAAATAAATAAGTAAATAAATAAATAAAATCTTAAAAAATTTTAGGAAGATTTTTAAAAAGAGTTATTTCTTTATTTGAGAGAGAGAAAGTGAGAGAGCAGGGGCAGGGGCAGAGAGAGAGAATCTCCAGTAGATTCCCCATCGAGCCCCACACGGGGCTCACAACCCTAAGAGTATGACCTGAGCCAAAACCAAGAGTGTAAGCTTACCTGACTGAGCCACCCAGGTGCCCTTTAAAAAGCATTTTTTTAGGCAATAATTTGTGAATGTTATCTTTTCTCCCAATTTCTGTAAGTGATTGGCAAGGCTGGTGAAATTTTGAGATATGCAAAATGGCACAGTGATCTGGAGACCTCTGATGTTTCTTCTTTTATTCATGTGATAAAAGTCCTCCTGTCAGACTCAGAGGAGCATCTGTGTAAGGTTTTGAGGCCCAGTCCCAGGGATATTTGCTGCCCAGGATGGCCACACTGAATTCCACAGGATCCCCAAGTCTCACCAACAGATTTGTTCCTGGCGATGGTGAGAAGTCTGCCACTTGTGGCCCAGCATCCTCTGTGACCACAGCCACTATGAAAGACCCGCAGGGTCCAGGTCATCTTCCTTCTGCACCGAGTAGAGGATGAGCCACACAGCAAGGGGCTTATCTTTCATTCCTAAAGATAAACAGAAGCTGCAGCCAATGCAGCTGGCTTCCTTGTCCAGAGCTGACCCCAAGTGCTTGAGGACTGAAGTCACTTTGAGCCAGGTTCTTGCTGAACTCCAAGAAAAACTTGATGTTGGGGTAATGTTAAGTACTTTGAAAAAAGCAAGCAAACAAGCAAGGACCAATCTAGGGACTTGAAACTGAAAGCTGGTCTCCTGTCCAGTTTCTTGGTTCCAGTGACATTATTTCACGCAACTTAATATATTCAGTTATCTGTGAGCCACTCTGACATCTCATTACAGACAGGGACAGCACAAGAGTTATAGATACAGTACCAATTATATAGTTCCAGCACTGAGTGGCCACAGTAGAAATCAGCTTTGCTGTAAAGAATGTCTGTTGATGAGCAGATTATCAATACAACCTAATTATTTCCTCCTATTCAGAACCATAGCTGATGGATTGGGAGAAGGCCCAGTCTGGTGCTCTGTGACAGGAGAGTATGTGTGGGTCAAGGGAGAAGGAGCAGGGAGGATGTTGTTACAGCCAGTGGGAGGAAGGGCTTGTGCAAACCTCACTGTGGGATTTGCCTTGGGTCACACTTCCCCAGGTATGGTTCTGTTTACTTTTATAAGCAAAATAGATGCCATTTTGAAATGCCAATTGTGGATGTACAGTCGCATTCAAATCTCTTTCCTGTAATAGGAGATGTCTCTGCCTTCTAAATGATATAGAAATAATCTCAATTATAGGACCACCCATGTCTTTACTCTCGTCCCCTCCTCCCAAATACTCACACTTGGGATTGAGGTTATAAAACAGACTGGATTCTTTGAGTGTATACAAGTGGTCACAATGACCAGTTATGAATGTAGCATAAAGTGTTTTATTGTAACCAAAAGTAATTCTGGCTATGTTATGTGTCCCTTCAAAGATCCTTCTAACACAAACACTGACTCATTATGCCAGAAACTTACAATTTTGCCAGTTGTTTTAGCCAGATATTGGCATTTTCCTGTTTTAACCCCATATTGGTTTTAGGGTGTGTGGTGAGAGTGAGGAACGAAAAGTATTATTTAATCGTAGACCATACGATGCTATACAAATACTTGCTATATCTAAGAGTATTAAGTTTTATATCTCTGAAGGCCAAAAAAAGAAAGCTGTCAAGCTAATTTTTTTGGAACAGACTTATTTTTCATGACCTTTACTTTCAGAAAAGAAAAAGTGAATTTGATATTTCTAGGTTGGATTTGACTCATAAAATGACTAAAGTGGACTTTATGGGATGCCTCCTCAAATGTCTTGAAAGGTAATTAATTGCTTTTATAGAAATATTACCAATTTTCCTACTGAAAGTTTTACCCAGTTATGGCTGACGCAACAATGGATAAAATATATCAAAGTAAATGAAGTAGCTAAAAAGCTACTTATTTTAACCTTATATGTGATTACGTGGCTTTGAAATAATCACTAATGTTTTGATACATGCAAAGGACTTCTATGCAATAAAAATTATCAGACTGTTTTATAATCCCATATCTAACATAGACACGGGAAATATCATTATCACACCCCTTTAGTATTATACACAGCTCACAACTGAAATCCTATAAGTGCACTTGTGTGCATGTGGAAGCGTGAGGGCTGTGAGGTCTCATGGGAAAGAGCTTAAGGGTCTGTAAGAAAAAGCTCATGTTCCTGAGGGCCTGATGGCTCACTGGTGCCCATCCTTCCTCAGAAGCCCTCTAAGATGCCATTCATTCACCCAGAAAGCTCACCACCCCCATGCACCCCTACACACACTCTAACAACCTCTGGCTCTGAGCAATATCTTTTGGAATAGGCACAAATGCTCCAAAGCCCTAAGGGGCCATTCACTAATCCAGATTTTTTTCCAACTTCATATCCCTTAGGGCTTTTTGCTTGTGGCCTGACCATTATGAAAGCTTCTTAGAGCCATCTCATTGACAGGAAGTAGCAAACCCTGATGATCTATCTCTGTCTCAGTTGCTAAGAAAGGGACTGCTTTCACTGGGAATCAGAAAAAGCAATCACTCCCATTTTTCTCCCAGTTATTTTTCTTCAAAACAGAGATGGCTAGCACTTTTCTCATCACAGAATGTAAGTACTTCTGTTATAAAAATTAAGAAAAAGCAGAAATTCATAATCCTAGTACCGAATAATAGCAACCATGTTTTCGTACATGTGACATTTTGTCACTTATAGCTTTTTAGTCTTCTTCTATGCAATTATATTATGTTTATATAATTTAATATGTCTAATGGCATCTGACTTATTTCTATTTAATAATTTTTAAAATTTGATGCTATATTATGCACATCTTCACATGTCAAGATAAATAGATCTGCATCAAGGGTTTACTTGGTTACACACTATCCTTTCCAGGGGCACCATTTATTTAAGAAGTTTTATTGTCAGGCATTCAGTTAGTTGACTTTTTCTATTTTGTTATTATAGATAACCTTAGAATGAACATCCTGAAAAATCCATCTTAACCGTCTGATCATCTTCTTTGGATATATTCCTGGAAGGGAGACTCTTTGGTTAATATGTGCTATTTTTAAGGGCTTTGGTGTATGTTACAAAATCGCCCTCAAAAAAAGGATACATCAGTTTATTGTCCCACCAATAGTGAACAGTGTGGGAGGCATCCTTTTCCATTCAGCCTTCATCATGTCATACATTTATTTCTGTTGGCTCATGACACAATATAGTCTACGGAGGTAAGGTAGATTTGAGAAGGAAAAAAAAAAGTCTCAGAGAAGTTGAGACTATTCTGTGGTTCTCTATGAATCACAAATGTGAACCTTCCTTCCTGCCTCTGCTTCTGTGGGGAGGAGGCATTGTTTCAGGTCATGCGTGGCATGCTAATGCTGCATGGCAAATGTTTACAGCATGAAAAAAAAGCTTCGCTAGGGTTTGATGTGGATCCAGGAGGAAGTAGAGGAGTCCCAGGGTGTTTGTGAAACTCAGCATGAGAAAATAATCCCCCTCCTGCAAAGTGGGTTTCAACACTCAAAAGCTGTATGAGAGGGCCAAAGGGACAGAGAATCTCTTCCTCTACCTCATGTTTAAGGAATAGAGAGAATCACTCTCTGTTATTCAGAATGAGGAAATAAATAAACAGGACCTGAATTCTTTGTCCTGCCAATGTTCCTTGTCAATGCTCTGTGAAAAACTATGTATAAATTCAAAAGGCTAAATTTAAAAAAAAAAAAAAGGAATGGAAATGGATTACACTGTTGGCAGGAAAACATTTCTGATAGAATGACAAAATCTGGGAGCTGTTAGTAGGAGCATTTACTTGAAAAGTTTTCATTCTTTGAGAATCCTGATGAACAAACATCTAAACAAATCAAATAGTGGGCTAATCATTTTAATATTTTAGTTTTGATACAGTAAGCGTCATCATTTTATGATGATATTCTATAATATCACTTTGCTGGGCTGGAAATCAGTTAGAAGTAGGCTTGTCAAAGGCAATTATTTCCACATTCTCTTTCTGGTCTTTCTAGAAATGTCTTTGTACAATAGGCTATCTCATTTCTGATCTCAGCCAGCTAGATGGATCTGCTACATTTGGGTCTTATTCTAAGTGTGACGAGAAGCAATTGGAAGATTGCAGGCAGGGGAGTGACATCATGTGCTTTTTCTCAAATATGTGTCTACTGTGTCTTTCTTCTGGGCTCGTGGAAATACTGAGTGTCTCCCACCCTTATCAACCCAGGATGTATGAGGCAGCCAAACCCTGAGAACTTCCCATGACAGCTTGCTTGATACTGATAAACTCTACACGTAGTGACCTAAATTGATCAAATTATAGGGTTATAGTCGCTTTATTTCTCCATTTACAAAAGTAATATCCACCAAATAGAGCCTCCATATTATAGAGCCTGTTCTGAGATGTCCCTGTTGGGCTTTGCCAATTTGTCATTCAGATGCCACTGCCTGTCATCCTCCTGCCTTTTCCTA
Organism: Nyctereutes procyonoides; assembly: GCF_905146905.1. Taxonomy (NCBI): domain Eukaryota; kingdom Metazoa; phylum Chordata; class Mammalia; order Carnivora; family Canidae; genus Nyctereutes; species Nyctereutes procyonoides. Next base: position 40,398,222 of record NW_026575052.1, read on the forward strand.
TTGTTCATTTCTGTGACGTTTGTTCCTTTTATTTCTTCCTGCCTCCACAGTTTACTACCACATCCTGAAACTCAAATTCCTATCATTTCTTGAGCCTTTCTATATTATTTCAGATGAGTTCCTTGGCTCAATTTTTTTTGGACCCAAATTGAAACACGAACTATACGTCACTGTGGTGGAAATGTGCAAGCATAACGTTTTTCTCTTTGGGACTAAATGACAAATTTATTCTTGGTAATGACTTTACCCTCTGTACTCCTCTTTATTATTTTTGGAATGTGAGGCAAGGTGAGAGTAGTTGTGTTTGACCAATTGAATAATGATAAAATGAAAATGATTTAAGTATCAATAAAAAAATTAGGGGAGGGAATTTTAAGATATAAAATAAGTGATACTTTTCCTATGATGCAGTGTTTTCTCTTTAGATATTAAACAACCTACTTCAGTTACATACACGGTTGTAGTAATAGGCTGATGGAATTTGAACATATCCAAAGGTGAGTTGTCTTGTATTTATCCAAATGATAAGGAGAAAATCTTAGTTAATTCTGTGGGCTCAGAACAAGTTCCATTTACATGAACCTCTCACAATGATACATAATGTTTTCTTAGAAAAATGACACAGAAAGCAATATGTCCATGTCTCTGGGACCAGGTGTTTGAAGATCTAACCTACATTAGCAATAGAAATATGGCAGATGGTCTCTTTTTTAGATGTAGACACCATACTCAGAGAGTTAACTACAAACTTTCAAAATGCTTGAGCTCTATTCATACACCTTCAGATGAAGAAGGAATAGAAAGTGGAGCTAAAGGGGGAAATAAAACACTTGATGGATTTGTGTCTCTTGCCTTTACAATAATTTGGAGATACGAAGTCAAACCACGGGGTTTGAATAGAGATGCTGTCTTCATTAGGTGTACTCAGCAGAATTTAGAAAGAAATGGTACAGTGTCACAGTTGAGGGCACAGGCTCTAGAGTCAGAGGGCCTCCATTTGAACATGAAGTCAGCCACTTACTAGCTGAGGGATCTTGGGGAAATTATTTAACATTTCCATGCTTCAGTTTTCTCCACTCTACAATGGAGATCCTAATAAGACCAACTTCCTCACGATCGCGATAAATATGTAATGTAGAGATGCATTGTAAAGGACCCAGAATAATGCAGAACATAGACTGTGTACTCAGTGATGGCATCGTCATCATCATTATCATCACCAGATTTGACCTTAAGAAGAATAAGCCAGTTTTAGCTGGGAGGGGCCAAGGATATTGAAAGGAAAAAGTTTGTTTTTCTTTTTTCTTTTTTGTCAGCTTCTAAAAGTAAAATTCTTCCTATGGGATTCCAGAAGAAAGAAAGGTACTAAAGTCATTTTTCTAGAACCTTGTTCACTGTTTTGTTTTCTTTTATAATAAATTATGTTTTTTAAATCATCAAAGTTGACTTTTTTATTTTGTTATGTAGTTTTATGAATGTTAATAGATGTACAGATTTATAGAACTATCATCATCAGAAGAGAGAACTGTCATATTACCACAAAAATATCTCCCATGCTGCCCCTTTGCAACAATTGCCCCCACCTGTAACTGCTGACAATCATTCATATGCTGTCTCCATGGTTTTCACTTGAGAAAGTCATGTAAAATGGAGTCATCTTTAACATCTTTTGAGATGAACAACTTTCATTCACCATAATGACTTTGAGATCCATCCATGATGCTGCATGGGGCAGCAGTATTTTGTTCCTTTTCATTGCTGAGTATTCCACGTCCTGCAGTTGGTTAATACACTCAGTTCAAGGATATTTGTGAATAGAGCTGGTATAAATATCTGTGTACAAGTTTTTAAGTGAACATCAGTTTTCATTTTCCTGAGATAAAACTTTTTACTTCATTTCTGTTAAGTCGCGTATTTGTGACTTAGATATTTCAGTTAGAGGAATAGAAAGCTCAGGAGTCAGAGAAGTGAACTAAGTCAGCAAGTGGATTTCAACAGTATTAGCGACAACCCGATAGAGGTTCCAATAATAAAAAAAAGGTTCATGGACATTTTAAATAGGAACCTTTAATAAAAACATGTGCTTAACTGGTATTATTTTTTCCTTAACTTCAGGAAAAGTATATGTTATTGTCTATTTGGGGCTGTTCTTTGCTTGCCTTTTCTATTTCAAGCAGAATTTTTATCTAGAATTTCCAAAGATCTAGCACAGCACTGAAATTCTGCTTTAGTAATGTAACTGTTTTCTAGGTTTGATAAGACCTTTTTCCTTTCCTAGTTTTGAAAGTGAGACTATTTTTAATGATTTCACCAGGACCATCAAAATAATCTTGGGCAAAACAACTTTTGACTAAGGTAACTGCTTGTTTCTTTGCTGAGAGTTGAGAAATAAAACAAAGTTGTCCACGTGTTAGGAAACTAAAATTAAATATGACAAGAAGTCCAAATATTAGTGTTTTTTCCTGTTGGGCTAAATAAAGCTTCTGCTGATTCTTCAGTGTTTCCTATAACATGTTAGAACGGAGCTAAACGGTTAAAACTCTTTCCTCTCATAGCCTGGCAGCTGAGTTTCCATCATTTTCTGTGCTAAAAGAAAATTTATCATAAATTGTTTTGGAAAAATTTCACTGGCAAATGAGGTTGACAGTTAATGGAGTCGTGTGCAAAACAGAACAAGAGCACTATTAACCTATGTGTGTCTAAAAACACTAGGAAACATTGCTTTGCAATTGAAAAGAAAATCTAGTTCTTACTGGAAGGAAGGTAGGGGTTGGTCTGCTTTAGAAGATCTATATAACCTCCACAGATCTGAGCAGAGTTTATCAGATGATGTTTATCTGGGGGAAGACTGGATAAAAACGAAATCACACTATTTCACAGGTTGGGATCCTGTCAGAACTACCATTCCATCATGGGAATTTTGTTTTGTGTGGCTGAGTTGCCTTGTGGAGGCTATGTGTGATTTTTAAGATTTTGTTCATGTGAAGAAAGACTTAATAGAAAATTGTAAGCACAGAAAAAAAAAAGGCAGAGAAAAAGGAAGAATTTTTAGTAATCCTTTAGCATCTCCTTCTCTATCTCCAAATCCTGGAAAACCTATTTGGCAAGAGAAGTTTGCTTTGTGAGCAACAAACCTCCTGGTAAAAACTCTGATTACCTTTGAGGATATTTTCATCAAGCTGTGACAAACTACTAGGTTCCTTTTCTCCAAGTAAGATCCTTTTCTCCAGATATAGCTCAGTGGTTATCACCCTGAAATGTGTTATCACAATCATATCACCTGTTACCCTGTATTTCTCTTCATAATTTAATTAATTATGAAGAACACTAAATTGAGGACTATCATTTATGATAACTCAAAACTTTCTATGTCTCCAAATGTAAAAATACAGAAATATATTGAGAGTCTGATGTGAAACACAGATTGAAGGATTGGGAATCTTGGTTTCTAGACTGAGCTCTGCTATGAATTAGTTTTAGATATATGGACCTCAGATTTCTAGGAAGTGAATTTTGGAGTTAGTTCAAATGTTGGTTTACATTCTAGCATTGCTGTTTAATTAACTGGGATTCAGGGGCAAGTTATTTGACTAATATGATCCTTACATTCTGTGTCTTTAGAATGGTGAAAATTGTCCCTGGTGTGTCTACTTAATAAAGTAGAGGTGAAGTAAAGGTAAGGTATGTGAGAGCACCTAGAGAACTCAAAAGGATTAACATTTAAAAGTAAACCTATGCTAAAAATAATCTATCACACTATACGAAAAAGAAAAGTTTCGTAAGGTAAAGGAAACCACCAACAAATGAATAGGCAACCTACTATGGAATGAGATAACTTGCAAAGATATATCATAAGAGTTTAATAACCAAAATATATAAAGAACCCACACAGCTTGATAGCATAAGAATAAATAATTCAATTAAAAATGGGCAGAGGACCTGAATAGACATTTTTCCAAAGAAAACATATAGATGGGCAACAGACACATGAAAAGACACTCAATGTCACAAATCACCAGGGAAATTTAAATAAAAACCACTGTGAGATATCACCTTACACTCGTCAGAATAGCTGGTATCGATAAAACAAGGCATAACAAGTGTTGGAGAGGCTGTGGAGAAAAAGGAACCCTCATACATTGTTGTTGGGAATGCAAACTGGCGTAGCCACTGTGGAAAACAGTATGGAGTCTCCTTAGAAAGTTAAAAATAGAAATACTGTATGATCCAGTAACTCCAGTACTAAAGAGAATGAAAACCTTAATTCAAAAAGGTATATGTATACCTATGTTCATTGCAGCATTATTTATAAAACCCCAAATATGGAAGCAACCTAAATGTCTACTGAAGAATGAATGGAGAAACGAGATGTGGTATGTGTATACAATGGAATATTACTCAGCCATCAAAAAGAACAAAGTATTGTCATTTTTGCAACAACGTGGATGAACCTAGGGGGTATTATGGTAACTGAAGTTAAGTCAGATAGAGAAAAACAAGTACTATAAGATTTTACTCATATGTGGAATCAGGAAAACAAAACAAAGAGAAAGCAGGAACAGAACCATAAATAAAGAGACAAACTGGCAGTTGCCAGAGGACAAGAGGGTGAGAGGACTGGCAAAATGGGTATAAAGAAGTCCAAGATACAGACTTAGGTTACGGAATGAATAAGTCACAGGCATGAAAGATACAGCATGGAGAATATAGTCAGGGGTATTTTAATAGAGATGTGTAGCGATGTATTGTAGCCACACTTGTGGTAAACGTAGCATAATACGGAGTGGTCAAATCACTATGTTGTACACTTGAAACTAACGTAACATTGTACATCAACTACACTTCCACTTCTGTTAAAGAAAAAAAAGTAAAACTATGTTGAAAGAGAAGACTGTTAAAAAGAAAAAAGAAAGAGAAGACTGACTTGGGCTATCACTACACACACCCCCACCCCAACCCGTGATAGAATTAGTGATACACTTGAAAAGGCCAGATTCCAGATTGTTATCTAGATACTTATGCAGACAAGTTCTGTGTTTGCTGAAGGCTATGATCAAATTTTAGAATTTTTTTTTTTTTTTTTTGGATTGCCACAGTTAGATGAGAGACAGCTCTAGACATAAACTCAGCCTTTGGCAGATAGACTAACTTTTGCATGCAAAAGTCTATCTTCCACAAAGTTTCGCTTACCAGAAAAAAGCATTTCATAGAGCAGGATTTGGCCTAATATTTCTCACACTGACAAATCTTTACATCTTCTCTGGCCAGACCAGCTCAAGGGAAAGTATCTATGGCCTATACAACCGAATGGTGCCCTCCAGATGAGGAGACATGTGAACCTTCTCTATTCTAGTGAGGTGAGAGATCCTTTGTTTGGGATTCTGAGCATGATTCCATTTTATATAAGGTTTTGATATGCCCAAGGGAGTAGAGGAGGACTTCCCCGGCCCTTTGGTAACAAGGTAATGGTAGGCAGACACCACACGAGACGGGTTTGACATGACCTGCTCTATTTGGGATTTATTGCAGACAGAGACAGGGCTATAGGACAGGGATCCAAAATCAGCAGTTTTAAATTCAGGCAGGACCTCAAGAGAGCTTTGATCAGGGCTAGCCAGGATATAAGAAAGGCTCCAAAAAAGCACTGGTCCTTTTTATCTTGATCAGCACAGATGTGTTCTGTTGGTCATTTCCCTGAGCTCTGCTGCTGGTCTTAAATAATGGAGAGCAGGTAATGCAGACCCGAGTTTTCTAAGAGGAATGGAATATTCCCATTTCCACAAGTTTCCTTGGTCTCTATCTGAGAGAAAGATTATATTTTCTGGAAGGACTTTAGCCTTGGGTTAGGCTTGCTAACTCTCAGGGTAAGGAGTATGGGAGGTCAAAGGAGACCCCCCCCCCTCAACTGTGGTCTCAACCTCCAAGCCCACGTCCCAACTGCAGAGCTCTGGCTAGGGTCTGGACCATAAGGGTCCTAAACAAACACCTGCAGAGTCAGGTGTAATTGCTCCACTAACAAGGATGTAAGTGACCGACTTCTCTCATCAGTATCCCTCACTTTATATTCATATTTGCACCACTCACTGCTGTTCATATTTCAGTCTGTGCTAAAGAAAATTCACATTAATTTCCACCAGAAAAACTTGAAATTAAGTATTTTCCCCATCAAAATGTGATTTAATGTTCTTTGTTTTTGCTCCTCTTCCACCCTGTTTGCATACACTGCAGGCAGTGAATTCTACGTGACAAAAAAATTGAAGTTGGAAATGAGGTGAAAAGATTGCCAGTCGAGAAAACTCTTCAAAATTCCTATCAAGGTTTACTGTGCACAATGAATAATTATAGCTTTTCTCTATATAGATCTGAAGTAGAAAGACTTTTCAAGGATTTCTTTTCCAGTGTGTAGATTATTCAAGTGGCTTTTCTACACTCCTCTTATTAGATATTTTTTTAATAAGAAGGTGAAGATAATCAAGTAGCAAAGGATTCATTCATTTTTCTGCCAGCAGCATTCCATCAAGTTTTGATAGGAAACAGCAAAGCTAATAACAAAAATCATACTTTGTATTACTTGGGAGGTTTCTTCTTCTAATTCATCAATGTATTAGTTCCACCTAGAGATCAATGGAATGCAAATACAGCAGTATACAAATGTACGTACATGAAACAAAATTTGATGATGCTCATTGGAATAAAGGGGAGAGGAGGGAAAATGATGGCTTGTGCCTGCATGTGGGTCTGAGAGAAACCAGCAAGATATAGTGACAAGGTGACTATATCTAGAGCAAGAAAATCTGGGCCTGAGTATCACCTCTCCCAATCACTAACAAGTTAACTATGGGTGAAAGAAGACATTTAAATTCTCCAAGCCTAATTCTACTCATTAAAATGGAGCCTCAACTCTCTAGCCATATGACTAGGTTACTGAGGGAGAAAAAAAAGTGGGTCAAAATAAATGAAAGCATTATGAAAACTCAAAGGCATAAGACCATTTAAGCAGCATAATTGCAGCACCTCAATGGAAAGTGATGCATCATATTCAGAAGAAACACACAAGACACAGGGGTGACCCTCACCTCTCGTAACTACAGTCTGTTCTCTGTACTGAAAAGTCCGTTTCTTGGTTTGCCTCTCCCTTCTGTCGCTCTGCTTCTTTGTTTGTTCTTAAATTCCACTTGAATGAAATCATACGGTATTTGTCTTTCTCTGACTTATTTTGCTTAGCATAATACTCTCTAGCTCCATCCTCATTGTTGTAAATGGCAAGATTTCATTCTTTCTGATGGCTGAGTAATGTTACATTGCACATACATGCCCCATCTTCTTTATCCATTCATCAGTCACTGGACATTTGAGTCCTTTCCATCCTGTGGCTATTGTAGATAATGCTGCTCTAACACTTGGGTGCTTGTATCTTTTCTAATGTTTTTTTTTAAACTTGGGTATGGGGTCTCATTGGACTCTTTTTTTTTTTTTAAAGATTTTATTTATTTATTCATGGGAGACACACACACACACACACATACACACACAGAAGCAGAGACACAGGCAGAGTGAGAAGCAGGCTCCATGCAGGGAGCCCAACGTGGGACTTGATCCCGGGTCTCCAGGATCAGGCCCTGGGCCGAAGGCAGGTGCTCAACCGCTGAGCCACCCGGGCTGCCCTCTTTTCTATTTTTAAATGCTCATCTGTCCCATATTGTAAGATCAGAATTCAGCTACACTCAAATCAACTGATGGACCATTGGTCCTGCTTCTAACATTCCCCTTAATACAATGCCAAGTTATTTGACATTCCTTGGATTATAGGCACTGATGATTCAATATCCTCCAGGTTTTCTGACTCCCGGTCTCACCTGTAGTCAGTGGGTAGGATGCTACCAACCACACATAGAGTGAGGTACCAATCTGGGTTCCCTGAGAAAGAAGATGCCATGGCAGGACTTGAGTCTAAGCAGTTTATTTGGGAGGTGATTCCAAAATGCACAGATGGGGGAACAGAGCAGTGAGAAATGAGCGAAGGGCAATATAGGGTGCATTACCAAGCAGGTAAACACCAGAGAACTCAGGCTCTATCTCTTGGGGGAATATGGAAGGCTGTATAGAACATATGTGAGTTGTCTGATTTAAGCAGAGAGGAAAGTGGGTCATTTCTTCCTCGAATTCCCTTCCCTCACTGGCTGAGCAGTGTTCTTGAGATAGCAACTCCCCAGCCTCTCTGGCCTGCTCTGCATACCAGCCCAGCACATCAGAGAAATCCAGCAGTGGCAGGTCTCAGGTGCCTGCACAAGCGTGTCTTCAACATACATGGGGAGGGTAAGGGCTCAGGAGACATAGGTAGGGCTGCGACAGCAAATGCTGTAATATTGTGAAAGACACAGAGACGCGCTGCTCAGATTCTCCTTCAAAAGGTGTTAGCTGATTCCTTCAAGAACAGTGAGCTGAAGAACCCCTGTGCTTAGCAGCTTCTGGACCCCCTCAGGTTTAGAGTTGAGGCAGTGCTCTTTTTGTGGCAATCCTATCTCATGACTGAGTCAGGCGGTGGCACAAGGGCCTGTGCACGCTGCCCAAACTGGGACTCATCTAGTGGGTAATCTCTGCTCCACAGGCCCTCATGGTAGAGGCTTTCTTAGGTTCATTCTAACCTGACAGCTCCTTTGCCCAGGTAGCCTTCATCCCTTTTATTTTCTCAGGTGTTACTACCCAGTAAACTCTGCTTTCTTAACTTCATCCCTAATTCTAATGAGGGGTTTGGATAGTGTCAACCTCTGGACTGAAGCCAAAGAAAAATCTACCTTATGTGAGTCAACGGGAAAGTTGGGCCAAAAAGATATTTTCTACAGTAGGGCAAGACAGGAGAAAAGACTTCTCCAAGCATGTCATCAGGAATCAACCAGAAAAAAAATATAATCAAAGAAAAGATGATAAGAAAAAAACTTAGATACCCGGAAGAGAGGATTGGTTAGACATTGAACAAATCCTTGAGGAGAATGATGGAACTTCCTTTTCTAGATATTTTTTTAAAATGATAGATTATCTATTCCATTGGAGCACTTCTCATTATCAAAATCCTTACTACAGACAGTGTTATTTAAAAAAAAACTTAGAGATGACTGTACATCTTTTAAAAAATAGCAGAAGCATTCATCACTCAATTGCATCAAATACAATAACTTGATTTATTATACACACAATATCATCTGAATAGTGAGGAAGGCTGGAACAAGAATCTGTTATTTAGATTTAGCTATTTATTCATTCACCAAACATATTGTTGAGCACTCACTATTTTTCAGGCACATCTCTATGTATTAAGATAAATCAGTGGATGAAATATACTCCAATTTCCTGCCATTATGGACATTATATACTGGGGAGGAAAAAAAGATGATAAATGTTAAAGTAAAATAGATATCTGATAAAGTATCTTAGAAGGTGCTACACTGATACGTAAAAATAAAAAAGAAGAGGGAAATCCAGAGTTCCAGGTAGAGTAAGGATTCCAATTAAAATTAGGTAGATGGGGGATCCCTGGGTGGCTCAACGGTTTAGCGCCTGCCTTCAGCCCAGGGCGTGATCTTGGAGTCCCAGGATCAAGTCCCACATTGGGCTCCCTGCATGGAGCCTGCTTCTTCCTCTTCCTGTGTCTCTGCCTCTCTCTCTCTCTCTCTCTCTCTCTGTCTCTCATAAATAAATAAATAAAATATTTTAAAAAATTAGGTGGATGGGGTAGGTCTCACTGAGAAGGCGACATTTACACAGAGTCTGGATGGAAGTGAGGGAATCAGCTATATGAATACTTGCAGACAGCAAATTTCAGGCCCAGGGAAAAAGCAGTGACTTCAGGTTCTAATTCAAATTTTTCTGCCTTCAGAACCCATCCTCTTCTTGTTGATCCTGGCTATGCCAAAAACCATCTCCCTTTCATCTTTCTAGAGACTATTCCTTTCTCTTATGACCATCAACCAAATGCAAGTTGATGAGATAATTGTCTGGCTGCAAACTATTCTCATACTTACAAACGTAAATATCCATTTTCTTTGCTCTATCAGAATACTCATAAATATAATGAGACACATTGGAAAACAGAGCCTGGGAAGTATCACCCACAATCACAATGCATTTGTGGCATGACTTGTTGGGTTTTTATTCCTGGAACACATTAAATGGTAATTGGTAAGCAGGACTTAAGTAGGTCTCTACAAAAACAAACAACTTAACTGAGAGTCATTTTCACTTCACCAACTGCAAGGCACTCCAGGGACCAGTTCAACTAATTTGCTCTCAGGCCAATCCTCTTGTGAGCACCCCACTCCAGGCTGAATATTTGAAGTGACATATTTCATAATTGCTCTCAGTCAATCAATGTTTATTTTTTATGTAGAAAACCAATTTCGGTGACTTTGACCTGAAACTAGCAATATTGCACCTTGCTTGACAAAAATTGTTCAAAAGATACACACGATTGAGTACAATTAGATAATCCTTCTTGATCAGCCTTACCTGAGGGGCATTTTCACACTGAGCTGAACAGCTCTACACCCCCCTAGAAAACCCACTTTCTGAATGTCTTTGACATTTTAGCTATCTCTCTTCCTCCCCCCCATGACTAGAATGCTATATCTCTTAAAGAACATCAGAATTAGAAATTAGACCATGAAAATCAGAAATGAGTAAGACTGAAGATCTTGAAGCAGCCCCTTGCAATGAGAATAAAGCTGACAAGCATCTAGAAATGATATGTAACTTCCATAATAAGTGCAATGGAGTTTTTAATGGGATGCTTTTTATGCACAACATGAAATTTTTGAAGTTCCTTAAAAGGTAGGTAGTGCATACTTTGAAATTGTATTATGTAATCTATGGAACAAAATTAAAACATCTTGCATTTCCAAGGCATTTTTTCCAAGGATGTACAAATGTGCTGAAGATATGAACTCATTGATTTTTCTTAGCTCTTTTTAGTAGCTAAGAATTAGGTATTATTTTCCTGATTTCAGAGATGAGAACCGAGGGTCAACCTCCAGCTGTTCAACCAACACATATGTTGCTTTTCTTGGGTTTAACTACCCATTTGTCTCCTTTATATTCCAGCAGCGTAATTTATTTTGTCTTTTGGAGAACATACTTTTTTTTTTTTTTTTTCCTGACTGAAAAACAAGGATTTGCTGTGGAGGTCACTCTGGGGCTGAAACTTAAAATAGTCTTATAAAAATGAATGGAGACCATTTTCACTCTTAGCTTTGCAAAAAATAAAAATTGATACTATCCAGTGTTGACAATGGTGCAGGAAAATGGGTACTCTAATACATTGTTGATGTGGAAATGAAGTGCTACAAAACTTATGGAAAGTTAACTGGAAATTTTTAGTAAGTTTTTAGTTTTTAGTTTTTAGCATACTTTTGTTGGTGGGGAATCTATTTACAAAAATAAAAGTACTAAGACTCATGCACAAATATGTTTATTTTAGCATTCTTTATAATGGCCCAAAACAAGCAAATGAACCGAGAAAGTATAGGAAAAAAATATAGTTTCTCATCAATGAGTGAATGGCTGAAAATTTTCTAATTCATTATTTTTGTGGGGAAGCATGTAACTATTAAAGAAACAAATTACTTGTGCAATCATTTACCTGGAAATGGGATTATGTAAACTAAATGAAAAGATCAAACTGAGGGTAACATGTGTAACCTGATCCATTTTTCAGGTAAGAAAAAAACAACACTCAGATATGAGAAAAAATATACCTGTCTACATATTTAAATGCAAGGAGAAAAAATATAGGATAAACCCTAAACTGCTCGTAGTGAGAAGCTCTGTGTATCTCTGTGTTGGTGAAATTAGGACAGGAGGAGTGGAAGGGAGGGAGGTACCAGGGAGATTTGGGACTTCAATTTGTTCAACTTCTGTGTTTAAGCATGTGTTACTTATGAAGTTTGAAATAAATACACGTCCCCCCTCCAAAAAAAAATTAAGGAAGAAGGTCATCAAGACAGAATGGTGAAGTAGAATTAGAGGGATCTGAGAATCAGCCATATTGAATTAAAAGCCCCAATTTTGCTTCTTGCTCCGGTGTGACGTCAGGCACATCACTCCTCTGATGATGTGTTGACGTGTGTAAGATGGAGATAATAGTTTCCTCTATGCAAAGTACAAGGCACGCTGCTGGCACATAGTAGGCACAGGACTGATGCTGCTCCCAGCATCAGTGAATATCAGAAAGCAGAGAAGAGAGGCAGGGAAGGAACAGAAATCCTTTGTGCCCGGCAACAGAAATTGTTTAATTGGGCAAATTTCCCTGTTAAACCAGCTGCTGGGTAAATCACTGCTGGAAGGAATTTATTCTGACCCTGGTATGTTCTGCTTTCATGTCTTATAGATTTAGTATCAAAATTTATCAGTCTCAAAAACAAAACAAAGCAAAAAAAAAAAAAACACTCAGGACAACTGAGGCAATGTAAAACCAGTTTTGGAGAAGAAAATACATGGTGGCCTCACTGCAGAACTGGAAGGAACCAATCTAGTACAGTTAGCCAGTTTGGGTCAAGATTACTAGAAGGTAACATGACGAGGATTGCCTGCAACCACTGGAAGCTAGAAGAGACAAGAAAGGCTTTAGGAGAGAGCATGGCCCTGCCACTACTTGATTTTTGCACACTTAGCCCACAGAATGTGAAAGAATACATTTCTGTTGTTCTAAGTCACCCTGTTTGCTGTGCTTTGTTAAAAAAAGCCCTAGGAAACTAATTTAGATTTTGGTGGGACTCTAAGGGCCCCCAAATCCCATATATCATGCCTTAGTCCATTTGGGCATGATAGCATTATAACTGAACACCAAGGATGGATGGTTGGTTTATAGACAACAGAAGTTTATTTCTTATAGTTTTGGAAACCGGAAGCCCAAGATCAAGGTGCCAGTATATTCAACATCTGGTGAGATCTCACTTCTTGGTTCACAGAGAGCTGTCTTCTTACAGTTCTTCCAAGACGGAAAGGGTAAGGAAGCTCCCTGGGGTTTCTTTTAAAAGAGCAGGAATTCCATTCATGAGGGCTCCATCCTCATGACCTAATCTCCTCCCAAGGCCCCACCTCTGAATGTCATCACACTGGGAATTAGTATTTAACATATGCATCCTGAAGGGACAAAAAACAGTCTGTAACACATGCCCTCTCCTTTTAAGGTAAAACTATAGGATTTATGATTGTAGAGACTGGTGATTGGCTTAAGACAATTACCAAGTTTCCTCTATATTACAGATAGTAGATGGATCATTATTCTAAAAGCCCCTGCACAAGCGGAGGCAGGCCGAGAGGCACTGTCATATATTTAAAGCCCCGTCTTGTTGGTGCTAAACTGTGGATCTCTGGCAGGGAATCATTTTCAATGCATTAACTTACACATTTATATTTTTAAATATTGGAGAAAACAAGATAAGCTTTCAGGAAGGATCCAGTAATTCTCCCTAATTGAATCTGGCGTCTTACCCAATTCTGTTAGCCTTCCTCTGGGTGAGCCATGGAGGTTCCTTGTCTGAAGTGGCCCTATGACTATGATGGAATGCATCTGGCTCATCTTAAGGCCTCAGTACTATTTGCAGATAGCTTTTACTTTTTAGTTCAGCACACACCCAAAGTACTTTTTGTAAATAGTCTTTATGGAGTCCATCTCTGCCTTCAACACGTCCTGCAAAATAACTGCATCCTTCCCTATTTGCTTGAGAATGACATTTTTATCTTTTCTCGAATGTCACAGTAGCAGAAGTATGATGTTTTCTTTGCTTGCTGTGTTCTCATCCACTAGCTGCACTCAGAGTCTGCTCCTTGGCACACAGAATGCTCTAGGTAGCATGAGGACATTTCCTGTATGACCGCAACAGACATCCTTGAGCATCCTCAGCTCAATTCATACCTACCATACTTATAGCAAAAGACAATCTGGCTTTAGTTAACCCATCCTGCCATTCTCCATTATAACAAAGAAACAGAGTAACTGCTTATTCCTACTGAATTGTCAGATTTCTTGGCTGACCTTTACACTACACGGAGGCTATTTCTGCATAATTTTGTCCATAGGGTTAATGCTTTGGATTCTCTTAATTTACTATGAAATAGTTTTCCAGTTAAGATGCAAACTCTTATTTATTCTAACAGAAATACCCACAGAAACAAACTTACCATATGATTGGTTGATAGCAGAGTGAAACATCACAAAAATCCTACTATCAACAGTGTTATCAGTCACACTAAATTATAGGGGAAAATGCCTTGGTATTCACATCCTAAACCTGGAAAAATTTTCCAATGGCAAATTTCCATTTTCCCATTTACTGTAAAGAATTCTGCTTGCATGTCCTTTTGCCAAATAAGATGGAACTATTATTACCAAGTATTTGCGGTAAAAAAAACAAAAACAAAAACAAACAAACACTTGATGTTTAGATGAGAGGAACAACACGTAAATGCCTCTAAAAAGCAGAGCTACCTAAGGAAACAGATTTATCTGACACCTGTTTTTAGAAGTTATAGTATAACTGTAATACCTAAAAGTTCAAAGCAATGTTGAATAAGACAGTGGTCAAGGATAAAAATTAATTAGGAAAGAGGTCCTTAAACAGAAATGAATACAAACTTGAAGGAAGTGACAACGTAGATTGGCAGGGAGGAGATGGGAAGCCTAGGATAAAAACAGACCAGGATTTGCAACTTAACTCCTCTCCTGGGTCACTCACATCACAAATCTGCACCCAGCTTCCTTGCTGACAAAATGGATACACTGGAAGTCATGACTTCTATAATTTAAAACACTTAATATTCTATGGAAATGGATAAAAAAACGAAAGTAGCAAAAAAATGATTTTGCTGGAGTTGAAGTCAATTCTAAACTCTTTTCTTAAAGATAGAGGGAAAGATATACATTTTTACTGATAGGGTATAAATATTTTATTGTCAAAGTATTATAGTCATTTTACTGCATCAACTTGGCTAAGCTGTAAGCACTCTGCCCATCATTTCCTCCTTTGCACAGTTCTGGACATTTTGCCTAAAAAAGAGAGAAGCTTTATTTTTCCTTCCAACTCTACTTAAAAAAAAAAAAAGACTATAAGATACAGGGTAGTAGAGAATTATCATTCTAGCCTCAGCACCCTTTTTTACCTTTAATCCAAGTGACCTCCCCTATAGAACATTCAATGGAAATGGCTCCCGTGCAGAAAATGAACTTGCAGCGAACAAGCTTGGTTCCTAGAGAAGGTCTCTGCCACGTTTTCCCGTAGGATGTTAAGTACATCATTTAAATTCTTTGACCTTCAGTTTCCTCATTCATGAATGGATGGTTTTCACCATACTTCACAGGGTTGGTGTGCAAGTTAACAAGATACCATACATAACACAAAAAACAGATGTTAAAGTAGATGCTTACTCTGTGATGACTGAACCTCTGCCCCAGAGGTCACACAGATGCATAATTTGCTAGGCACAAATGCAGGGGAAGATAACATGAATTTTGGAGTAAGTCGTGCCAAGTCACTGATGTATTGCCAGTGCCTAACAGAAATGCTAAGTGCTACCTTTGGCAGAGATTTATGAGAAGTTGTTTGCAAATTTCTTGGGAATAAGAGTCTGTCTCTGTGATCTTATGGTGAAGTCTCTCACTTCTGCTCTTCCTAGACACATAAATCTGACAGCATGTTATTCTCCAAGGCCCCATATGCACAAGTGCACCCTAATCAATTCACTGTATCAAAAACTTGGCATTTGAATTCGTCAATTCTCTTTTTATCTTCCCCTGACCTCAAAGGGGGACTAGATCCCTGGAAAGCACTGCTCCTTTTCTAGAACTACATGATGGCAACATGAGAGGATTGCCCACATTAGAGTTCTCAGGTCCCTAAGCTCTAGTTTCCCTGAAGTTCTCATGAAAATCCCCTGAAAAAGCCCTGAAACCCTAGGGTTTCCCATTTAGTGACTCCTCTGAGAGTCTTCTTCATTACCTTCTGCACTGCCTGACTCTCCCTACTTTTCATCCCTGCCCTTTCTCTGTGTTCTTGTGACCAGGGTCTAACACATCAGCCCATCAGACACAACAGTGATTGCTAATGAAGGAGGGCAAGGGAAGGGGTTCATATTCATCAACCAGGTGCTAGGAACCACATCAGGTATCCACTTAGTCCTTGAATGAATATAGAGATTCTTAGACTTTCTGGAAACATGCCTTTATGTCTAAGAGTGACTAAAATATAATTTTGGACTATGTGAGGTTAACTGTGGTGGAGTGAACTTGCATGCCTCTCTGCATTTCATCCTAGATGGGAAGATGCTGACTCCACCCAGCAGTAGGCTAGTGCTGACTAAAATACCATACCCTCAAAATGAGGCTGTAATCTCAAAGTCTTTGAAACTCCCTGCCACTGAATTTACCCATAGCCCCTCAGGGCTACCCCCGACATTAAAGGTGAAAGGGAAGGGAAGATGCCTGGTGGAGAGAGATAAGGGGAAAACAGTATTAAATATGGCTTTCGTATTGCATTGTCATGCCTGCTCATAATTGCTTGATGTCCTCCCTCACAAAAAAGCCCCCCACCCCAATCTGGTTTCTACATGCTGAATTGGTCCATCTAATCCTGCTGCTTTTTGGCTTCCTGTGTAAACTTCCCTGTCACAGCTTCGCTGCTGCACCTCCATCAGAACACAATAACTACCGCTAATGAGGAGGGGCATGGGAGAAAAGAATCGCTTCTAGTTGATACAGCATCTTTCAAGGGCTTCCACACATTCTGCACAAATGACCTCACTTATCTTTACTGCATCCCTAGTGACGGAAGGGGAACTGCAATTATGCAATTCTACCTTTTTTTTAAATTAGAAAAGAAATCTTTTCTTTTCAAAATTTTATTTAAATTCCGGTTAACATACACTGTGGTATGGGCTTCAGGAGTAGAATTTAGTGATTCATCACTTCCATACAACACCCCATCACCCATCTAGCCCATCTCCCACCCGCCCCCCTTCATCAACCCTCAGTTTGTTCTCTAATATCAAGAATCTCTTATGGTTTGTTCCCCTCTCTCTTTTCCCTGCCCTTCCCCTGTTTCACCTGTTTCGTTTCTTAATTTCCACATATGAGTGAAATCATATGGTATTTGTCTTTCTCTGACTGACTCATTTCACTTAGCATAATAGTCTCTAGCTCCATCCACGCTGTTGCAAATGGCAAGATTTCATTCTTTTTAATGGCTGGGTAATATTCCATTATATACGTATACCACATCTTCTTTATCCATTCATCAGTTGATGGACATCTGGACTCTTTCCATAGTTTGGCTCTTGCCGGTAGTGCTACTATAAACGTTGGGGTGCACATGCCCCTTCGAATCTGTATTTCTGTATCCTTTGGGTAAATATCAGTAGTGCAATTGCTGAATTGTAGAGAAGTTCTAAGTTTAACTTCCCAATGAACCTCCATACTGTTTTCCACAGTGGCTGCACCAGTTTGCATTCCCATCAACAATGCAAGAGGGTTCCCCTTGGGATGCAGTCACAAAGCAGAGATCATCATTTGTCCAAATTCTGAACCTCAGGAATAGAATCCATAGGTTATGCTTAATGTTGGTGGGTATTAAGGTATCTTCTGATGGCTCTTCATGAAGGCAGCAAGCACTAATATTTAAGGAGTAGAAAACTGAGCTCATCCTGCTTCCACCCTGCCCTGTGCACAGCCTTCAGTCACTTACTAGCATAACAAAACACAACTTCCTTACCCTGATGGCAAGGAACCCAATTATGCCAGGCTGGAAAGGATCAGTGGCTATAATCACATTGAAATAACTCAATTGGGCAAAGAAGGGAAAAGCCTGTAATATTTCACAAACAAATTGCAAATGTCTTTAATGATGATGAGCTGAGAAAAAATCGATGATTTTCAAAGAAGAACACTGACCAGGAGATGATCAATATATTGATGTCATTGAGACAAAAATATTCAAACTGTTTCTAAAATGCTATTGTTTGATCCAAATTTTTAGTTGCACTAAACTCTTAAGCCCCCCAAAATTCCAAATTCAGGCATCCCTACTCTCCAAGGGTTAGATTACAGGAGTGTGGTTTAAAGTATGGAAACATTCCAAATAACTGGAGCTTACCCCTTTAATACCCAAATGTTATTTATTATTTGGGGGTAAAATGTTTCCAAAAAGTGCAATAGGAAGAGGACACAAAGCAGAATCTCACATACATGCCCTCTGATTAGATGCATAAATCTGCTGGTGCCGCTATTTCCCCATTTGTAGAAGGAGGATAAAGAGACCTGCTATGAAGATTGAGTAGAGAAACAGAAAGATCAAATAGATGGACGTCTTACTAAAAAAAGTTTTCATTGACAATGTTATTGCCTAGATCGTTTTGAATTCAAGAAGCTGTAGAAGTCATAGCATAAAAACAAGCTTCTTTTCCCCCAGTCCAGTATCCCATCAACCACCACAGGATGTGGTGATATGAGACATAGCTGAAGCACTAGTGTAACCAAAGCAACACTAGATGCAGTCAGAAATCTGGGTGCAAACGTTGACCTAGATGTAGCATTACTCTGTGCCAGGCATTGGTCTAAGGATCTAACATGCATTAACTAAGTGAAGCTGTCACAACCACCAGTAAGGCAGGGGCTATCATTACCCCCACTTCACTGATGGAAAAATCTTCGCAAAAAAAGTTAAGTGACTTGCTCCAAATCACATATTCGACAAGCTCTGGAGCCAGGATCTGCACCCAGACAGACAACTGTGAAATCTGGGCTTCACAGACTGTCAGCCCTCTTAGATTCAGTTGCACAAAGGTAAAATGAGAATAATAGTCCTACGCTGGAATTGGCAAAGGCTATGTGAATATGAAGTATGGTTGTGATTAAGCCACTTAGCCAAAATGTATCCTTGCCCATATAGCGAAAGAGTATGGCTGAAGTTATATGTGAAGCCAAAGATGTGATGGGAAGATTATTCCAGGTACCAGAGGCTAACAACAACAAAAATTTTAGTAAAACTCGGATCCCTGGGTGGCTCAGCAGTTTAGCGCCTGCCTTCAGCCCAGGGTGCGATCCTGGAGACCCCAGATCAAGCCCCACATCAGGCTCCCTGCAAGGAGCCTGCTTCTCCCTCGGCCTGTGTCTCTGCCTCTGTGTGTGTGTGTGTGTGTGTGTGTGCGTGTGTGATGAATAAATAAATAAAATCTTAATTTTTTTTTAGTAAAACTCAATATTATGGCTGTATAAAAACCCTGGAAATAAGTTAAATCTTCTAAAATAGTTATTCAATAATTGACTCCTTCAACAGATGAATGGATAAAGAAGATGTGGTATATATATATAAATACAATGAACTATTACTCAGCCATCAGAAAAGACAAATACCCACCATTTGCTTTGACATGGATTGAACTGGAGGGTATTATGCTGAGGGAAATAAGTCAATCGGAAAAGGACAATCATCATATGATTTCACTCATATGGGGAGTATAAGAAATAGTGAAAGGGACTATAAGGGAAAGGAGTGAAACTTAGTGGGGAAAATTAAAGAGGAAGACAAACCAGGAGAGACTCCTAACTCTGGGAAACAAATAAAGGGTTGCAGAAGGGGGAGGGGGTGAGGGAATGTGGTGAATGGGAGATGGGCACTAAGTAGGGCACTTGATGGGATGAGCACTGGGTGTTATAGTGTTATACTATATTTTGGCAAATTGAATTTAATTTTTGAAAAAAGGAAAAGAAAAAGAAAAAGAAAATAATAATTATTTGAGTATTTAAAATCCTTTACTCTGTCATTTAGGGGTAATAACTGTTCATGATGTATAAAGAAGTTCTTCTCGCATGAGTTCAAAAATGACTGTAGAAGCACATGTTTAAACAAGCATGTGAAAGTATGTGCTGTCCTCTGAATGGTAAACTCACATCTTAGGGTGAATTTATTTTGCCTCCCAGGTCACTGTAATTGCCTATTGATTCTTAGGAAGGAAAAAAAAAAGTGGCATTGAGAACCTTTGCTCTTTAATTTCTGAACAGAATTATATCCTAAATGGAAAAATGACCTAGTTTAACACTACTGCTGAGAGAAAGGGCCGAGCCTTTTCCTAATTACTTGTGCATAATTGGTGCTCAGTAAACATTTTTTGGTTTAAAGCTTAGCCCTGTGTAAATAGTTCCTGCTTTGTTAGACAGATTCATGTTGCATTCCTGACCAAGCAACCGATAGAAGATAGGCAAAAAATAAAACAAATGTAAACCTTTGCATTATTCAGAATTGCAAAAGTTTGTGTTCTAAGACTAATGGGCACCATCATGCCACAGTTTCTAAAATTAAATAAGAAATCTCAATATACTGTGAAGTGAATACACAGAACCCTACTGAGTTTGAAATTGCTCTTAGCTAAACAATAAGGATTAACTTAAATCATGGTTTCCTTGCCTTCTTGGAATTTATAGAGGCACTGAACTTTGGTTTGAACAGGCAAGTTTTCTTAATAAGAGAAGGAGGGAGAAAATGAGAGAGTGACTGGAAGAAAAAAGGGAGGGAGAAAGAAAGAGAAAGAAAAAGCAATCATCTAGGGATGTCATAAAGAGGGCTTCCCCCAGGTACAGGTGGCAAATGTCCTTGTACCGAGTAAAAATTCTGACAAAAACACTGCTAACCTCAGAACTGTATTACACTTGGGAATCATGCTTTTCAAAACCTTTGTAACATCCCATAGAAACCATATTAAAGATGTCAGTTTTGAAAAAAAATTAAGTAATTATTCATTTGATTCTCTACCTCTTTCCTATTATTTTCATTTGATTTGTGTACATTTTTGTAGAATTTCCAGGAAGCACTATATTCATAATTTTAAGAGTTATATGAAGAAAAAATGTTAACATGAACTAAACATACCCTGTGCCCACATCATTGAACAATGTAGTTATTATAACTCCTACATGTATAATATTTAAAATCAGAGTATAGATTAGAACTATATAAGTACTTCAGACTTCTCAATAGAAAGTTAGCTTCATTTTGGGATACGACCTCTGATGGAATATTTTTAAAAAGATTTATTTATTTCATTCAAAATTTTCAGATATCCCTATGAAACTTCTTTTTTTCCTTAATGGAACATTTGCTAACTATGAGGAATTTATGGGCTCAAGAAATGCATTGTTACAGGTTCAATGGGATATTCCTTACCAGATGAATTTGGCAGGCCCACAGTTACTCGGTCCGTTGCAAGTCAAATGTCGTCTCTGAACCAGTGACCCCAGTATGGGATTCTTTTTTACTGGGCTGCACCAAGATAAGCAGAAGCTTGACCAGAAGGTTAGCCAACTATACCATTAAGCTGGCACTTTTTTTTTTAATTGCATGGCTTCTCCAATAAAGGAAGATGTGTATCAATTTACATTCTGGGGCAAGTTCTTTAGTCTCCTTAGGGACCAGTAATTGTTTATGGACTGGCTAATTTGAGTGGTGGTGCTCTAGTAGATTTTTAAGTACAAGACACTCCAGTGTGATGCTTAAACTCTTGGGTTTCGGAGGCAAACCTAAATTTGAATCCTGGCCTAGCAGTTTAGTAGTCAAAGGACCCTGAATGAATTATACAAGGTTTTCAATCCAATCTCCTTATCTATCCAATTGGGATAGACCTGTCTCATACATATTAGGATAAAGCTTAAACTAACTAATAGAATACGCTTAGCACAAAATCCGCCTATATGAAGAGCTCAGTTTAAAATAACCTATCTTAGTGTTGTGACTTCCATATAATTGAAGAAATTAACACTTTGCTTTCCTCCATAATCTGGAACAACCAAAACCATTTGAAATATTCAGATTAGTTGGGATAAAAATTTCCTTAAGCAATGAGGCCCAATATTGTTTAAGTGCCTGAAAGGCTATACATGGCGTGGAAATATTCCTCTCTCCTGAAAGAGGGAAATACATGCCTATTTCAGAGACAGCCGGCATAGTAGAATAAACAGGATAGAGGAAAGGGCTTAATATTTGATGCCAGGACATCTGGGGATGCACCCTCACCCTAACTTTTCAAGGCTGCTTTAAAGGAGGCCTTCAATGAGAAAATAAAACTTTTATACAAATATCTGTAGATATACAAATATCTATACATTGTATAGAGCCAGGTGCACAGATCTAGTTCAAATTACTTTGTTTCTTTAGCCATTACTAAGTGAGCAATAAAGTTGACTTGGTGTTATACAGAAATATATTTTTATTTTGGAAACTGATGATCTAAATATTTTAGTCAGTATTTGCATTTCTCTTTTCCACCAATGACTTACTAACTTACAGGCTCATTACTATAAAAGGGAATCCCCCCAAAGTCCTGCCATGTCTAAAAGACTTTTACAGTTGCACCAATATTCTGTAAATCATTGACATGTTCGATTAATACCAACTCACGACACTGCCATTTTTTTCAGTACTTAATTACTTGGTTGGCATGATTTCAAGCAAAGACGGTAAAAATAAAATCTGAACAGGACAGTTAGCCTTAATTTGGGGTTTACTCATCTCTGTTTGCCTCCCAAGCACATAAGCCAGGTTCTGAGTAGACAAGTAGGGAGAGGAAGACCCTCGTTCATCTCTTTTCCCCAAGTCTAGTTTTATGGAAAATTAAGAAATCACAATTATCAAGCTCTGCATGGAACTACTCACTAACACCTGTGCTGAAGAGTGTGCATTGAAAAATAAGAGAGGCATGGGAATGAATAAATCCTGTATATGAGTATAGACAAATCTCCTCAAAAAGTGTAAGATAATCTGTGCCAGCTCTGGCTGCACTTTATACACATAGGTTGTTCATGCTCCATGACTACATCATGCATGTGCTGACGTTGCTCAGCTAACCCAAACTCATTTGGTTCCTTTTCACGGTTTTTTTTTTTTCCTCCACTGTAATTACCTCCTAACTATCTTGTCCTGCCTCCAAGATAATCTCTCTCCAATTTATCCTCCCTAAGGCTGCTGGGATGAATTTTCCGAACAGCCCATCTGATCATGTCACTTCTCTTTAGAATCTTCCAATGGCTGCCCATTACCCTGAGGGTAAAACTCAAGCTCCCAAGCCTTATCTGGTCCTTGCCTATTTCTCTGGCTTCAGCTCATATTACTTACTCCCTCACTTAGTCTAACTTAAGTATTTGGAACTCTTTATTCCAAATTCTGCTCAGTGCCTCCGCCATATTCCTCTTTGGCCCAAAGTATCCTCCCCCCTCTCTCCGTGTTACCTGGCAGATTCTTAGTTCAGAGTTACCACACCCCAGAGGGCTTCCCTGGTGGCCTCCTCAAGCTTTCCAAGGGTTCCAGTAGTACCAGCTCGAACCTCTTGGTTAACCTGCAAACCAAGTAGTGAGATGATCAGTGTTCATCTCTGAACCTCCCATTGAACTCTAAGAACCCCGAAGGCAGATAGGTTCTCCCTCTGTGACTTTCTAACACCAATGCCTAGTACATACTTGGCACAGAGTAGGTGTTTAATCGATGATGAATTAACAAATATTCAAAGGGCAGGGTCGAAGTTGCACAACAGCATAGCTGCAAAGTACCCAAGCAAAATATAAAATATTCTCTCTGGAATTCCTAACATCCGAAGCCTAAAATAGCCGATATTTATTCATCTTAATTCCAAGTAGTGTTAATGGTGAGGGGGCAGGGTGAATAGACACGGTGCTCAGAATAGTCCTGGGCGGTTTATCTGCAGGGTTCTTAACCTTATCTCAAATAGTCTTCAGATCAACTTAGTTTCCTGGCGGTCTCATTTTACACAAAGAAGTATACATACATCAAGCATGAGCACAATCCATAAATAGTACACATTACTATACAGCCTTTTGCATTCAGGAAAAGACTACATTCTCTTTCAAAGGTCATAATAATAAAAATTATGTTCTAGTTTTCATGCACTTAAGTTGTCCATTTGGTTGCATTAGGCTTTTTGAGCAACTTGGTTGGGGAGGTTTAAACTGTTTGCTTTAGAGTGTCAGTGTTTCAATGGTCTCAGCTCCACCTGGAGGCTGACGGCTGGCCTATGTAGTTAATCGAAGAGGACAGTTTGCTTCCCCCACAGAAGGCATCACCACGGTCACTTGGATAGCATTCATCCAAGCTGCCTTCTGACAAGGCTTCACGGCCACATGCAGATCTAGGCAGATCCAAAACAAATATACAGAAACTACAGCTGAGCTGGAGTCTGGACACCAAAGGGGAAGAGGGCAGGGGCCAGGCCTTTGTGCTGTTGGCAGTCACATGCTGGAGCTCCTGAGGAGCACAGGGTTACGTGATGGAGGAAGTTAGTGGGTGAATACACACAAGTGCTTGATCAACTGTTAGTCATTATGTGGCATTTGAATGTGTCCCTGAGAGGCTGGGTCTGTATTCTTTCCCAAGAATCTGTGGCCTTCACGATCAGATATTTGGACTGGAGGTGATTTTGAGAACTGTGAGCATTTTCCAGATGAAGAATGAAGCAAATGGTGTGATTTGTTCCCTCTTCTCCAATTATGGAGGACTCACATTTCCTCCCCCACTTAAGCAAGGCAAGGCTAATTTTACATTTCCTACTCTTGTATCTCCAAGGATTAGGCGTGCAGAGCATGCATCAATGATTAAGCTAAGTATTTTCTAGACAACATTAGGAAAAATCAGCCAAAGTTCTCAGTTTTATATCAGAATATTCTGCGGGTCTCTGCGTCTCAAAATAAATGGTTTCTTTCCTGAGGCAAATCCTGTTTCTAGTTTACTTGTCTGTCCTCACCTCCCCTTCTCTTCCCTCTAGCTACAAGGAAAACTCTCCCTGGTATAAACTAAATAAGATACAACTCCCAAGGAAGTTTGTCAAGAGATTATAGATAAAGAAATGCAAACAGTTACATTTCTCTAAAATGGAAGCTTAGGCTTCCCTGGAAAACGGTTTCAGCATTTTGTAGGTGAGCTACTTGCTGATTGCTCATTACCATTTAGTCAAAAACAACAGCTGTCATCGTAGAGCCAGGAGGAAATATCTTTGGCTGCTTATTAATTTTTCTTTTTCTGCCTCATGTTTACTGACAAGCATGTCTTTTAGATGATGGGTATCTGGGGCGTCAGAAGATATCTGTCCTTCAACAAGTTTAAGTGTTAAGGACTTCTCTGGTCAAGCTCCAGAAGAGCCCTGACCACTGCCTCAACCCCATCCCCATCAGCCCATCCTCAGAAGGGAAAGAACCTTGATGCCTGGCCAGGTACCCTTATCCTAGCTCACCAGACACTGGCTTCTCGAGGTAAAGCAGGGAGAAAATTACCCTTTTTCTAAAGTTACAAGAGGATAGGACTAGGCCTTCTAGGTTATCAAATATAAAACAAAGCAAAACTGTGATATTAGCTCCATAGTCAATTTTTCTTTCTTTGGACCCAGCAAAGTAGAGGAACAGGTCCACACAGCCACCAATCAGTATGTGGGATGTTGGAATTCCAATGCTGAGAGGCTAAAGCACACTGAGGGTCATTACTAGTCCCAGACATAAGAAGAGCTGCAGTGTTTTTACTTATTGTTTATAACCATGCTGTTAAAGGGATGTTCCTGGACCACTTCCATTGAACCACTTGAGAAAAGTTTTTAAAAATACCTACCCCTGAATCAGAATCTCTGGGATGAGGCCAGGGAGCTGGATTTTTCATGACCACTCAAGAGATTCATATGAACATTTGTGTTCCAAAATCCCTATTTATATACCAATACCATTACATTTTTAGTTACGTAAAATAAGCTGCTATAATTTCTCTCTGAGGAAGACATTTTTTAGATGAGTTTTTAAAACAATGAGAGTACATTTACCTAATTCTCAAAATATCAGTTTGTAGTCTTTGAGGCATGTGAGCAATTTCATCTTTTTATTTTTATTTTATTTTTTATTTTTTTTATCTACGATAGTCACACACACACACACAGAGAGAGAGAGAGAGAGAGAGAGAGAGAGAGAGAGAGAGAGAGAGAGAGGCAGAGACACAGGCAGAGGGAGAAGCAGGCTCCATTCAGGGAGCCCGACGTGGGATTCCATCCCGGGTCTCCAGGATCGCGCCCCGGGCCAAAGGCAGGCGCCAAACCGCTGTGCCACCCAGGGATCCCCAATTTCGTCTTGAAACCTTTTTTTAAATTATTTTTGAAAGATTTCAAGTTTGTTTAGGGAGAAGCTGACAGCACTGAATTGATCTAGAGCTAACCAATTCAACATCAGATTTACTAGACTCAGTTATCAGCTATCAGCTGAATCTTCAAGATGGTCCCTATATATAAAATGAAGCTAGTCATTGGCTGTTTAGCCACCTCCATTCAATAGGACTTGAATAGGACCATTTGGATTAATGGATATACAGACACTACCTTAGACATTACTGTACCCAGAGGGGGGAAAATCAAATAGAAAATGATGTATTCATATTTCATTTAAATATGAGCTCTTTCTTTGATATTTACATTTATGTTCTGCATTTTTTTTTTCCTGATCCTAAGAATGGTGGGCAAGCCAACCACTTCTAATGAATATTGGAAACTAAGTATCTTGTCCCCAGTTCAGGTCAACTTGTAAATTTTCATCCATAAAGTCACATATAGCTTAAGAACTACTGATTTTATCTTTTACCAATCAAGAAAATTAATTCATTTGGGGGACCCAAGTCTGCAAAAGTTTTACTGGCTGATGTTATCACTGAACTTTATGTAATAGCAAGGCACATTCTGAGGCAGGCAGACTGCCTATGCCCTTTGCTTAATATTCTTTAAAAATGAATTTCTTGTTCCATATCATTTAAGATTTTTTGATAGGTAAACATTATAATCTAAGGAAGACAATTGAATAAAACTATATGACATGATCAGAACCAGCTGACAACAAGAGCTGTAGGCTCCAGCAACCCACTGCTTGTTCTATAAGATACTAACAATGAGACTGGTTAGTTTTTGCTGACTGCACGGGTTGGCATCACACACGGTTAAAGTTCAAAACACTGGAACAGTACCAATCAGATCTTAGGAAGAAGCAGGAGATGAAAGGAGAGGCCACTCTTTGGATCTTAAGTTAATATAACACGTACATTGAAAAACTGTCCAGTGATGATAAATTATACCATATTTAAGGGCATTCTATATTATAATGACTATATACCTTAAAAATATATATCTAAGCTAAGAAAAATTCCCTTATTAAACATAACCTACAACCTAATTTATATCAGTACAAATTGAAGTTGTAGAAGTATAGAAGAACTTAAAGGTTATTTATTTATTTATTCATGAGAGACACAAAGAGAGAGACAGAGACATAGGCAGAGGGAGAATCAGCCTCCCTGTAGGGACCCCAATGCGGGACTCGAGCCCAGGACCCCAGGATCATGACCTGAGCCAAAGGCAGATCTCAACCACTGAGCCACCCAAGCACCCCTTTCTACAATATTTATAGATTTACCCAAATTTGGTAACAGAAGAATACCCTGGTACATGACAACTCTGAGATTATGGCTTTGAGTGAAAAAAAAATTCCTACATCATTTTAATGTATATCTTAAAACAATTTATTAAAATTAGGAGGGTTCTGATGATAATTAGGTGAGGA
This sequence comes from Nyctereutes procyonoides, assembly GCF_905146905.1. NCBI lineage: Eukaryota > Metazoa > Chordata > Mammalia > Carnivora > Canidae > Nyctereutes > Nyctereutes procyonoides. The sequence goes on from NW_026575052.1 coordinate 40,425,841, forward strand.
AGTTTCCTTCCTTAGTGAAATAATGGCCACTCCACTGTAGGCAATCTCCTATGAGGGCAGAATGAATAATGAAAGGCAAGTAGCAGGTACATGGATTATATAGGAGTTCAGCATAAGCTATACATTCTACAAGAATTCTTTCCTCCTCCCGGTTTTCTTACTTGAGCCCAGAAGAAAATGGGCTTTGTCCCTTAGAGAGATAATGGGAGCATTAGCCTTTCTCTCCATACTTCTCCAATGGGAGAAATGGTCTAGGTGACTGGTTACATGGGGAGAAGGAACCTAGCATATGTGGCTAAGACACTTCCAGAGATTTCTTTTAAAGAGACTTTTCCCTACAATGTTTAATTGCCTCCTGTACACACAGTGGGCAGCTTTTAATGTTTTGGGGAAAGAATTAGCAAACTTGTTTGACCAAAGGTCTCCTACTTTGTTCTTATTCTGCAATAAACAGTATTAGTAGTAAAGGTGACTTAAAAAACAAAAAACAGGGGATCCCTGGGTGGCGCAGCGGTTTGGCGCCTGCCTTTGGCCCAGGGCGCGATCCCGGAGATCCGGGATCGAGTCCCATATCGGGCTCCCGGTGCATGGAGCCTGCTTCTCCCTCTGCCTGTGTCTCTGCCTCTCTCTCTCTCTCTCTGTGACTATCATAAAATAAAAATAAATAAAAATTAAAAAAAAAAAACAACTTCTATCTGACCTTGTCTCTTAAATTGATTCAGAATTTGAGAGAGACAGATGAAGATATATTATATCCACTCTCATGCCAAAATCCAATATTTTTGAGTTCTAGAAATTCTAGATACTTTCATTTAGCTACTTTAAGTCAGCCTTTTCCTGATCTGCACGTCCTGGCTTCTGGGTTCCGTAGGTTCTCTCATCTTTTTGTTTATATCTCTTGAGAAACTCCCATAGCTAAATTATTCTTAGACACTATTTCTATTAAACTCCAGAAACAGCTACCCATACAAACTTTGCCTATACTGCTTATTTGAGTAAGAGACTTCTGGTCTACCACACAAAGTTTTTTTTCTTTTTTAGCTTCCTCTCCTGGGTAGGTGTTTCCTCTCATCAATGGATCCTAGAACTATTTTATCATTTCTTGAAGATGACACTTTACCTTTTAAAAAAATTATTAATCAGAGGGATGCCTGGGTAGCTCAGTGGTTGAGCATCTGCCTTTGACTCAGGGCATGATCCTGGGAGTCCTGGGATCGAGTCCCACATTGGGCTTCCTGCATGGAGCCTGCTTCTTCCTCTGCCTGTGTCTCTGCCTCTCTCTCTCTCTCTTTCTCTGTCTGTCTTTCATGAATAAATAAATTAAATCTTTAAAAAATTATTAATAAGAAATACTTTATAACTACTCAGTTAAAACTTATACCTATATTCAGTAACTTAATAACTATATATTATTATTTTGTTGTTTTTTTATTTTAAAGATTTTATTTATTTGAAATAGAGAGCAAGAGGGAGCATGAGCAGGAGAGGGACGGCTGAGGGAGAGGGAGAAGCAGACTCCCCACTGAGCAGGGAGAGCAACATGGGACTCAATCTCAGGACCCTGAGATCATGACCTGAGCCAAAGGACAACCCTTAACCAACTGAGCCACCCAGGTGTCCCACTATATATTATTATTGTTATGAAGAGAATTAATCCAGAACTAATACAAGAAAACTAGTCTTTGGGGTGACTGGGTGGCTCAGTTGGCTGAGTGTCTGGCTCTTGGTTTTGGCTCAGGGCATGATCTCAAGTCCTGAGATGAGCCCACACTAGGCTTTGTGCTCAGCGGGGAGTCAGCTTGGGGATTTTCTTTCTTTGCTCCTCCCCCACTTGTGCTCGTTCTGCTTCTCAAACAAGTAAAAAAATCTTAAAAAAAAAAAGAAAAAAGAAAATTGGTCTTCAATGTGGCTGTGCTTTGCACATATAAGATATGTGAGTTACTTTATGGTAATTCTCCATCTGCATGTATACATGTAAATAGTTTCCCCAGCATATATGTCAAGACTTACTCATTGAGAAACTGGTCATGATATGGGCATTTTGGGAGATGGGGACCTGGAAGCAACTGAATTTCTGATTTCTCTATGCAAGTATCTCTATGCAAGGTGATAGATGGCTCCATAGGCACAATAGACATTTAAAACACAGGCTTTACCCTTCATTGGTTTATAGTTTATCATTGGAGATTAGATGAGTACCCTTTATCAGTAATACCTATATAATAATAAGGAAATTATAATAATAAATAAATTTCTTTATATAATAAAGAAGTTTCCTTGCCTCTTTAGACTAGATCACCACTTCCTGATGTATAAGGCACTGTGTACTTTTTTCTTTACTTAAATATATGAAGCTTTTTAAATTGTTTACTGTTTTGCTCCACTGTTAGAAAGTAAATATTTAAAGCAGGGATAGAAATCTCTAGTTTGCCCCTGTATTTCTCTAGTGTTTTGCATATAGTGCATACTCAACCAATACTTTCAAATGATATTAATCAATTAGTAATAAATGAACACATTTTTAATATTATTACATTACATGGTGTGTGGGTTAAATTGTGTACCTCTTCCTACTAAATTCATATGTTGAAGTTCTAACCCTGGTAGACTGTGTTGTGTGATGTTATTTGGAGTTAGGGTCTTCACAGAGATAATCAAGTTAAAACAAGGTCATTAAGTTGGGCACTAATCTAGTTTAACTGGCATCCTATTAAAAAAAGGGGACATTTGAAGATAGACCCTCATATAGAGAGAACATCATGCAAAAATCAAGGGAGAGATCACAGTAATTCTTCTACAAGCCAAGAATGCCAAAGATTGTTAGAAAACACCAAAAGCCAGGGGAGAAGCCTGGAACAGTCTTCCTCACAGGTCACAGAAGGAACCAATCCTCCCCCATCTTGATCTCAGTCAGAATTTGAGCATCTAAAACTGAGGCAATAGCTTTCTTTTGGTTAAGGCACCTGGTTTGTAGTACTTTGCTATGGCATCCTTAGTAAGCTAATGGACTTTAAGTGTCTTAATTGGATGGTTGGTGACTAATAGCTATGTTTCTTATTATATCCCATTTAGTGAAAGAATTTATAGTCTTATAACATTATTTAACTTTTGACAAATCATGGGATCCTAGAGACAGAAAGATGTGGAAAGAATTTCTCTTTTACCCTATATGTATATACCAATTCACTCAACTCCATCCACTGAAAATGCTGTTTACCTCTAATGTTTCTTTTTTACAGAAAGAGAAAACCATAAAAGCAACACTTTTTGTATATTAGTTATATACTTGCTATGTGCCATGAATGTTAAACCATTTATTTAACAAATATATACTGAGTGGCCAGTACATCCTGGACATTGTACTAGGCACTGGGGATAGAGCAGGAAATGGGATACTGTGTGTTTTCATAGAATATATAGTCTAATGAAGGAATCAGACCATGAATATGCAGATACAAAAATAAATATATCATCTCAATTGTGCTATTAGGAAGAAAATATTTGGTGTGCAATGACACAATATAATGGGAACCTAATCAGACTTAGGGGTCAGGTGAAATGTCCTTGAGGATGTGACAGTGAACCTGACAAAGTTCCCTAGGAGTCAGCCAGGTGAAGGGTGTCATTCAAGGGAATGGAAAGTCTTTATAAGGTTTAAAGTAATGAGAAGTTTTGCTAAGATTTTTATTTTTGGAAGATGTTCTGGATATTAAAGAAAGAAAAGTTTGAAAATGGACAGGAAGCAGGATGCTGCCAAGGTTTCCAAAGAAAGATGAAGTCTGGGACAAGCATGGTGGCAGTGGTAACATAAAGAAGGGGAGGGAATCCAGATACATTTCTGAGATAGAATCACTGTGAATCTCAATGCATGGGAGTGAGGAAGAATAAGATATAAATGATATGAGATATAAAAGATATAAATGATAACAGCAAAATTTTAGAAGGGTAAATGGAAGGGAAGGGATAAATCTTGAAAACAAAAGTTATACTTCACTTCTACTTTATTTAATCTTCAGAGAAGCTCTGAAATTTGGAACAATTGTCACCTGGTTTAATGACGAATCAGTAATTCCATGGTTTTCCTGAAAAAGGTATCCTAAGGCCTTTTCTTTTTCTAGTTAAACTCCATGACTGGTTAAAGACCAAATTTATTCATCCAACATTGATGAGCATTAACCTTGCACCAGGAATTCTATAAGGACAGGGATTAATGTCCTAGCTCTAGCTTTCTTTCTAATGGTGGATCCAAACATATAAACAGAAATTACAATTTAAAGCAGTGGGTATAGTATTAGCGATATTCAAGGAATACTTTGGAAACTCAGAGGAGGATACTTACGTTAATGCAGAAGTGGGAGTGAGAGAAAGAAAAAGTTTGCTAGCAAAAGTTATATCTGAGTTGAGGCTTAAAGGGCATACTTAGGAATTAGATGTAAAAGGATCATGACTAGGACTAGTGGGGGTAGAGATGAGAATGAGCAACCAGCATGATTAATAAGATACATAAAGTTTTATAGTCTGGAAAAGAAAGTAAATGCTGTATCATGAAGGTCTTTGAAGGAATATGAAAGAGTGTGGAATTTATCATATAATGGATGGCAAGGGAACACTGCTGGGTGCTCAGTACAAAAGTGATGCTGTCAAATATCCAATTTCAGCCACAGCATTCTATTGGCTGTGTTGAAGACAGACATGAGGTGGAAGGAAGGAAAACCAATTCAGACATGTCTACAACAGTCTGGTAGAGAAAAAGAGTCCCAATTAGGTTTGATGGTGGTTCATATGGAGAGAAGCAAATGGACCGGGGAACTAATTAAAAGGTAAAGCCAGCAGGGAATGTCACTGCACAGATACGCTAAGTCTGAAGGAAGGAATTAAGGACGAACCAGATGTCTAGCTTGAGTAGATGGGTGGGGGTGGGGGGGAGGAAGGAAAAGTCAAATAGGGAAGAAGATAGGAATTTAGGATGAGACATCTTGAGTCTGAGGTTCCAGATGGGATAGGACTAAAAACAGATTATAGGACTTCTAAGATAAGTGCTTCTCTCCTAAAGAGCTCCTTGAAAATAGTCACTTGCCCAATATTAAGATACAGCAAGGACTTGTAGTGATTAAAAAAGCAGTTTCTTTATCTTTTCCCCCCACGCATTTCTGTGAGAATAGATGGATACAATTCTATAGGTGGCTAAATCTTTGGCACTTCTGTACAAGATTGAGGGAGTTCGCTGTATAGGACTCATTAACAAAGTTGATATGCAACAGGAGCTGTCTTTATTTGTTGAGAGAGAGGCCTGTCGAGGAAAATAACATTGTTTCTCAGTAGGTTCTTTTCCCAGCATAAACGTCATTTTTTTAAAAATTTTATTTATTTTATGATAGTCACACAGAGAGAGAGAAAGAGGCAGAGACATAGGCAGAGGGAGAAGCAGGCTCCATGCACCGGGAGCCTGACATGGGATTCGATCCGGGGTCTCCAGAATCACGCCCTGGGCCAAAGGCAGGCGCCAAACCGCTGCGCCACCCAGGGATCCCGCATGAACATCATTTGGGTAGTCTACTACTTAATCCAGTCAGGGAACCAAGATCTTTTATCCCTACAGCAAAGAGTTCACATCTTGATTTTACTCCTTGGTGCAAAAGAGCTTTGTTTTCATAAGAAGACTCTGGAGTATGGACCACAACTCAAAGACAGATGATCTATAGACCACACAGATGTATAGAATTTTGTTTTTAGATCAAAAAAGGAGAGAAAACTGGTGCAGACCTTATGATGGGCAAACAAAAGTGAAAAACAAATAATAATTTGTAATTGCCACCCAACACATTCAGAATGTTTCTAGAAAAATAGAGAATGCAATTTTAAATTAAATACAGATTGTCTCTAGAAAAATACAGATTATAATGTAAAATGGAATATTTTGACTCACATACAAAGCATGTGCTTTTATGAAGCTTGGTGCTTGAAAAAAATCCACCCTATGCAAAGTTGATTTACATATAGAAATGTTAAAGTTGGGATAGTATTCAGCCATAGAAAAGAATGAAATCTTGCTATTTGTGACAACATGGACGGAAATTGAGGGGATTATGTTAAGTGAAAAAAGCCAGAGAAAGACAAATACCATATGATCTCACTTATGTGTGAAATCTAAAACAAAACAAAACAAAACATAAAACCAAGCTCATAGATACAGATATCAGAATGGTGGTTGTCAAGAAAAAGAGGGAGTGGGAGGGGATGAAATGGGTGAAAGGTGTCAAAAGGTACAAAATTCCAGTTACAAAATAAGTCACGGGGATGTAATAACTTTAGTTAATAATTCTGAACTGCATATCTGAAAGTTGCTGAGAGTAAATCTTAAAGCTTTCATCACAAGAAAAAAAACTCTTCATAGCTCTGTATGGTGACAGATGTTAATCAAACTTATTGTGATGATCACTTTGCAATATTGAATCAATATTTTGTATACCTGAAACTAACATAATGATATATATCAATTATACCTTAATAAAAAAATAGGTTGCACAATTGAAAAATGCAAGAATTAAGCTAACCCAATATAATCAGTACTTCTTGGGAAATAATTAAAATGCACTTTAAGTATTTACCCATACATACATTTTTCTCTGCAATGACCTTATATACTCATAATGTATTGGTTATAGAATGACCTAATAATATCCTTTGAGAAGACAATTTATTTGAAAAGTGGAACCCCTGAGACACCTGGGTGGCTCAGGGGTTGAGCATCTGCCTTTGGCTCAGGGTGTGGTCCCGGGGTCCAGGGATCGAGTCCTGCATCAGACTCCCTGCGAGGAGCCAGTTTCTCCCTCTGCCTGTGTCTCTCATGAATAAATAAATAATATCTTTTTAAAAAAATGGGGGGGGGAGCCCTATGTTAGGAGTACAACTTCTTTCATGATATTATCAATTTTGAATTATATATCAGGTATTCTCCATGATCTTAGGGGCACCTGGGTGGCTCAGTTGGCTAATCAGGCAACTCTTGATTTCGGCTCATGATCTCAGGGTCATGGGATGGAGCCTCACTTTGGACTCAATGCTCAGTTTGGAGTCTGCTTCGGATTCACTATCTCCCACTCCCACTGTCCCTCTCTCCACCCTCTAAATAAGCAAGTAAATACATACATAAATAAATAGAGTATTTTTTTTGAATGTAGTCTTTGTGGTTTTAATTCTGAGTTTACCATTAACTGGATACTCATCTGTAATATAAATATAATTTATACCATAAATACACAGTTTAAGAGGAGGAAGTACAAAACTACATATTTTGGATTAAGCATACTGGAGATAATTTAAGAGCCAAAATATTGATTACTTTACAAATGAAAATCTAAATATTTCATTTAACCTTGATAGTATTCTACAATATCATACCTGTAAAATGCCAGCCTCATCTGACCCAGGTTATCTTACAGAAAGAATAAGGTTTAAGGCATAAGAAGTTCTTTTTCCAATTGTAAATTCTCATTTACAATTTACAATTCTTTTGAACATTTCCAAGGTGTGAGAAAGGATTTGGCTCTAGTAAATTCATCAAAAATCTGAGTGTCAACATCAACAAAAAGACAGACAACTGTACCAGCAAGGAAAGCTCAAACAGTAAAACAAAATAGGGATTGGTGTTTCTAGACTCTAGAAAACAAAATATTTTCTAAGTACATCAGGAACTTAATCTGTGTTAAATCTCTCACATTATTATTATTCTTTAAAGAATTTATTTTATTTATTCATGAGAGACACACAGAGAGAGAGAGGCAGAGACACAGGCAGAGGGAGAAGCAGGCTCCCTGCAGGGAGCTGACGTGGGACTTGATGCTGGGACTCCAGGATCACGCCCTGAGCCGAAGGCAGGCGCCAAACCACTGAGCCACCCAGAGATCCCCCAAATCTCTGTCACATTAAATGGGTTTACATATTATAAACGATGCCCTGGATTTGTCAAAAGGGGATTGACTGAAATTATTCTTTGTTCTACCAACATCCAAGGAGGTGAATTAAGATTCGTTCGGAGTCACTATTGACCAGAATTCATTAATGGGAAATTGCATGAAGAGCCTACTGTCTATATATTCCCAAGAGTACCAAGAGTAATATTCAGACAACAGACATGAATAACAGTACTGGCCACTCTTAATCAAGGCTTTAGTGAGCAAGCCACAGGATAGACACATCCGCTACACTTCAGTCCTTGATAGGGGCCTGCCAAGAAGAAACTCACACTGCATCAAAGAGATTATGTACAAAAAACCTAGCACCAAGGTCATTAATGCTATTGCTGGACACAAGGCCATTTTTTGTTTGTTTGTTTAGTTTCTAGCTATACTTCTGTTATGAACTACATTCATGTCAAAGGCTTTGTTGTTATTATTTGATTTTCTTGATATTGTTCTATTTTGTGTGTTTATTTGCTTGTTATTTTAAGCAAGGTTGGAATGCCTTTTCCTGGAGAGGCAAAATATTTGCAAGAACGTAACATATGGCCATTTCTTTTGGGGAGAGGGAGTTTACTACTCATTTAGGGGCTACTGGTTCACATTTAATCTAGTAATTTTTTCCTTAATACTGTAGTAGTTTCCTCTCTGTACCTAATGAATGATGACTAAGCTCGCTGTGTTTGCCTCCACATTAAGATCAGCTAGTGAATTGGGGATTTCTCTCACACAGACAATGCTTCTTTTATTAGTTCATGTGGGCAGCACCTTTCATCACTTTCGACTGTATTAGGTTTGGTGAATTTTGATACAAGTTTTAAAAATTATTTTATATTTTTTAAAGATTTTATGTATTTGAGAGAGAGAGAGAGAGAGAGAGAGAGAGAGAGAGAGAGAGAGAGTATAGGCAGGGGGAAGGAGGGGGGAGAAGCAGGCTCTCCACTGAGCAAAGAACCCGATGTAGGGCTCCATCCCTGGACCCTGGGATCATGACCTGAGCTGAAGGCAGCTGCTTAATCAACTGAGCCACCCAAGTGCTGGATACAATATTTTGCTTTTAATTTAACTAAGCTTTATACCTAGCATTTCTTTCTGTCTACTTTCCAATTGTTTTTCTTATCAGAATTTGTCTGTTGACAAAGACCTATCCTGTAGTTTGGTCAGTGCAACAGTAGTATAGTAAACTGCTAATAAATGCTATGGATTCCTCCATTGTAAAATAATGAATCCTTATATTTGATGGTGCTAAAGGACAGGTTACCATGAGTGTGGGGTATTCATTTTTTAAATCCAAATAAATTGGATTTAAATCTAAATTCCAATTTAGAATTTTAAAAAAGGAAAAACTAAATGTCAATTAATAAAAATAGCTGTTGGGGAACTTTCTTTAAAGCAAGAAATTTGGTATTTAAAGGACAAGATCTAATCTTAAAACAAAATATTGTTTCTAATGAATAATAATATTTATGTATTTTATGAAACAAGAGGCCATATAAAAATTGATATGGTTGACACTCTTGGCCTCTTTGGTGGAAAAGTACCACAATCGATGAGTTAATATTGCTGTGGGAAACATATAGAAGCCCTTTACTCCTCCAGCCCCAGATACACACACCCATATGTGACAAAAGAAAGAATAAAATGGAGTAAGCACTGCTAAAAATGCTATTTAAAATGAAGTCGGGATGGGGCATGTGGGTGGCTCAATGGTTGAGAGTCAGCCTTTGGCCCAGGTCATGATCCCAGGGTCCTGGGATCAAGTCCTGCATCAGGATCCCCACAGGGCATCTGCTTCTCCCTCTGTCTATGTCTCTGCCTCTCTCTGTGTATCACATGAATAAATAAATAAAATCTTTAAAAATAATAATAATAATAAACTAAAATGAAGGTGGGAGCAGACTGAGGAAGTGGAGCTCATGCGCTTCTTGTGTCTCAAATTCTCAGGTTTGTTGACCTCCGCTAACTGCCAAAGCATCAGCTATGTGTTAAAATGGTTGGCACTGGCCTTTCCTCCTCACTCTAGCCCTAGCAGACAACTGCATGCAGATCACTGCTAGTGCACCGGTACCAGCACCAATCACATTTCATTCAAAACAACTTAGGTAGATTTCCTCTTTTCTTCCTTCCTTTCTTCCTTCCTTTCTTCCTTTCTTTCCTTCTTTCTTTGTGTGTGTGTGTGTGTGTGTGTGTGTATATCAATTTGAATTAGTATTTTATTTTATTTTGTCTTGTTTTTTTTATAATAGATTTATTTTTATTGGTGTTCAATTTACCAACATACAGAATAACACCCAGTGCTCATTCCGTCAAGTGCCCCCCTCAGTGCCCGTCACCCATTCACCCCCACCCCCCGCCCTCCTCCCCTTCCACCACCCTAGTTCGTTTCCCAGAGTTAGGAGTCTTTATGTTCTGTCTCCCTTTCTGATATTTCCCACACATTTTTCTTTCTTTCTTCTTTCTTTCTTTCTTTCTTTCTTTCTTTCTTTCTTTCTTTCTTTCTTTTTTCTTTCTTTCTTTCTTTCTTTCTTTCTTTCTTTCTTTCTTTCTTTCTTTTTCTTTTCTCCCCTCTTTCCTCTTTATAAAACTCTAACTCCTTTGTTTCTCTGGGTCATGCTTTCCATTTCAGCTGAATCTGTGTCTCTAGGATTGCCATCCCTAAGACCCCAAATAAATGCACATATTTTATTTGGCAGCTTCCAGTTTCTTCTTTTGTTGGCGCACACGTGCGTACATGCACACACGTGTACAGGGGCACATGCACACGCCACACGGTAGCAACCACATGGCCACTGAGTGTTGGGGAGGGAAGCAAGGGCATAGGGAGCTTGTGCAACACTGGCAATACTGCATTTTGCAAACACCTGCCTCTTGAACTTGTGAATTAAAGTCTGATTAGAAATACATTATGCTAATTAAAGGGGAATTTGAATCAAAGGAGAAAGGGAAACTGCATAATATGATTTGGGGTCTAGGACTAGTGGTCAAGAGTACCCCAATAATCCAATTTGCTCAAGCCAGGAAAATCAGTGCTGTGGTAAGGTGAAAATTTGAGTCAGATTTACGGCATCTGTATTTTACCCTTAACTTTTATCTAAAAATAGGGAAAGAAGCAGAAGAGATGTTATCTTTGAATTGTAAAATTCTTTTTCGGGGTGCCAAATTCAAATGTATGGCACATGCTCATAAATATCCCTCAGACTGAGACCCTAAAACTCCCCTTCCTCAGGCAAATAACAGATTTTAAGAGAGAACCAATACCGGAATGCACCAGGCTCCAGAGATGGTAGGAGCTGATCCCAGGAAGACAAAGAACTAGTTCAGAAAAGACTGCCGGAGATAGCCCTGGGGTGGGTTTCTAGCACTGTCTTTTGTCTCACAGACAAGATAAAAAGCAAGGAGGCACTTCTACCATTTCACTGTAGAAACTTCTGGAAACTCCAAGTTTGCCTCAGGATTTCCAAATTCTGCCTAAACAAAGCATTTGTAATTCCATAGCCTGCACCTTTCTACATGTGTCTTTGTGTCATATGTTTGAATTCCTACTTTTGAGGCACTGCTCTTTGTCCTCTATCTTTTGAACTTAATGTATAAACAAGAGGACTCTTGCAAGAGGGGAACAAATGCAAAGAATGGTGTGGGGCCTTGAATTTTCTAGCCTATTCAACACAGGTTTTATTGGGGTTTCAAGCAGCCAGAAGTCACCTTGTAATAAAGTGTAGTAGTGCTTTTTGGGCTGAAAGTAGTTTTAAGGAACCAAGTCTAGCTATAAACTCTTGGTGTATAACCTGGTTTTCTGTGGCCAAGGGTAAGGTAAAAATTGTAGTCATTAACAGTTTAACCATTTACCCAAACACTTTCCTTGCCTTAGGAAAAGCTATGGTGATGGAGTCTTGGGAAGATTCTGGTTCCAGGAATCCTTCTGCTGCTTTTGATAAAGGGGGATGAGATTTCTCCCCTATGTTGGAACTTGTACTAAGTGGGTCTTTTATCTGGAGCAGGAGGATGGGGATGAGTGTATGGGGGGACAGGGGTGGGAGTTTCCCTTAGCTTAGCTCCTGGAAAGAGACAGACCCGGGGAGGGGCAGGCTGTTGCTGTGCGTGTACTCTTCCCCATGGCTCTCCAGCCAGAGATTCCTTCAGTAACCATTTGGTTTACCAACCAAACTTTAGTTTACTTCCGAATCACCTGGAGAGCTTCTGGAAGATAAAGACTCCTGGGCCATCCTCTCCCAAAGAATCAAATTCTGTCGTTCTGATTTGGGGACTTAGAAACCTATGTTTTGAACAAGCGTCCCTTGAGACTTCAGTGTAGATAGGAGGCAGATCACATTTGGATGGTTAGGTCATCAGATCCCAGACAGCAGGTTACTTCGTGATAACCCAAGGAAAACCTGGCAAGGGTGTTGATAAGGTAACAGAGAAGGCCGAGTCATGGAGAAATTCAATAGAAATTAAATACAATTTATACAAGTGGTCTATTGTCATACTTTAGTGCCCTTTAATTTCTGTGGCTGTGTTGGTTTGCTGGGGTTGCCGTACAAAGTACCACAGGTTGGGTGGTTTCAATAACAGGACTTTACTGTCTCTCAGTTCTGGAGACTAGACTTCAGAGCTCAAGGTGCTGGCAGGGTTGGGTTCCTTTTGAGGGCATTGGAGGAGAATTTTATGCCTCTCTCTTCTTCTGGTGGCCTCAGGCATCCCCTAGTTTGTAAAGGATGTTCTCTCTGTGTCTTCACAGAGTCTACTCCAAATCAGGTCACATCCACAGGTACTAGGGGGTTTAGGATTGTGACATATTTCTGGAGAATGTAGTTCAGCCCATAACATCAGGACAGGTTTTTATTTGATGTTATGTTATATTAATTCAAGTGCTGAATATATGAAAGAGATGCAATTCAAAAGGAAGAATGTGAAAGGAAATACCCCATCCTGAATATAAAAACTCCTAGGTAGTTAAAGGGCATGGCCTCTTTATGAGAAGCCCCATGCGAAGACAAAAGTCTAAAGGAAGACTCATAAATCGAACCTGTTCAAAGTAGTAATGAGTGCTTTCTCACTGGAAAGAGAATCTAATGTCTGCTCCCCCCATGGAAGAGTCTTCAGCCGATTTGCTTTGGCCTTCAAGAAGAGAGCCAGATCCTGGCAAGGAAAGCATTAAGAAAGAATGGATGCTGTCTTTGTATCTTAAAAAAATAAAAATAAAAAATCATAGACTGAAAACTGGAGTTAAACCGACTTCAGGGCTTCACGACTGGAAGGCTTGCTGCCAGGACAGGCTATGAAATTTGGAAGGCCAATACAACATGAAAATGAGGGGTCTGTTATTCAAAATCCATTAATAATCTCAGGACGATGACAGGAGAACAGTAAACCAGGTAAAGCACAGGGCGATGGTAAACAGGGGTGCTCTGTGCAAGTGCGCATGTCACCCACCCAAGGAGCTAGTCCTACTTCCTGCTCTGGGGCAGAGATGTATCTGGGGGGATAGACCCTGGAGAGGGGCCTTAGTCCGGAAGAGCAGAAAGGTTTCAAGAACTGGACCAACTCTGATGGTTCATGATGGCTACCTGGAGCATTGTCTTTGAATGTCTAAAAAACTGAAAAATGTACCATAACTGAATAGCAGTATTTACCATGAGCATGGGATCTGTTTTATCATCCCTAGAAATGACATCTGACTGTAGGAGGGGTATATTTTTTTAATCTACCCCATTTGCAGGCAGTCTCTCATCCCTCCTTCTCATCCCTCCATCCCCCAAATGACCACAAACCTCTTTTCCTTCACTGTAGATTAGTTTTGCCTGGTAGTGAATTTCATTTAATGCCATCAGCAGTCTGTACTGTTTTATGTTTGGCTTTGTTTTCTCAGCATAATGACTAAGATTCATCCACATCGTGGCCTGAATTAGCAGTTCATTTTACCTTATTGCTTAAGCGAATTTCTTATAAGAATTTATTTATCCATTCACCAGTTGGTATACATTTGGGTTGTTTCCAGTTTGGGGTTATTATGGTTAAAGCTTGTATGAACAGTTACGGACACATCTTTTTATCAACTTCTTATTTATGGTTCCAGTTCTTCTGAGTAAATACCAAAGAGTAGAATTTCTGGTTAAGTGCATATTTTAACTTTATAAGAAATAGTTATTGCACTATTTTACACTCCCACCAGCAATGTGTAAAAATCCTAGGTGTTCCATAGCCTCACCAACAATGGATAGTGATGGTCTTTTGCATATTAGCCCTTCTAGTGGGTATGTAGTTTGAATTTAATGACTTATAATGTTGAGAATATTTTTCATGTGCTTATTGACTATTCATTATCAAGTGTCCATTCAAGTCTTTCACCCAATTTTTTTAAGTATATATGTTTATTTTTTAGAGTAGGTTTCAGGCCCACAGCGAAACAGAATAGAAAGTTCTCATATGCCACCTCTTTCTACACACAGCACCCCCACCATCAATACCCCACACCAGTATGGTACACTTGCTACAATTAATGATTGTGATATTACACTGTGATATTATTATCAACCGAAGTCCATAGTTTACATTAGGTTTCATTCTTGATGTTCATACTAAAGAGTCCCACTGCCCTAAAAACACCCAGGGCTCCATTCAACCTTCTCTCTCTACATACACCTGACAACCACTCATCATTTCACTGTCCCCATAATTTTGCCTTTGTCAGAATGTCGTACAGTTCCAATAATACAGAAAGTATGTAGCCATTTCAGATTGGTTTCTTTCCTTTAATAATATACATTTAAGTTTCATCCATATCTTTTCAGGACTTGACTACTGATTTCTTTTTAATGCTGAATAATATTCCATTATATGGATGGAATGCAGTTTGTTTATCCATTCACCTACTGAAGAACATCTTGGTTGTTTCCACATTTTGATAATTAGGAATAAAACTGCTATAAACCGCCAGATTTTTGTGTGCACATAAGTTTTCAGTTCATTGGGTTTTTGTCCATTTAAAAAATTGGGTTGTTTCTTTTACTTGGCTTTTCAAGAAAAAAAATAACTCAAGTGTTTCTTTCTGTTTAATCTTAGTAAGAAAAACAGTGATTACTAAAAATAATCTTTAATGAATAATTTAAGTCTAAAAGATGCTCTGAAGTATTAAATAATTTCTAATTACAACTAAGAAATGAATGACAGCTAGGTGTGTATTATAGTCAGAGGATCTTTGTGGACTCTGGTGGAATGTGATAGATTGTCTTTCCTACTGTATAACTAAAGTGTAATTGCTACTTCTGTAGACTCAGTATAGAATTTTAACAATGTAAAAGCTCATACTCTCCTAATGAAATTATTGCTGTACCACTGGGAGCAATGAATCAAAATAGACACTGGCCTGGGCATGGGAGATTTCTGAAGGAGCTAGAGGACCTACTATTCCCTAGTTGTCCCCCCCCCCCCCGATGCTGGAAGGTTGCTCTATTATTTGCCTATTTCTATGTAGATCATATTATATGTATTTAATTACATAAAATTATATGTAATCTTATAAATTTGCAATAAATGTTCCTGCCTAAGAAACATTTAAGGCTACTGTCTTAAAATAGCAATGACCATCTATTTAGCTCATATATCTAGGGATCACTAATTTGGACTAGGTTCAGCTGGGTGGCTCTTCTGCTCTTATCCAGGCTTACTCCTATATCTTTAGCCAACTGTCAGTTCAGATTGGTCTGTGATGGTCTAAAAAAAGTTCATCTCTGTTCCATGTGGTTTCTCTATTTTGCCGGAGTATTTTGGGCTTGTTTTTATGACTCCAGAGCATGATTCTGAGAGAGAGAGATCAGATGTGCACAAGACTGGTTTAGGCCTAGGTTTATAATTTGCATAATATCATTTATACTACATTTTATTGGTGAAATCTTGTCCCAAGAGCAGTACAAATTCAATGAGTGAAAAAAGAGGTTTTACCTCTTGATGGGAAAAAACAAAAGTCATATTACCAAGGGGTGTGGGTATAGAGAAGAAATGATTGTGACCATTTTTGCCAACCATCTACTATAATGGAGAATTTGGTCAGGGGAGGATCCAGGAGAGCCTCTGAGTCAGCTAATGTTTTAGAAAGGCATCAGAAGAACCTGAGGTAGTAACTATTTACCAATTTTGATGGAAGTATTTCTGTATTTGGACAAGCAGTGCAGCCTGTGGGTAAGCATAAACCAAGTATCAGCCCTGGAAATAATGTTGTGACATTATATTTTGTTATATTTTCAAAAGTAAAGATGTAATCAGGCCTCTATTGTTCCTACTTTCTTGATT
Source organism: Nyctereutes procyonoides (assembly GCF_905146905.1). NCBI lineage: Eukaryota > Metazoa > Chordata > Mammalia > Carnivora > Canidae > Nyctereutes > Nyctereutes procyonoides. The sequence goes on from NW_026575052.1 coordinate 40,442,088, forward strand.
ATTCCATACCCAGAGAAATCTTAACAGTTGGTCCAGTGATGCTCAATTATCTAACTTCACTCATGGAGAAAACTAGTAACTCCTTGAAGATTAATATTCTTAAAATAAAACTACTAACACAGCTAATATTATATTATCTCAGGAAGTGAAATATTGAATCTAGTTATCTGTCCATAACTACGGATATGGATCGTGAGTGGGAATTATACAATTTCATTATCTTTGTTTATTTATTACTTAGTGGAAATATAAACACTTAAACCACAATCCAACCCATAGTTCTGTTACCTTTAGAAAACAAAAAAGCATGTGTTCTCAGGTCAAAAATCTTTAGTCTTGTAGCTATGTTGGAACTTTGATTCCAAAATATCATTCTTTCAGTAAAAAATATAGTGATAGAGTCCTTTCAAACTCCCGCTGAAATGCGACCAATCTTCTTTCCACACCATATAGCCTAAAGTACAATTTCTACATACTGGTCCTTATAGGCTCAATACAGGGTTTTTAAAAAGTAAAAGCGCACATTCTCCTCCAAATGAAAGCATCTTCAAAACAACTTCACCTCTCCCAGCTCACCTATACTGGGGTTCTCTGACAGTCACAATGCTAGATCTATGTATGGATTAAGAATAGGTCAATAATTGCTTGGTAGTAGAGATCAATCAATAAATTTCTCCCCTAGTCACTGAACCATAATTCATTCATAGGAATAAACTCCCAAAAGTAAAGAAATCATGACTTTCTCATCTTTGAATCTTAATTTCTGGTCTTCACTTATCACTTCCCTCCTAGCACAATGCGATGCATATGGTAGTAGCAAAGCAATAATTGACAGACAAGTCACATATAGCAACCACCAAAATAGAAACCTGGCCCACCTGCACAATAAAACACTCTTTTTGGATTCAGTTTCTCTCAGCTATTCCTTAATTGGAAATCAGAAGATGAAGATAGTCATATGGAAGGGGCTGAGGGCCAAAAGCTGTTTTGACCTTTTGAATTACATTAAGCAGATAAACCTAATATAACTATTAGCTGAGGCCCAGAGAAGCAGGGTCTGAAAACTACATGTAAAAGAGTCTAAACGAAATCAGGCTGCAGGCAAGACACCTCCATACACATATTTTGCCACACATAACAGCAAAGGAGGCAAAAATATGCTCCCCACCCCCACTCAACATGAGCATTTCATGAATGTTTCATGGGTCAGTGATATTTCCTGTGGTGAGTACAGAAAGGTGAGTGAAAGAAAATATTCTGGGGTAACTACAGTTTTTGACCTCTCTACAGGCCTCAGTGAAGCTGCAAGATGCTCCTGACTCTTTTTCTCAGAGGAAAAGCTCCTGGTCATCAAGGAGGCTGACATGAGAGAGAATCAAGTGGAGCCACCTGCACTGCCCTGCTCTCACGGTGACCTCACTTGCTGAGATGTAGCCACAGTGAGGCAAACATTCAGAATGCAGCCTTGTGTTCAAGTGAGAGGTCTCCATAAGGACTTGGAATGACATTTCTGGTCCCTCAACTTTTTTTCCCAGGTAAAAAGAGCAACTGGAACATTCCACTTCCATGAAGAATACTGACTTTTCTTTTTCTATTTTAATCATAGGACTGTACAATGATCTCAAAGGAACTCAGAATACAGGGAGTGGATTTTATCACATCTTACAAAAATTCCAGTAAAACTTAGTAGAGTCCCTATAGTTGGGAGGGAAATAAAATTAGTTTAGTCCCCACAGCTGGGATGGAAATCATCTTCTGAGTGCCCATGATGCATTATCTTGTTTAATATGTTCACTAGAGAATGAGGCGGTTGGTACTATCATCCCCATCTTTAAGAAGAAATGAAGCCCAGGTTAAGTGATTTGTTCTGACCACAGAGCTGGTAAGCAGCAGGATGAATGTATCATCCAGATATGCTTGTTTCTACATCACTCACTATCTACGATCTCTCATTGTTTACTGCAGGACAATCTAGAAGTAAGGATAGGGGACCCTGGAATCATCCCACCCCACAAATGTACCTCCTTTATATTTTCTGCCTATCAAAAGCTGGTTTCAAAAGATCATCTAAGCAACCAGAATTTTCATTCATTTGCTGGCAGGAATGCAAAATAGTACTGCCATGCTGAAGACAATTGAGCAGTTTCTTACCAAATAGAATGTACTCATACCATATGATCCAGCAATTGCACTTTTTTGCTGTTTATGCAAATAATTTGAAAACTGAGGACCACACAAGGAGCTGCAAGGTGAATGTTTATAGTAGCTTTACCTACAATTGCCAAAATGGAGAAGCAACCAAGGTGTCTTTCAGGAGGCAAATGGATAAAACATGGTTCTTGCAAATAATGGAATGTGATTCAACAACAAGAAGAACTGAGCTCTCAAGCAATGAAAAAATATGGAGGAACTTGAGTGCATATTTCTAAGGGAAAGATGACAGTCTGAAAGGGTATATACTGTACAATTCCAACGCTGTGATATCCTGGGAGCTATTGAGACAGTGAGAAGATCGGTGGCTGCCCAGGTGTGGCAGGTGGAGGGGAGTGGCATGGGAGGCATGAACTTGTGGAACATTGGACATTTCTAGGTCATTGAAGCTAATCTGTATGATTCTGCAATGGTAAATTTGTGACATTACATGCAGTGTCAAAATATATAAAATGTACAACCAGAAGAGTGAACTCTAAATGTAAACTATGAACTTAAGTTGATAATACTGCATCAACATTGGCTTATCAACTGCAACAAATGTAAAATATAGAATCCTAGGGTGAAACTGGGAGGAGGGAGCATTGTGGCAGCAGGGATGGCCTGGTATATGGAAACTGTGGACTCTCCACCAAAATTTTTTGTCAGCCTAGACCTGCTCAAAATAAATAAATAAATAAAATGTATTAACTATATATATATATATATATATATATATATATATATATATATATATATAAAGTGTCTTCAAACTACAAAATATTTCTTAGAGGCCTCTTCTGTGTTAGAAAATGTTGTTAATGGGAGACTTCTGATTAAGTCAAAGTTGTCAAGTACTTTAGATATAATTGGGAAGATAATGTACACCCATCAAACTGTTAAGTAACAACCCAAGGATTCACATAGTTAAATGCACAGATGAATGGAAAAATGTAAAACGCTATGACCTTTCAGAGAAGAAAAACATCAGCATGGGATTGAGAAGGTGAATTTAAATCTCTACTTAGCATTGACTTTAGAAAAACAGGGGACTTTATAATGTCTGGTTGTGGGTGAAGATTGAGGAACCAAGAATGATCACTGTAAGAGCTAGGAGAAACTTCAAGAAATGGGGATTCATAGGATGGGAGACAGAGGGGATTTCAAGAGGAATAAATTTTGTAGGTGCCAGTAGGAAGTGGTATTTTGGGACATGGCTATTCTCCCATCACTGTTTCTGAGCCCCACCTGACTCTTTCTGAAGCTCCTCCTCTCATTCTAGTTTGTTTCCAAAGTCTCCAGCTAAAGAAAATAAAAATTGAAACCTTAATAGTCTTTGTTTATAGGAACACCAAACATATTCACTAATAAGAGTGTTACACGCTGCAGCTAAGGGCGAGTGGTATGAAGGGAAGCTTGCATGCACTTGCATTTTGGTGTGCCCCTTTGCATCATTAAAGCCAGGAGAGGATGTGGTCCAAGTCCAAGAAAGACTGAGTAAACACTTGAGTGGGACTTGAGTTGAACTGTTTACCTGCTCTCTCCAACAAAAAAACAATCACAAACAGGTTCTTTTTAATATTGGTCTAGACAAGGTTTTGCAATGTAGCAGGTTCCTAATTGCAATAATAACTGCCTGAGAATAATTAGGCAGACACCACCAAACATTTCTATTGGGTGAATCCATTGTCCTATTAATAAACAGCCTTGAGGTTACCTCTTTCTGGAAAAACCTCTTTGGCTGGTTTCATCCTACATAAGGCTCAGGCTAAGTTTGTTCCCACACATTCTGGGTGCTTGAGCCACAAATGGTCCTTCTTGTCTGTGAAAACCCACAGAGGCAGGCTTTGCAGCTGGCTATGGTGGGGACTGCGTCCTGTCACTAATTAAAGGCAGTAGCTGTGAATTCAGTGTGAGAGCGATAGCACCCATTACTTGTGAACAGATGACCTGGATTTGCCTTCTGGAAATCTCCACCCCCCACCCCTCACTCCCAGCTTAGCTACTTGCAAATTGGCTCTCTAAATATCCTTTCTCAGGGGAGGTACTTACTTTTTAATCCTCAGATCAAAGCCCAAACCTGAAAGATGGCTTTAAAAAAAATCAGTAATTTCATATCCCAAACTCTCACTTCATCCACAACAACCCACGATAGCTCTCCAGCTGCTCATCATCTTTTGACTCTGACTCTTAGGTTGCTGGGGTGGATCTATTATTTCAGGAAGGCTTCCTCTAGACCGGTCTCCTTGCACCTCTCACCCTCCACATCCTCACACTTTAGAATGGGCAAACTCACTGTCAGTCAAAGCACTCCCTGTTCCCAGGGTAGCTGAGTCAGTGCAGCCCTGAGAGGAAGCTTGAAGGAGGCTGTTAAAATCTATTCATAGATGAAAGCGGTTCCTGCCACAGTGCGAGGTTGCTAATGACGCATGTGTACACCGGGAGTGACAAAGGAGGAGGAGGAGGAGGAAGCTTGAGTTGGAGGAGGGACAGGAGAAAGGAGACTGGACATAGGATCCGAGAAGCACAGCCAATCTTGATGTGGACCCACCATGTCACCTTTGGAAAGAAGAGAATTCCAAGAGCTCTGTTGTGGAACGCATCTTTAGTACTGGCTGCCTTGACAGATGTCATGTCTGAGTCTTGTGACTGAGCGCTCATGTGACCCCTGTACCTCTGGACAAGCACTGCTGGCCTGCTCAGCTCCCCGCCACCCACAGGACGTCTGAGGAGTTCCTGAGGGCCCCAGCAAGTGCGTGGAGAAGAAAATAAGGGGACAGCATGGAAGTTGGCGAGGGAAAGACATCACTCATTCAACTGGGATCTGGGTCTGAAGAGCTAAATAATACAGTGTAGGTTCTGGGAGACTGTAGCACATTAAAGTTGAGAGAGTTATCCAAGATTTTTAAAAATCCCTCAGCATGTTACTGCTGGTATCCAAAATAAAGATCAAAGACTTTTGTTTGCCCCCTAAGACTAACTTATCCTCACTAATGTGATTTGCAGCAGAATAGACTACGGAGCTCCCTGAAATGAAGATTCTCTATTATTCCACCACCTACTGAGAACCTATCACTGCCATGTTAGCTAGTGGCATGTGACAAATACCAAGAGTCTTGCACCCACTATCATAAGAATCTCTAAGACCTGAGTGGATGATTTTGCTGCACAGAAAAGTACTATCTTTCTGAAAAGTGAAAGATGATGAGCTTCCTCTACTGGGATCCTTATTTCGTGCCAGGAAAGAATACTGAGGATGCAGGAAGGCAAAGGAGCAGAAACACCACTGACCTTAATGCAGTTGGGTTTGAGTCGTAGCCCTGTCATGATTTAGAAGTACTCTGAGGACTCATCATTCTCCTCATCTGGGAATTAGTTTTAATAACCTAAAGCATCTCTCCCCCAATCGAACGTTATGATTTTATAATGTTAAGAATCTTCATTCCCAATTTTTTTTAAAGATTCCATTTAATTATTCATGAGAGACACACACACACAGAGAGAGAGAGAGAGAGAGAGGCAGAGACACAGGCAGAGGGAGAAGCAGGCTCCATGCAGGGAGCCCGGCGTGGGACTCGTCCCGGGTCTCCAGGATCACGCCCTGGGCTGAAGGCGGTGCTAAACCACTAAGCCACCTGGGCTGCCCCATTCCCAAATTTAAAAACTCTTTGATACACTAGTGGAAGGTAATGTAATGGCCACCTGGCACTTTTCAGTGATACTGACTGACTGTTCTCGAACCCTCATCCCACTCCTAACTCCCCTCCCCACCCCAGACCTATCTTCCTAATGTGTCAGGATTGCAACAGGGAACAATTCTCTCTTAACATGAGCTTTCATTCAAGCTTGAAGAAAGAATATAGTGTGGAAGAGAGCGAAAAGTTCTAGGTAACTAGAACTTTTTGGGTAAGTCAGTTCATCTCATTGGGCCTCAGTTTCCCCATCTGGGATTCCCCCCAACCCCAAATTCTGTCCTGCACACTCATGTCCAAATGTGCTGGAAACCTTCCAGGTTTGGGGATTATTTGCTATAAATGCCTTGTCTATCTTGACAAATATAGTATTCATGAAAACAGCAGAATTTATTAAAATGTAGAGTCTCAGGCCCCAAAGTGACTGAATTAGAATTTCAGGGCTGGGATATAGGCAAACACATTTTTCAAAAGCTCTGTCAGGAAATCTGATGCACATAAAAGACTAAAAATTGCTGCAAGTAGGCATTTACATCCATAGATCATACGGGTAGCAATGAACAATGCCTACTCAATCTTCTCACTCATGGCACTCATAGAAAATGGCACTCATCATATGATGTGCTGGGGCCAACAGAGGAAGTTCCTTTATGTAGAAGCTGTATGGGGTTAGGGTGTGGGAGAGGGTGGCTCTCATACCCCAGGCCCTGCCGACCTGCAAAACTGAAGGATGACCATTTCAGGTCATCCTTCACTCCTCTGTGGGGTGTGCAGAGGCATCTAAGTTGGGCAGCTCTGGTGTCAGACTGGTGGTGTAGCCAGAAGACAACGCAGAGGGGATGGGACATGGAGAGACATGAAAAGTTTCATCCTGATGGGACTCCGAGAGACCGCAGTTGGGAGGCCCAAGTGGTGGATTCTACTACATGAACAATCCTGCATCCAGATTCAGAGAGCTGGATGGAAAGAATAAAAGAACAAGTGGGCTGGGCAAAGACTAGGGTTTGATAAGAATAACTCTAAAGGTTTTGCCAACTTTATAAATCTGCTCATTTCTGGCCCCAGCTATATGCCCATTTTATACAAAGACCCTGTGCCAGTGATCTGAAAAACAGTTTCCTCCAGCCCACAAACACCTACTCTGTGCCAAGCACCATATTCAGAAACAAAGCAGGACATACACATAGGGCCAGGAAATATTCCCACGCGCCTCTTCATTGCCTGGGGTTTCTACAAGCCTTATCTTGGCCCAAAGGCCTGCTTTTCAGCAATGGCGCCTTCCCTCTCTCCTTCCCATCACCTGTTTGCCCAAGTGCAAGTTTAGCCAATCCACCAAAAACAGCAGGATCTACAGACAGCCCCCACATAGGAGCACAAGGTGCACAAATGTCTGAGAAATGTGTTTGAGAACATCTATGCTCCTCTGAGCAAGGCACAGACTAGGATACTTAATACTAGAAGATGCTCTGATCTAAGAAATGATGGTTGCTACATGGCTAATAAAATGTATCATCTCTGTGTGCTCAAGAGCTCTTTCTAATCCTTAATTATTATCATTAAACCAAGTATAAGTGCTCTGGAATTTCATACAGGGGTGGAGCTCTGTGATCTAGTACTTCAGTTTCCCCAGAAGGCTGGCTGAGGTCAGTAGGGAGCAGGCTCACAGAAATTTGGAGGTAACCACAGGCCACTCCCTTGAGTAACATTATTAGGAATTATTTTAGGGACAATTGGTTGGATCTGAAAACTATGTAAATTCTGTGGTTACAGACCTTGATATTCTCCTGGTTACGTTGTTTCGGCTAGGTGCCTTGTTGATAGAGGTTACCATAGTCATCTTTCCAAAACCAGTGGAGGGAATTCCCCCAAATTTCCTCACAAACCAAACATCCCTTAAAGGCACAAAATAAAAACTTTTGAAATAGTTTCTTCAGCTTGCTGTGTAACCACTTCACTCATGTTAATAAATCCAACCTGGGGCTATTTGCATTGTTTAGGACACCATTCTGCTTCAAGTTTATGTTTGTGCCAAACATACCCATTCAGTGCTCGTACTGAGCTGCTGCTGTACACTTAAGTCTGTGCTAGTACTGTGGGAGTTACAGGAAATTGTCAGAGTCCATGGAAGAGCTGATGGCCTAAGAACAAAACAATTATTGTCTGGAGTGGTATAGAAAAGGGGTCAGGAGCACCAAGCTCATGTCAAACAGACTGGGACTCAAATTGCTATTCCCCCACCTCTGGGATCCCTGAACCTGGGTCCCAAAACTAATCTCCTGAGTCTCTATTTTTTCTGCTGCAAACTCAGGATAATGAAAAATATCCTGGTATGAGAATTAAATAAGGTAATGCTCATAAGGGATTTAGTACAAAGCCAATTTAGTAAATTGAAGCAGAGATGGTAATATTGATGAAACAATAGTAAAAAAAAATAGAATAAATATCTAATTAAAACAAAAATGACAAAATGTGAACTGTAAGTCTGATGGGAGTTTGGAAAAGAGAGAATCCCTTGGGGTTGAAATAATCAAAAAGGTTTTATAGTAAAGAAGGACTAAAGCTGAGTTTGGAAGCATACATAGAATTGAGATGGGGGAGGTGAAAAGAGTTGACATTACAACTGAGGAAAACAACTTTAGCTAGTAAAGACATCTAAGTGATCAGTATGCCATGTTGTAGCATTCCCTTCAAGGCCTCTGATATCTTACTTTATTGTGTGATTAAAGTAAACCAAGGAGCTCACAAGAATCTGTGCCATTGAAGAGGTTTCTGTGCTTAATCTCCTAGTGACCTCGCCTAATTGTTTGATCCTATTAATTTCAAGAGGCAACGCCCTCAGATATTGCCAACAATATGCTTTAAAATCAAAAGTTACAGATGAATTGTTTACTTTAAAATAGGGAGATTATTAGAATAGGGAAGACTATGTGGGTGAGCCCAGTGTAATTACAAGGGTCCTTAAATATGGAAGGAGGAGGCTGAGGAGGAAGTCAGAGTGCTATGGTGTGGTGTGGTGTGGTGTGAGAAGGACTCAACCCACCATGGCTGACTTTGAAGATGGAGGAAGAGAGCCATGAGTCAAGTAATGTGAACGGCTTCTAGAAGCTAAAAAAAGCAAGAAAATTGATTCTCTGAGTCTTCATAATGCTGACAACATCTTGATGTTAACCTAGTGAGATCCTATTGGACAAATGACCTTCAGAACTGTAAAATAATAGATTTGGGCTTTTTTTTTAAGCCACCCAAATTTTGTTATAATAGCGATAGAAAACTATCACATGAGGAAAAGTTCACTGATGCAGATAGTCCAAACCTTCATCACATGTTTAAATTGCCAAGAGCTCTATTTCATACCCAGAGGTTTTATGTTTTACACTACCTCATTCTCGCTTTATTGGTGTAACAACAGCCAGAGAAAAGGGGATATTGTCTTTAATTTACTATAAAGAAAATTACCATCTAGATTTCCCTATGCAGCTAAAAAACCTTTCAACATTGAGGGTGACACAAGCACATTTTTGGCAAATTGGCAAATACTGGTGGTGTTTACTATTCAGAGACCCCCTAAAATTCTATGAGAATTACTAATATATATACTTTTGAAAGAAAGAAATTGAACCTCAGAAGCAAAGAATGAAATGCAAGTAATAATGGTAAGTTTTTTAAAAATGGCAAACGTGAATAAATCAAAATAATCATTAATTGTAAAACTACAAAAAATAGCAACAACTAACATGGAACGTATAATAAAAAAGTAATATAGCAACAGTAGACAACAATTTTGTGTAATTCAGAAGATGAGTAGTTAGATTTAAAGCTTTCTAAAACGTATTGCATTCTTTGGGGAGGAGGGTAGAAATGTTGAATAGTTTGAGAGTTAAGGTCAAATATGTGTATTAAAATGGGCATATAGGGCAGCCCCGGTGGCTCAGCGGTTTAGTGCCGCCTTCAGCCCGGGGCGTGATCCTGGAAACCCGGGATCGAGTCCCACGTCAGGCTCCCTGCATGGAGCCTGCTTCTCCCTCTGCCTGTGTCTCTGCCTCTCTCTCTCTCTCTCTCTCTCTCTCTCTCTCTGTCTGTCTCTCTCTGTGTGTGTGTCTCTCATGGATAAATAAATAAAATCTTAAATAAATAAATAAATAAATAAATAAATAAATAAATAAATAAAATGGGCATATAATAAAGAAATAAAAATAAATGTCTCCCAAAGCAGCAAATTAAATAATTAGGAACCAATGAGAGGATCATATGGTTCTTGGTTTTTCTCTTGCTGATATGATGAATCACATTGATTGTTTTACGAGTGTTGAACCAGCCTTGTGTCCCGGGGATGTGTCCCGGGGATAAATCCTACTTGGTCATGGTGAATAATTTTCTTAATGTACTGTTGGATCCTATTGGCTAGTATCTTGTTGAGAATTTTTGCATCCATGTTCATCAGGGATATTGGTCTGTAATTCTCCTTTTTGGTGGGGTCTTTGTCTGGTTTTGGAATTAAGGTGATGCTGGCCTCATAGAACAAATTTGGGAGTACTCCATCTCTTTCTATCTTTCCAAACAGCTTTAGTAGAAAATTGGACAGCCACACACAGAAGAATGAAACTAGACCACTCTCTTTCACCATACACAAAGATAAACTCAAAATGGATGAAAGATCTAAACATGAGACAAGATTCCATCAAAATCCTAGAGGAGAACACAGGCAACACCCTTTTGGAACTCAGCCACAGGAACTTCTTGCAAGATACATCCACGAAGGCAAGAGAAACAAAAGCAAAAATGAACTATTGGGACTTCATCAAGATAAGAAGCTTTTGCACAGCAAAGGATACAGTCAACAAAACTAAAAGACAACCTACAGAATGGGAGAAGATATTTGCAAATGACCTATCAGATAAAGGGCTAGTTTCCAAGATCTATAAAGAACTTCTTAAACTCAACACCAAAGAAACAAACAATCCAATCATGAAATGGGCAAAAGACATGAAAAGAAATCTCACAGAGGAAGACATAGACATGGCCAACATACACATGAGAAAATGCTCCGCATCGCTTGCCATCAGGGAAATACAAATCAAAACCACAATGAGATACCACCTCATACCAGTGAGAATGGGGAAAATTAACAAGGCAGGAAACCACAAATGTTGGAGAGGATGCGGAGAAAAGGGAACCCTCTTACACTGTTGGTGGGAATGTGAACTCGTGCAGCCACTCTGGAAAACTGTGTGGAGGTTCCTCAAAGAGTTATAAATAGAGCTGCCCTACGACCCAGCAATTGCACTGTTGGGGATTTACCCCAAAGATTCAGATGCAATGAAACGCCGGGACACCTGCACCCCGATGTTTCTAGCAGCAATGGCCACAATAGCCAAACTGTGGAAGGAGCCTCGGTGTCCATCGAAAGATGAATGGATAAAGAAGATGTGGTTTATGTATACAATGGAATGTTACTCAGCCATTAGAAACGACAAATACCCACCATTTGCTTCAAGGTGGATGGAACTGGAGGGTATTATGCTGAGTGAAGTAAGTCAATCGGAGAAGGACAAACAGTGTATGTTCTCACTCATTTGGGGAATATGAATAATAGTGAAGGGGAATATAAGGGAAGGGAGAAGAAATGTGTGGGAGATATCAGAAAGGGACACAGAACATAAAGACTTCTAACTCTGGGAAATGAACTAGGGGTGGTGGAAGGGGAGGAGGGCGGGGGGTGGGGGTGAATGGGTGACGGGCACGGAGGGGGACACTTGACGGGATGAGCACTGGGTGTTATTCTGTATGTTGGTAAACTGAACACCAATAAAAATTAATTTATATAAAAAAAAAAAAGAAAAGGAGGGTGGGCAGGAAGGAGGAAACATGGTAGGCCCCTCTTATCCATAGTTCCACTTTTCCATAGTTTCAATTACACTCAATTTGTCAACCTTCGTCAGGAAGCGGAAGCAGATGATCCTTCCTCTGATGGATCACCAGAAGGTCAATAGCAGTCTAACGTTCTATCCCAGGTCCATGTCATTCACCTCCTGGCACCTCATCACATAGGCATTTTATCATTTCACATCATCACAAGAAGGGTGTGTAAAGTCGACAGGATATTTTGAGAGAGAGACCACGTTAATAAGACTCTTATTATAGTATATTATGATAATTTTCTATTTTATTAATTCTTGTTAATCTCTTACTTATATACTGTGCTTATATATAAATTTTCTCATTAGTATGTATATATAGTAAGAAGCATTATATATATAGGGTTAGGCACTATCCACTGTTTCAGGCATTCCCTGGGGGTCTTAGAACAACATATCCCCTGCAGATAAAAGGAGGATTACTGTATAGAAAGTCCCTCATTTTGTGTTTGATGATTGATTCAGGTTCTATATTTCTTTTATTTATTTTTAAATATTTTATTTATTCATGAGAGACACACAGAGAGAGGCAGAGACATAGGCAGAGGGAGAAGCAGGCTCCCTGCAGAGGAGCCTGATGCGGGACTCGATCCCAGGACCCCGGGATCACGTCCTGAGCCAAAGGCAGATGCTCAACCACTGAGCCACCCAGGCATCCCCAGGTTATACATTTAAAAAAATATTTTCAAGTGATACTGAGTCCCACTTATATCACAATGGGAAATGTGCAAGGTTAATTTTTTTGCCATTATTGGTGATGTTGGCTAAAGTAGCGACTTCCAACTTTTCATGCTGTAAAAGTACTAATTTTTCTCTTTGGAGTTAAAAAAATAATTATGGGACAATACTTCATTACCATATAAATATACTACTGATTATTAAACTTTTACTTACTACTCATCTGTTGGCAGTTCTTGCATGGACCAATTATTACTATTCACTTGCCAAGTGGTGATTGTATAACTGCATCATTTTTTCTACATTATTAGTTGGCAATCTCTGTAATGTAGAGCTTTCTCTTCTCGTCTATTCATGTATTCATTTAATCATTTTTAGTTTTGGCTCATTTTTAGTCAGTGGGACAGAAAACCTACCGTAAATCTCTTTATCCGCCATCCGGTTTGGGCACTGTGTATGCCAAGCACTTTTAACACCTACTCGTTTTGGTGTTAGAGGGAAAATACTAAGAGATCCAAATGACACCAAGCATCTTTTTCCAAACATTTTCCATTCTTCTCCTCCCAGATAAGGTAACTTTGAAAATCTGGTTACTCTTCTTCAGAGTAGACGTGACTAGCAAAGATGTGACTTCTCTTTGGGAAATTCCTTGGCTAAGATAAGCCTTTATTTATTGATTTATTTTGTTTCTCTATTCCTGTCTTGTTTTTGCAGAAGTAGTCATCAAGGTTGAGTTGGGTTTCAAACCATTACTTGCACCAACAAAGTATGTGCTACAGAAGCCTCACACCTCAGTTTCTGTTGGGGCCTCCTCATCACCTCTGCTTACCTCCAGCCCTTATCCTTCAGACCAGGAGTTATTTTTTTTAAGATTTTTAAAAAATTTATTTATCCATGAGAGACACACAGAGAGAGGCAGAGACATAGGCAGAGGGAGAAGCAGGCTTCTTGCAGGGAGCCTGATGTGGGACTCGATCCCTAGACCCCAGGATCACAACGCTGAGCCGAAAGCACATGTTCAACCACGGAGCCACCCAGGTGTCCCCAGACTGGAGATTCTAATCTGATATCCCTGAAACCCCTGAGCAATCGTGGATAGGAAAAATGTGTATTTTTATTAAACTCAAAGAAAAAATTAGCATTACCCAATTTGTAGGCATGATGTCACACAGTTATTAGTAGTACCTGCAACTTTCTCACCAACAGAAATCACCTATTTTTTTCTATCACATTACAGCTGTTGCAGATCTTTCCATTTTTTTTTCTGGCATCCACCTCTGCTTCAAATGTGTGGTAGCTAATAGATCTATCGTTAGATCTTGTTATTTAATGTGTAGTAAAGAAGTTCATGTATCTACTGTGTCATATTTAGAAATTCTTGATAACTAAATTTCTGTGTAATTGGCTTCCTTTCTAAGCCCATGTATATTATGTATTTAAAAGCATCACTCTGAGAAGAGGTCCAGAGGCTTCCTCGGACTACAATGGACTCATGGCACAAAAAGTTCGAGAACACTAACATTAGGGCCTCTCATTTGCCTCTTTTGTCCACGCTGCTACATCACAAGTAGGGATTCTTTCTTTTCTAGGTTTCTACCACAGTAAAACACAGTCAAAGCTTCAGTGACCTAAATCTATATTCCCAGAGACTGACTACTAAGAGAAAAAAGAAAATATTTTTCTGCCTAGAATGGGACATCTACCACGAGTTGTTCAGTTTGTTGTACATCTTAAATCAAAATAGGCTCATTACCCAATTCCTAAGTATAATTAGTTCAATGATTTCTTCTTTTTTGTCAAATGGAGAAAGTCATAGCCATATTGTGTCAGATAATTCAGAACACACAGTCTATAACCTACTTTGTGTTCCCATCTTATCTAAGATTATATTATCACATACAGAGCTTTAAGAATGTTCCTTTCCAGGGGCTCCTGGGTGGCTCAGTTAATTAAGCGACTTACTCCTGATTTCAGCTCAGGTCATGATCTTAGGGTGTTGAGATTGAGCCCTGAGTCGGGCTTTATGCTGGGCCTGGAACCTGCTTAAGATTCTCTCTCCCTCTGCCCCTCCCTTCCTCCACCACTCCCATACAAAAAAATATCTCTTTCCACGTTGCAAAAGATTCAGAACATGGGCTTTGGGTTAGACAGACCAGGGTTTGAATCTTCAACTCACTGCTCACTATTTCTGGATAGTTGGGAAAATTATTTTTCAACTCTACTAACTCTCAATTTCTCATCCTTAAAACAGTGCTGATAAAAACTGCGTGACAAAATTGTTGGTCAAACTGAAGATCATATATGTAAAGCGCCCAGCATATTTCTGGCTCACACATGATAACTATGTAGTAGATTCACCCAAAATGTTCATTTAAACTCTACGGACATGCACCAAATTAGTCAAACATGTCTGGGAGGGAATGAGCTAACACTGGAAAGGATTATGACCCAGTAACATTGTATTGTCATCCTCCCAAACTTGTTTATTTTCTTCTGTTCCTCTGGTGAGACTTGAGTCCCACTCATGGAATGACATGCGGACATTTTATGTCTTTTGGGGGTTGGTTTCATCATGGTGAGTGATGAAGGTTATTTATCTAGTCAAAAGGAATAAAGTTGTAAATGTGTTTCTACTTTGCCACCTCACCACCCCCGTCACTTTGATAGAGTGCTGAAAGCTTCTGCTGGAATGATTTACTTTGTTTTAGGCAGATTAATAGATACCGGAAACACACTCATTTCCATTCCAAGTTCAGAGGAAATGGTATCTCTGCTTTGATCCTTTTTTTATTTCGTAGATGTAGACAACTTCTAGGCCAGGCATTTTACAGCGCTGATGAGAAGCTAGGGCCACGTCAGGCCTGGCTTAATTAGCTTTACATCTGTTGTCAGAAACAATACATTTTGTTCAGTAAGACATGAAACCCTGTTTTCTGTGGAGGGGGAAAAAAAAGCCCTCTTTAGACCTGTGTCTCATGAAGCAGACATTAAGGAACAATTTTAAAAGGAGTCCCCAAGTGGACAATGCCCACTAGTTTAACAGAAACAATGTCATCAGCCAGTGATGGACATCAGTCACCTTAACATTTTTAAACTAGAGCAATCCTGACACAGGTTAGAACCACAACTGCTCCTGTTTTACATAACGGGGGGCAGGAATTATTTGATCAATAAAGAAGAAACCAAGTATCGCCCCTACTCCATCCACACTTCATACTTTTCCCCAAAGTTATTTTTCAACTGGTATCAATTGTAAACACTGTATTAATTAAATTTCTGCTCAAGGTCAATTACTAGATGGCTATCATCTTTCCATGAGCTCTCAGGAACAGGAGAGCCAGACACTCTGAGATTCTGGTCCCTTATCAGTTGCGGTAGAAGACACATACAGTGTTTACCATTCACTGTGTTTATAGTTGGTATTTATTAATGAAAAATGACAGTAAGCCCTCTAATAAATACTGACTTAGATAAATGAGGGAAGCTGCAGAATTATTTTAAGAGAGACCACTGCTGAAGAGGACAGGCAAATGGACACTTCAAGTTGCTTTTTCTTTCGAGCATCTCTGATTTAGTAAATAAATGCCAAACAAAAGATGTTGAGGCTTGCTACATACAGTAGAGGCGTTATCACCATCTTACTTAGGCTCCTCCTGTCACTTGGTACACTTTGAGAAAGCTAGGTAAGTATTACCTTGTAGCTGCTGCAGTGAGAATAAACAGCCTTCCTGGGGCATCATATGGCAGTCCTACTTTTTTTTTTTAAGATTTTATTTATTTATTCATGAGAGACACAGAGAAAGAGAGAGGCAAAGACACAGGCAAAGGGAGAAGCAGGCTCCTCACAGGGAACCCATGCAGGACTCGATCTCTGATCCCTGGATCCTGGGATCGCACCCTGAGCCAGGGAAGACGCTCAACCATTGAGCCACCCAGGCATCCCTCAAACTTTTTTTTTCCCTGAATTATTTCAGTTCAGTTTGTGAAAGTCACACATGCATGCAATCTGAAGCAACGTGCAGCTCTTTGCTAATGCACTCTTTCCCTGGCAGGGGAGTGCCAGCCCCTGATCATGGCTTTCCACAAGCTCTTCGGTTAGCCTGAAGGAGCAGAAGGAAATCAAGTTGAAGAGCTAAGTGAGACCATTGACTTCAAGTGGAGAAACTGAAAGGAATTCAGTAGGGTGATAAGAAGCACAATCTGGGCAGCACTGGCACGTGCACAGGTTGCCTTTGATTCTCAGTGGGAGTGACTGGTGTTCTGATGAACACTGAAGGGTGATCTACTGCAACTGACCCCAGTAAAATCTCTCTCATTTATTAAATTTCCACTGCCACTCAAAGCTGAATTCTGGTAACAAAAACACTAGTTCAAAAAGTTGCATGCACCTCTACGTTTACCGCAACATTATTTACAATAGCCAAGATATAGAAGCAACCTGTTATGTGAAAGATGAATGGATAAAGGTGTGCTATCTAGATAGATAGATAGATACAAAATGGAATATTATTCAGCTATAAAACCAATGAGCTCTTGCCATTTATGACAACGTGAATGGAACTAGGGTATTACACTAAATGAAAAAATCAGGCAGAAAATTACAAAATACCATAGAATTTTCTTACACGTGGAATTAAAGAAACCCAGGCAAACAAAAAAAGATAAATAGAAAAATAAAGAGAACAAACTGGTGGTTGCTAAAGGGGAAGGGAGATCGGGGAATGAACAAAATAAAGGAAAGGAATTAATAGGTACTCACTTCCAATTATAAAATAAGTAAGTCATGGACATGAAGTGCGACACAAGAAATATAGTCAATAATATTATAATGACTTTGGTGATATGATTACTATATTTATTGTGGTGATCATTTTGTAATGTATGGAATTGTCAAAGCCCTATGCTGTCCATGAATATTGTACTGTATGTCAAGTATACTTCAATAATAAAAAATTTTTAAAGAATAATATAAAATATATCAAAGGTAGAGAAGATTAGAATTTCTGAATATAAGAATACTTCCTTCTGGAAAATATTCTAACTATTTTTTTTTCAAGAACACACACACACACACACACACACACACACACACCTTTTTTTTTTTTCCAAGAGAGGCTAGCAAAGCTGTAGTCTGGAGCTGGACATGATGTCCAGGACCAGCTATATAATTTGTGGGGTCCAGTGCAAAATGAAAATACAGGGTCCCTTGGGGCGCCTGGGTGACTCACTCAGCTAAATGTCTCACTCTTGGTTTTGGCTCAGGTCATGATCTCAGGGTTGCGAGATTGAGCCCCGCACTGGGCTTTACGCTCAGCGGGGAGTCTGCTTGAGGTTCTTTCTCTCCCACTGTCTCTCCTCCCACTTGTACTCGCTCTCTAAAATAAATATTTTTTTTAAGAAAATATAAGGCCCTCTGTTCATGGATAATTAAGAATGGAAATATCAAGAGAGTAGAGCATTAAACCAAGTGCAGCTCCTTCTAAACATGGGGTCTCCTCTAAGCTCTTACAGCCCAGAGAATCATTTTCACTGGGATAGATTTTTCTCATCATATAACATAGATGATCTTAAAATTTAGGGATGGGCTAATTATTGGACAACTTAATGAAAGCTTTGAGGCCTAAATGCAGAGCAGGATGTGACCTCACTTTTCTACCCTTATCAGGAGCTTTACTCATGCTTACTGTTGCCTTATTGTTATCTTTCTGCCCCTTTTGTTTCTGCCCCCATCTCTCCCTTCCACATATCTCACATAATGAGGAAGCATGGTCTCATGTGTTTGTGTACTTGTGAAAGCACTGGTCTATATTTTGTTTTGTTTTTAAAGGAGGTGAGTCAATAAAAAAAATAAATAAACTCTGTAGAACACGTCACAGACAGGGGTTTGGCACACATCATTCACCTTCGCTTTAGTCACTTTAAAGAATTTAGACAAAAACAATGTTTCGTGAATACTAAGCGTGCCTTTCTGAAAGTTAAGTCGGACTTCTTCCTGGGGGGGCGAAGATAGAAAGTCTAATGATTTAGATATTCTGTTTGAACCTATTTTGTTTGACATGGAGCTGGGTTACATTCAGGAATGGAGATTTGACCTCCAGGACTCCTGAGAAGTGGGGAAGCCGGGTGCAAGCCTCTTGGGTCACTGGCAACCAGTTGTCGCTGTATCTCTTTGCCTGGGGGTCCCTTTAAAGCAATGGTAGCTTTGCCAAGGGCTTTAAAGAAAACCCTGCTCTTTCCACTGTATCTCACTTTCCTGGGAGATTGTACCTATTTAACAGTTACAAGATGCCCTTGTAGGGGTTCATGGAGGGCCAGGCTCACAGCTCCTCTTCCGCCCCCAACCAAGAGGTTATCCTCTTGGGTAACATTGATACCGAGATCGATGCGCATAAAGTAACTGAATTTAAATAAGACCATTCAGTTTCAAATATTTGTATGGTTTAAGATCATAGCACTTGTGGTTCAAGAAAGTAGGCTAATATGATTTATCTATCTATCTATCTATCTATCTATCTATCTATCTATATCTATATCTATATATATATATATTAGGCGATATAAATAAGAATTTCTTTCAAACACTTACCCTCTGGGTTTGCATTACTACAAAGTTTGGGTCTTGAGGAGGGAAGTAGAGGAGAGACACCTCCTTACAAAAAGAACTACTCTCTCCTTCAAGCTCTAGATGGTCCCAGGTGACAGGCACATCTTGAGGAGCAAGAATTCATGACTTCTCTGCCTGCTTCCTGCTATGGCAGCATCTTCTAGAACAGAATACTCTTGCTCTACTTAATTTCCTCATCCAAGAAAGAAAATACTATTACTTGTCTTGCATAAATGATGGGATATATATGAAAGTGATGAGCCACATCGATGTGATGAACATAAGACAATGGTACTTGGACGCATGCAGGTAAATATGACATTGGTGACATATCCTAATGAGAAGACAAATGTCCAAAAATGTGTTCTTTGCCAAATTTGGCCTGGGACCTCTGGTACCTACTGGTCCACCAGGCTGCTCTAATTTCTGAAAAAGCTAGATGCATTGCTGCTCACACATTCTGAACTGCCATTCCTGTTGTCTTTAGAATGTGAAACAGAATTATACCATCTAAGTTTAATTGTCCTGGCTGAACTACCTCCATGCTCAATATTCACTGCGGGACACAATATTTCATCCTTTAAAAAAAACCCTCCATTTTTAAGGGAGTTTTTCTTGAACCACAAAACAATTAGTGTTGCATAAATATGAAAAGCACTGCACAAATAGCCCACAAATCTACAGCTACGCAGAAATAAAACGGATCTTATACATGATCGAGGCATTGACTTGGAAGCAGCTTCCCAGAGCTAGTTTACATTTACTGAATTGCAAATGTAACTTTGGCTTAGTTCCCCGGATTTCAATTTATCATTCAAGTCGGCAGAACACATGCTATTCAAAGTTCCTTTGAAATTTTCAAAAGTGGCAATTATTTGAAGTAATCATGTTGAAATATTTGCACCCAAGTGCTTTATGGCAATTCCTATAGTACCATTTTTTTTTTACAATAGAGTTTAAACACCCTTTGTTGTTAATAGGGAGTCATACAACTCTTTACATTCCCTCTAATTCAATGTGTCATATTTAGATGTGCAATGATGTTTAAGATTTTCACTCCCTGGCACAAGCTCATGAGTGACCTTGCAAAAAAAAAAAAAATCCACAAAAGATGGAGACAAGACATCCATGATGAATTGAAAGAGGAGTAAAATATATCAAGTTAACTATTCACTGAAGACTGGTGAGTGATTGAACACAGCTTCTGATGATATGAGATGTACAGTAAAGCAAAGTTCATGCTTGGAGCTTCCTGACTCTCTGGAAGCAGGTCAGGGTTGTTGTGAATGTCAGGTAGCTGTCATCTGCCTGCCTGCCACTGTCCGCGGCTTCCTTTGAGGCCAGCAAGGTTTATTTTCAATCTTCTCATTCCTGGTTTCCCCTTTGACCCTCCCAACCAAAGGCTGATACGCGTATCTGCTGTGAACACATAACAGGTCACATGTGCTCCCCCCAGGCACATTTGGGGAGGGTCAACGCAAGCAGTTGGCAGTGTCAACCTGAAATCATAGGTTCACACGTGTCTGTGCGCACGCATGAAAGCAGAAAGAACAATCTGCGGAGAATAGTCCTTGGTGGATAAATTGCCTGGCTATTTTTTAAAATGGGAAAAAAATAATAGGATTTCTTATTAGTTTCCTTAGGATTTACAAATTCGATCCCATCTTTCTCTTTTAAGAGGCCCCCATTTTGAGCGAAAGCTGCTGGTGGCCGGGGTGCAGATCTTTCATTAGTGAACTTGTAAAACTGACCCTCAGAAACCTAGGGGCAAAGTGCTCACCAGGAGTGAGGGGATGCTAAGGTAAAAAAGATTTAGGATAGTAACGTGAACCTGTTAACAAAGACTGGAGTGCAATGTGTGCGTGCGTGTGTATGTGTATGCACGTGTGCGTGTATGTGTGTGTGCATGCGTGTGCACATGTGCATGTGTGTGTGCATGCGTAGCTACTGAGAAGGACGCAGTATTTATCTCTAGAACTCCCTGTGGAGTTAAATCTGGGTCCCAAGGAAGTAGGGAAACGGAAGGTGTTGTTGTGAGTTACAACCAAAAGGGCTATTTTCACTAAATCCTCTGGAAGACACTTGAGCCATTTATAGCAATGTTTTGCACCCATGTTCCAAACTTTAATACCAGAGCTGAGAAAAGAGACCCTCTTCGTTTCTGCATGAAACATAGGCTGGATTTAGTCCCTGGACAACATCCACCTTTTCAGCCTGGATTGTCAGCCAATGGCTTCATGATATCAGTAGCAGCCAAAGCTTGTGGTACAGAGAGACTGAGGCAGTGAAGAGGATACCTAGCTCACAGTAGGATGGCACCCAAGGGGCCCAAAGCATCAGGGGACTGTCAGGATGTCACAGGCTACATGGCTGCTAGCAGGCCTCGTCATCAGCCATGTGAGAGGATTCGTGGGAGTCCCAGAAACACTCAGGTAATACTTGAGGTAGGTAGTGATCACACAGGAACGGATGAGAAGGTTTTTTCCTGTTAGTGTCAGAGCATTTATAACCTCCACACCTCTGGAACCTGAGGAAGCATGGATTATTCCCAGCCTGTCGTGTAGATAGGCAGATTCTTTCAGGATCCAAGTGACCTTCCTTTGGTAAATGAGGCCCTTATGAGAATTGCTTTTATCCTTTAAGACTCTTTAGTGAGAGTTATTGGGCATAAGGCATAAGTTACTTGGCAAAGTTGACCTGTATGTTTCTTTCCCATTTCATATATCCTGTTTTCTCTCACCAACTTCTATCACCCTCTGAGTCCAAAGAGCAACACAAAATGATCTCAGACACTCCTACCCATGACATGAACCTCAATTTTCTAACCATCACTGTTCTGTCTTTCAACTGCAAGTTTCACATTAAACTTTTCTCAAAACTCAACTCTGATGGGACTCACTTTCTGCTGAAATATTCTCAATCCACTGAAGGAGCTTTGAGATGTTTTTGTGATAAAAAATATAGACAAAAAAAAGACATTTTTATCTGTATTTGGGGGGGGGGACATTGAGGAGACATCCATTCCCAAGAACTGGAAGTAGGGAACCAAGACTGCCTTTGGGACATTAAATTAGTAAAGCTCACCCATTCTGTGTGGTCAGACATCGATGCGACTTAACTAAGCACTTGTCTGCAAACTTGTGTCTCTACATCTAATCAGAATGATGAAGAAATTTCTCTGGCACCTAGGGTTACAAAAATAATGTAGTTCAATAAGCTAAGCAATCGTATCATACCCTATTTGGGGACATACAGTGAATGGCTACCTATTTTTCTGAATGTTTAGTTGGCATCAGGTTTACAAATATTATCTCATTTATTTCTCCTGGCATCCTTGATAGGTAAGCATTATCATGCCCATTTTGCAGCTGAAGCCACAGAGGCTCTGAAAACTCCATCAAGTTAATTTTTCTAAGGAGCAAAGCCTTATTTATTCAAGTCTGTCTGATTTCAAAGAACAAGAACTCAGAATATCAGAATCCCCCAAACAAAATTTCTGAGTCACCCCTCATTATAATTCAATTGACCTTAGGGTGCAGAGGGCATGGCAGATTAAGCCATTTTTGCCTCTTCAAAGTTCAGTAAGACATTCTGTTGAGAAACTAGGTGAAATGGAGAGGCTTAGTATAATCATAGAAGAATGTGGAGATTTAGATAAAACTGAAGCTCTACAAAACCATGAACACAAGTCTGGGTACAAAGCTTCATTAAACTTGAATGAGAAGTCTTTCTCTGTGGAAGAAGACGAAGATCAAAATATGCCAGAAAATACCTCGGAAGGCTACATATTCCAAGTTCAGGATGGCACTCCTGGGACCTTTAACTTGTAGACTGCACAGCTGAGGCATAAAGCTGTGTGCTGTGTGCTATGTTTGGTATGTTTGTTTTACTGTTTTCTCTACTAAGAACGTTTTTAAAATGTGTCTTGTTATTGTAGTATTTTTACAACAGGAACTATACTTGAGCAGTTCCAAACTGTACAAACTGTACAAAGCTTCTCCTCTTACTGGGTTTCTTATTTCTGTGTGGAGTCTCATATCTGGCAGTATCCTATAAATAAAGATTAAATTCCATCCTTTCTTTTAAAAAAATGACATTCTTTTGCTCATTCAGGCATGGGAACCACTAATCCGTAGATAGCACAAAAATAAGCCATGCCTATCCAAGCACTATTTAGGTGACTAGTGCCCTTTCTAGCCAAAAAGGTTTCTACCCTCCCAGTAGATGTGACCATTTCTGAGACGTAAAATTATGATACCCTGATACACTACACATATGTTCCCTTATGTATTTCCTTTGTCCTGGTCCCAATTCACCAAACCTTATGAAAATGTGCCTCGCCATGTAGCTTGTTTTCCAAGAAAGGA
The DNA here is from genome assembly GCF_905146905.1 of Nyctereutes procyonoides. Classification (NCBI taxonomy): domain Eukaryota; kingdom Metazoa; phylum Chordata; class Mammalia; order Carnivora; family Canidae; genus Nyctereutes; species Nyctereutes procyonoides. The sequence goes on from NW_026575052.1 coordinate 40,465,534, forward strand.
CATACTGACTTGCCCCTCCAGACATTTTAGTTCTTTCATTGAATTTTAATACAGAAACTCTGTGAGTGTGATTTCTGTGAATCTCCAGTATCCACACTGTGCACCAGAAGATCAGCCTGCAAGCTGGAGGGGTGTGCCCTGGACCTTAGGGCATCCAAGAAAGCAAATGCCACCCTGAATAGGTATCTAGGAGCAGCCTTCTCCTGGTGATACACACTTGTACCCTCAGTGGGCACAGACAGGCTTTCTACTGGCTCATCCAGGCAACTGTTGGTGTTAGAATTTGGTAAGAAGAAAGGGGGGTCCTGGATGGGGAGACACAGGATTATAGATAAGTTCTTAGTGAACTGTCACAGATGATCAATCATACAAAGTAAGTCTATTTTGCCTGGTTAGGTCTGAAATGATAATATTATTTTCTCTATCATTAAGTTATTGGGCATTGGGTATCTCACCAATGCCTCATACATTAAAAAAATGTTATATTAAATATTAGACTATTTGCCCTGACACTGAAAGGTCATGGGAAATCCTGCCAAACTTGAGTTTTGTGGAAATTTTAACAATATTAAATTTTAGCTGAAAGATATGCCACAGGGGTAATTATTAGAGATAGGAGTTATGAATAGCATTTATTAGAGAGACGACGTGGACTTTTGTTGCTTGTGTTTAGTGAACTCACATAGGTGTTTTGGTGTTGGCAACAATGACAAAGTAACTCAAAACCATATTAAGCATTTTCAAGCATGGAAACCGCCATAGCCTTGAAACAGGGCACATGTTTGAAGAGCAAAGAAGAAACCCGTTACATAATATTTTAATCAAATGGCTTCAATTACAGAAACTCAGAGTGAGCAGTGCGCACAGGGAGATTTTTCTTTTGATGCACCTGCTCAGAAGCCATCTTGGCAACTCCTCATGGAGGTCCGCCAGGCTTTGCCCCCTGATCCCTCCTTGCATTCTTCCCTCTTAGCTCCTTTAGGGAGCCAAAGCCCTGATCAGTAAGCTGGTGTGGGTGAAGGAGCCGGGCAGGAAGGGAGTGGGAAGCTGAGCTTTGGCAACTGTCATCAGGAACTAGAGCGAATGCCAAGCACCAAATCACCTGAGATTTTTCCATTTGAATGAGCATTTGGGGGAAATGAAACCATTTTTACTGTATTTCTACTTTCTGCATCATTTAGTAAGGGTAAATTCATGTAGTTTATTGCCTTTTCAAAATACAGTTCCAGAAAGGAGAAACTATGATGCACATTATTTACAGAGCAATCAGATAACATAGCCAGACTCCCATTTTACGGCTGCTCATTTCTTTCAGTACTGGAGGGTATTTTAAGACTAAAGATTTAACTTTTAGTTTTTCTGATGAATTATTCCCTTTTAGCATCACAAAGCCCCAAAAGTGTGATTAAAAAAAAAAGAGTTGGTAAACTATAGCAGGGGAGATGAAATCTGACCTGTGGCCTATTTTTGTAAATAAAGTTTTATTGGAGCACAGCCACTCCTATTTCATCAGTATTATCCATGGCTATCTTTGTGCTACAATGGCAATTGCACGGCATGGCACAGACTCCATGACGCACAAATCCTTCAATGTTTACTATTTGGCCCTTCACAAAAAGTGTTTGTCAAATCCAATTTAAGGAAATCTTCCTGAAAACTGACATATGAAATACTCCTTTTCCACAAAATCCCAGAATTCTTTCTTACCAGCTTTACCATAAATGTGTAAATAGAGCAGCAAGAAATTATTGAATTCTAGGGGGTTCAAGCAATGCTAGACTAATGGAAGGAATCCCTTCAAGATTGTAGTGACCAGTTTGGTTCTTTCAAACTGAGTTTAACTGAATTTATTTCACTGTAACTTAAAAGGCGGAAGAATTTAAAAAATGCTTCACACTATTTTTAAAGGACACATTCTCAAATCTCAGCTTTACATTCAGTGTCTATTATTCCCAAGAAAGGGTTGAGGAAAATATAATAACAAGAGAACACTTAGGGAATAAAGGAGAAACTGGTGAGAAACTAACAAATTGAGGTATCTGTATACTCCCACATTCCCTGCAGCATTGGGAACAACCTAAGTGTCCACCAGTGGCTGCATGGATAAACAAGGCGTATGTGCAATGGAATAGCTTTCAACCAAAGGAAGGAGTTCCTGTCATTTCCAACAACATGGAGGAACCACATTCATTCAGAGGTCTACATAAGTGAAATAAGTCATACAAACAGACAGACAGACAGATGCTCAACCATTGAGCCACCCAGGCATCCCAAGAGAGTAAATTTTTTTTTTTTAAGATTTTATTTATGTATTCATGAGAGACACAGAGAGAGGCAGACACAGGCAGAGGGAGAAGCAGGTTCCATGCAGGGAGCCTGATGCGGGACTCAATCCTGGGTCTCCAGGACCAAGCCCCGGGCCGAAGGCAAGTGCTAAACCACTGAGCCACCCAAGGATCCCCCCAAGAGAGTAAATTTCAAATGTTTCTCACCAAAAAAAAAGTTAAGTATGTGAGATGATAGATCTGCTCATTAACTTGATGGGAGGAATCTTTTTACAACATATATGTATACAGAGCTACCACATTGTACACTTCAAATAGGAATTTGTCAAGTATACCTCAATAAGGCCTGGGGATGAGGGAATTGTTCAAATGTCTTTTTAGAAATAATATATGAATTCTTCCATGAATGCAGTTACCTCATCTTCAGAAGAATTTAAAAATTAGACTTTTCTTCCTAATTAATTTGGACCTTTCTGTTCCTGATTTAGATTTTAAGTGCCATTACTGAAATAAGAGAAAAGATCCTTTTACAATGTGCTGAGCTTCATTCGTTCAACAAAGGTATGACCTTTGAGCATCGGCAAAAGCAGCAGGCCCTGCCCTGGGCCCTTGAGCTGCTGCCTTATAGCAGATGCAGTCCCAGGTGAGAAGGGGAAACGCACCTGCCCCATCTGAATGGGATATGGCTGGTAATGACACATTTTCCTACTTGTGAGCTCAGCCAGGTATCACCCAGAATGACTGTTAAGTTAGTTAATGTTTACCAACTTCTTTAATATCCTAAGATTAAAAAGGGAACATCAGAAAGAAGTAGCCGTGCTGGAATTTGGAGGTCATTCAAAAATCCAGCCCAGCGAGTCTAATGGTTTGTTTTCAACATTTATTTAACCTCCTTCTGCTATCAAGAAACTCGAGAGCACTCTGAGGAAGTTTACACTGAAGGAAATGGTGAAAATGTGCATTGTTTTTGAGTTGTTTTGTTAAGGCTTCTGGATGGCAAGAGTGTGTGTTTTATGAGTATGAAAGTTTGCCCAGCTTGTAGGGATGTGGTAGGTTTAAGTTTCTGTGCCAACCAAGATTGGGTATCATGCCGCCTTAGAAAAGCAAATATTGTTAGAGCCCTTGAAATAATCTTAAGTCTGTCCTTGAAATAGCTATAAATGAACTTGGCTTCTGTTCAACATAGGCCAGTGAGGACAACATGCCAGGGGGAAATGTTTTTGTTCACCCCGAAATGGCCTGCGGTCACTGTGTGCCAAAGAGTGGGGGGCACAGAATGGCCGGATCTGTGGGAATAAGCAAACAGTTGTTTTCTCTGCAGAAACTCATTTCCCTGCGCTTTATATTGACAATGTGAGCTGTATTTACAGAGGGGTTTGTATGCAAAAGAAGCATCTACTAGGGTAGTGGCAAATATTTACCCCAGCAAATCTCAGGAGCTACCCTACCCTGGGTGCTTTTTATAGAACCAGGTGATAACACATTTCAAAGTGCTAGTTTGGGAGGCAAGTGTTTACTGACATAAAAATGTTCTTTAATTAGTATTTATCTCTGAGTCAGGGTGACATAAGTTGCTAATTATGCTGATACAAGGACAGGAGATTGAGATATTCTTACATGGAAGGGAGAAAAGGGCAACAGGTATGCCTTTTGCGTTTGAGGTATATGTGTTTAAAGTAGCTTGATTTGACCTTAAACTAGCTTGGACACAGTCTAGCCTTTAGTTAACCTGCAGTTAAAATAGCCTTTCTAGCAGATAAGGAGATGGTGCTAGCTTTGGTCTTGAACATTAAGAATTTCATTTTTTAAATTTTTTATTTATTTATGATAGTCAGAGAGAGAGAGAGAGAGGCAGAGACAGAGGGAGAAGTAGGCTCCATGCACCGGGAGTCTGACGTGGGATTCGATCCCAGGTATCCAGGATCGCGCCCTGGGCCAAAGGCAGGCTCTAAACCGCTGCGCCACCCAGGGATCCCACATTAAGAATTTCAACCTGTATACAGCAGAGTTAATTCAATATATCATCTCTGTGCTTCATCATGATTACTTTCTACCCTAACGTTGATTAGCGGGAATTTTACACTTCTCTCAGGAGCTATCTCTAGAAGTGCTAAAATAAGTAATTTTTTAAATAAAAAAATGTAATGCAGAAATCTCTTCCATTTCCATTTGAGCTCTAATAAAATATTTCATTAGAAATCTTCCTGTATCAAATGACTTGAAATATATGTACTGCTAATAACAGGGTCTGGTACATATTAAGAACTCAATTAGCTATACATGTGTAATTATTTTTATCTATATGTAAATATTTTTCAGATATTTACAAAGATGATGATTTATGATGTGGTTTTTAAAAAAGGAGAGTCTAGACCACATTGTTCATTTTTCCCAGGGCCAATAATCACAGTTAATACTTGTATACCCTTTGTTGTGTATTAGTCCCTATTCTTTTTATTATTATTATTATTATTAGTCCCTATTCTAAACATTTACCATGTAATTCATTAAATTCTCAGGCACCTTATGAGATAAGTACTAGTAATAGATCCATTTAGTCTGTTGGGGATAGTGAGGCACAGAGTGTTAAGTAACTTGTCTGGACTAATGGAGTTAGTAAGTGGCACAACTGAGACCAGAACCCCGAGTGTCTGGGTCCAGAGCCTGTGCACTTGACGACTAGGCTGTCCTGCCAGTCAAAAAGTCAGAAGTATTAAGGTGTCAGAATGAAGCGATGCCCCATAAATCCTGTCTTCTCCAGGACTCTGTTAAACACTTCTTACATATCCATGCTTTGCCATCATTGTGATAGGTGTTCACTGTGATGAACCCAACACAAAGTCATTCCATTTGGATTCCACTTGAATCAATAAGAGACTGCATACTTCGTGTGATATCCAATTTGAAAAGATAATTATCAGAGAGCATAATAGAATTAACTTATTGAAATATTTTATGACCAGGACTCCTTATTTGCTCCAGCACGCCAGATCATGCCCATATGATAGAAGTATTTACAGATTTCAGAAGATAACTTTGAACTTCACGGAAAATACATCAGAGTTGATGACTGCTGACAGGGAATCTTGTCAGCCTCAGTAATGCCAAATGTTTACTTTAAATGACCTAGTTTAATCATTGCCGTATTTCTGGAATCTTCTCATAAAGTTATTCATTTCTTTTATATTCATTTCTTTCCTATTAAGAAGACTTTTTGGCTTTTAGCTTCTAGCCACTTGGGTGACTAGGATCTGTAGTATATCAGTTTATGATTCTGAAATACTTGAAGATTTTTGTCTACTATGCTTGCACTTTATTTTTCTCTGCCAACTTCAGAACAGAGTATATGCCCCCCAAACAAAACTCACTCAGCCTATTTTTACGATACAGGAATAAAACCACTGTTTAACAACAAAGATGAAAACTTTCCCATTATATAGTTATTTCTATTTGTAGTCTATTTCAAACATAAGATTTAAACTCACAAAGCCCCCCAGGCTTGTACACAGAATGAGGTATGTGTTAGCCATACAAAATCAGGGTAAAGACTGGTGTCATCTACTTTGTCATCTATACTATGTAGATTCTAAGAAGGGTAATGAAATGCAATATAGGCTGAAGGGAAGGATTATGCCACTTTTTAAAAAGGATTTTAAAGAGAGACAGAGAGATAGAGAGCAAGGAGATTCCCCTTAAGCCAACTCCCCACTGAGCACAAGTGGGGAGGAGGGAGAGGGTGAGAGGGAGAGAGAAACTTGAGGAGACTCCGCACTGAGTGCAGAGTCTGACGTGGGCCTCGATCTCACAACCCTGAGATCACAACCTGAGTCGACACCAAGAATCCAGCGGCTCACCCAACTGTGCCACCCTGGCACCCCTATGTTATATTTAATTACCATTAGTTGTGAAGTAATTTTCTGAGTTGAGGAGAGACAACTAATTTATATTATTGATTCACGTGCATTAATTTTGGTCCACAAACTCATATTTACAAGAACTATAACTTCCATTATTTTCAGCAATTCAACTCAATTTCTGTAGGTCATAATCCTCTTGGGCTGGCAAGGATTTTAGACAAAAACATCTTTTCATGGATTTTCTCCACCTCGTTACTACTGTTTTATCAACCTGAGCACCTCGGACAACTTTTTCATATTAGGGGGTCTCCTCTGTTCCCTGTAGTGATAAGAGGGAGCCCAAGTAGCCCTCACCTCAACTTTTTTACTTCTCCATGATCCCAAAGAGGACAATCACTGTTTAATTTAAGGATAATTAGCACTATCCTCATTTCTTTGGACCAAGAGATTCCACATCCAATGCCTGTTTTGGGAACCTTTTTATTTAATGTTCTTTCCAAAATGTTGTAAGCAGCCACAAAGTTGGGAGTTTTTGGAAAGCAAAAGTCACTTCCAGTTTGAACTGCAAGTGGTCAAGATGAATCAAAGTTTAGGGCTGGGAAGGAGAAAATCTGAGAAGAGTAACATGGACTAACATTTCATAAAATAATTTCCTCATCTATATGCTGACAAGCTAGGGAATATGGGGATTGGTAGCATAGATTTTTGAAGTCAGACCACCTGGTTTGACTTCCAATTCAACCACTTACTAACTCAGTCACCTTGAGTAACTGAATTTTTGTGCCTCAGTTTCCCCAATGACACCAACAATACTTAGCTCAGAGGCTTGCTCTGACCTTTGTATGTGAGTTCACGGACTTCAAGCAGAGAAAACAGTGCCTGGCACCAGGTAAGTGCTGTACCACCATTAACTGCCATTAACAATATTATCCTTGGGACAAAAGTCCTTCCACCTTACTTGCTCCTTATGGCTGACACCTCAACTTAGAAAGTTTAAACAGAGAGTTTGATGCCTTTTGTATGGCTTCAAGGGTGTGTGTGTGTGTGTGTGTGTGTGTGTGTGTGTGTGGAGTGCAATTAGTTCTTAGACTCCAGGAAAGCTCATTTGAGGTTGAGGAAATAAGTACCAGTTCAAGGTTCAAGGCTGACATCTAACACATCTTTAATTCTCATCATTAAGGAATACAAAACAGCTTTCTTAGTATCCCTCATGAGGTAATACAATGTACTGGAAAGAAAGCTTTGAGGAACAAAAAAATGCCCTCAATAAGAATTTTATAATTACGTCCATATAGGGAACTTTATTGAAAGGACAATGGCATAAACACAATGCATCTTATTAAAGGACTAGCCACAAATAATACATTCTGTGTTACTTAGTGGACTGGCTTCAATAAAAATCTCAGCTATTACTTGACTATATTGTGGTTTTTAGGCATGAGGCATTGTAAAAAACACAATCCTCCATCAGAAGAATGATGGCGCTTTATGGTATTCAATCAGATACTCAGAGTTTTCTTTTTTCCTTAGAAAATATGTTATTCACTTGATTTTTGATTTGTTCTATAATATTTTGTTGAGTTTTTCTTTGGTTTTTCTTTTCTTTTTAAAAAGATTTTATTTGAGACAGAGAGAGAGACTGTGTGTGTGAGAGAGCACAAGCATGGAAAGCAGTGGAAGGAGAAGGACAAGCAGACTTCCCTACTGAACAGGGACCTGGAGGAAGGACTTGATCCCAGGACTCTGAGATCATGATCTGAGCTGAAGGCAGATACTTAACACACTGAGCCACCCAGGCACCCCTTATTGAGTTTTTTTTACAATCATATTTTTTTTTTCCAATTCCAGGAGTTCTCTTTGCTTTCTTTCTTTCTATTTTTTTTTTAACTTCACCTGCTCATTTCCCACTGGTTTTTTAAAAATATAATTGACATATAACATTGTGTTTAGTTTGAGGTCTACAAGGTCTCTCTCTCTCTCTCTCTCTCTATATATATATATATATATATATATATTTATATATATATATCCTGTAGAATGATTGCCACAGCATGATCCCTTAACATCCATCACCTCACAGTTATACATTGTTTTGTGATGAGAATTTTTTTTTGTGATGAGAACTTTTAAGATCTACTCTCTTAGCAACATTTAAACATGCGATACAATATTGTTAAATAATAGTCGCCATGCTGCATGTTACAGCTTTAGAATTTATCTTATTATACCATAAGTTTGTCCCTTTTGACCACCTTCACCCATTTCCCCCACCCCCATCCCCTGCCTTTGGTAACCCCCATATAGTTTTCATTAGTACTTAATGTTTACTGTAGTCAACAGTGGCAAAGTATTGAAAAAAGTAATACCTATAATATTATTATAAGTCAGAATACTGCAAATTAGACTATTATACAGATAGGCTTGAGTGTTTAGCATGAAAGGACTGGTCATAAATAGGGAACCAAATGCTAGTTTGTTTAAACTGAGTGATAAATTCAGCTTTCAGAGACAGTGTCAGAGAATGTCATAATAGCTGTTATTTACTGAGATTTTTTTTTTTACTGAACATCCCTATCACTTATCAACACCTCTCCCACAGCCACCAAACCACCAGCCCATCTGCCATGGATGATTGCAATCGCTTCCTAATTTGCCACCAGCAGCCAGAGCTCTCCTAATAAAACACAGCCAGCTCATGATAATTTCCAGTAATTCCTCAGCTCACGGAAATAAAACCAAAGCCCTTGGTATGTTCCACAGGCCTTGAGTGATGAGCACCTCCCTGCACAGTGTCTTCTGAGATCCCATGCCTCCAATGCTCCTCCCTCACAGATGCCAGGCACATGGCCTGAGGTAGACTGTGGCCCTTGCTGAGCTCACTACCTGGGGTACCCTTTCCCCACAAATTTACCTAACTCGTTGTCATTCATAAGGCTTTACTCAAAGGTCACCTTCTCAGTGTGAAGCTTTTTCCAGTCATCCCATAGAAGTCTACAGACTCCTACTTCCCATTTACCTTCCATGCTTTACAATTTTCTCTTAGTACTTACCATGATCGAATGTTTTGTATTCTCAAGGAAACTCCACAGAGTTAAACATATTTCTCCATATTATTCACTGCTCTCTCCCTGGCAGCGGGCACACCATAGGGACTCAATAAATGTCTGTCCAGTGAATGAATGCTTATTCCATGTTTGATACGGTGCCAAGTCCCTCACAGGGACTTTCTCATTTACTCTCACTACAATCCTTAGAGGTTGGAGTTACAGAAGTAACATGAACTGACTTCTGTTTGATTAGCCTCACACTGGGTACAGATGACAAGGTAGTAGCTGTCAGAGTGATCCAGGGCAAAGGGGCTGGTGGTTTGGGGCAGGGAGACTGTGGTAGGGGTGGTGAGCACTGGTCAGATCTCAGGAAAAACTCTTAGTAGATGAAGACACTGAACTAGAGAAGTGACAGATTTTGTTCAAGGCTACCGAGTCATCATGCGGCAGGCACCCGGTGTAGGTAAGACAAGTGGACTCTTACCCACTGGGCTCCGCTGTTGCTTACACCACAGACCCTGGAAGACAAGGAAGCTTCAGGGTGAATCCTTCCCTTTGCAAACAACTTACCACTTGGTTCTCAGCAACATGTGGCTAATATCTTTATGTCCAGAATTCTGAGGACTAAAGATAATATTTGAAGCATCTGTCACACAGTCAGATAGTAGATGCTTGATAAAATGTAGCTAACCAGGGATCAACCATTTTGTGGAGATAGAACCAAGGTTTGTTTATGTTTTGCTTCTACGAAAAGAACTTGTTAGATGAGGGTTTTATTTAGCCTCTGTTGTTTTTGTTTTTTTGGGTTTTGTTGTTGTTGGAAACGTCGATGAGAATATTAAGGTATGTGTCCCAGTCTCTGGCTAAGGAATATTTTAAAAGAAAAAAAAAATGAGGAAGAAGGGAGAATGACAAAGGAAGAACCAGAGAAAACAGATACTATCTTGATTATAGAATGAACTCCATAAATCATTTCCTTAAATTCAGATTTATAAAATTCTCAAGAATTTGACTTTTTGGATTCAGTTTGTAATTCATTTGATAACCTGGGCCAATCCCATGAGTTGCCCTGGCAACCAATTTTTGTAACATAAAGAAGTGCTAGTTGTTAATTGGTATTCGGAGTTAGTAGCTGGTGTCTCTGCTTCTGTCTCCATGGTAACGGACCTGTCATTTTCTCATCTCTAGCATGGTGGGGAGATTCATATGTGTGTGCCTTAATGCACATGTCCATAGTTTCTGGCACAGTGTTTAACTGGATAACTATGAATGTGATCACTTTTGAGCTATTAGTACTACTGGTTTAAAAAAAAAGTTGCTCTAACTGAAGCCAATTTCATTCTTCCTTCCCATGCACTACACATCACAAGCTTCCATTTTGGGGTACGTGTGCATTAGTGTTTATACGGTTGTCTGCACAGGGAAATTTCTGCATAACTTTGCACGTGTATATGCAATATGGATGTTTTAGCTATGCAAAATAGGGCAAAACTTGTATAAAGCAGGAATGATTTTTCAAGAATATCTATCTGAGGCTTGAGGTAATACATATTGACTTGAGGGATAAATATTGGTTTAGAGAAATGAGATCCAATGTTTTCTGTACTGAGAAAATATTCTCACACTTTGGTTAGATGATGCAGAGAAGTGCCTCATATTTCCAATTTCTAGCAGGCTCTGATTTAATAGAGTATAGAGTCCCCTTGTTTTGTTACCTTTCCTCTCCCCATCATTTCCTACTTAGAACTAAACTGCCCTTAGCTCTTTTTATCTTTACCTTGCACTAGTTTTTTTTAGTCCCTGAAGTAGAATGATTTCCCAATTGCAAATGGTCAGCTAATCCATCATAGCCTGCCTCATCTTTAGAAAAACACCAATATCATGACGGAGGCAAGGAAAATGATTTGAGCCATGTATAGCAATTTATCCTCTTAGTGAGGTAGCAGACATACTAGAAACCAAAATAATTTCAGATTCATTCGCCGTTGATTGGAAACTCTCATTTTTCCATTTACTACCCTTATGGCCCTGGGGGCAAGCAAGAATATCAGCAAAATATTAAAAACAAATGAAAAAACCTCTCTCCCCTCATTTTCCTCATCTGTAAATTAGGCCCATTCTCACCAGTGATATGCTCTTCAATATTTAACAACCAGCTCTCTGGGGGAAGGATGACTAATTCATAGAATTTATCAATTTCCATGGTGTAAATGCTTCCACCGTGGCTGATTTCAAGCTTCCACCATGGTATCATTGAACACAGAACAGGAAAGAGATGCTGATAGAGATGCTAAGAAATGTCACTCACAAGCCAGGATATAGTGACTCTAGAGCTGGACAATATTTGTTAGGAACCTTAAATGAGCTCCTATGAGCCTTAAATGAGTTGTCCTGGGAAAAATACTGAAGTACATGATAGGTTCCCTTAAAGATCTTAATTCTTTTCTCTATCAAGTATTTCCCTATTTGTTTTTATTGTTTAAAAAAAATTTTGACAGCCTCATTAATTCTCCATTTCTTTTAATAGGTCTGTTTTTGGCCACCATATTCATCTAACATTTATTTGTGGAAAGTGAATTTGCATGCGTGGTAGTTTTAACAAATGCCCAGAGATTCTTTGCCATTCCTCCCTTTAAAATGCCTAATTCGCCTTCCCTTGAGTGTGTGCTGTGCTCAAAGACTCTAAAATATGGTGGATGTGATGGTGTATAGCTTCCCAGACTAGGTCACAAAGGGCATCGTAATTTCTCCTTGCTTCTCTTCTTTTGAGAGAAGGCAGCTGTTTTGCAATGAGAACATTCTACAGCCCAAGAGCTATGCTCTGTGAAGAGATCTGTGTGGCTAGAAACTGAGGCCTCTAGACAACAGCCATGTCAGTGAGCCATCTTGGAAGTTGGTTTGGCAGCCCCAGGTAAGTCTTCAGATAACTGAAGTTCTCACTGACGTGCTGACTGTAAACTCACAAGAGTTTCTGGGCCAGAATCACCCAACTAACCTGCTTCTTAATTCCTGACCACCAGGAACTGTGAGGTGATAAATGCTTATTGCCTTAAGCCACTAAGTTTTGGAGTAATCTGTCACACAACAACAGATCACTAATGCAGCATAATTCATATTTGTCTAAAAGTCTAAGACTTAAGTTCATTAACATGAGGTTTTAATTATAAAGTGTAGCAAGCATGTTGGAAAACACTTTAATAATCCCAAACACTGACAGAGTTTAGAATACCATAGTGGAGGGATTTGCTATTTAGATTCATTATTAATGACTTATTTAGTGGGTATTAGTGGCTCCTCACCGTTAAGGAGTTTAAGTGATGCATAGGTATTTAAAGTTGGTTTTCCATTAATGAGCCACTTGATCACCTGTGATCTGGGAAGTCTGAGGGAAGCAGCACTTAAGGTGTAACCCGAAGGTCAACTTGATTGGATTCCTGGAAGTGCATGAGGTTAATTAACCCAGGAAATCAGTGCAAATTCCCGGAAGCTCAGACACTAAACTTAAGGGTTATTCCTGAGGCGTCTAGGGTGTCATGGGTCGAACAAAGAAATGGCATGTATTTCTTTTAAGACAGAATCTCCTCTTATGCTTTTGGATCAATATTTAAATGTAAATGTCCTTGAAGTGGTATATTTTAGTGAAAGCTTTAAGTGGAATTTTACAGTAAGACCTTGTACAGTTGACTCTGGAACAACAAGGGTTTGAAATGCACAGGTTCATTTATACAGTTTTGTTTTTGTTTTTATAAATATAGCATAATGCTGCAAATGTGTTTTATATTCCTGAATAATTTTTTTTAGGTTTTATTTATTCATGAGGGAGGCAGAGACATAGAAGGAGAAACAGGCTCCCTGTGGGGAACCTGATGCAGAACTTGATCCCAGATCACAACCTGAACCAAAGACAGACACTCAACCATTGAGTGACTCAGGTGCCCCTCCTGGATGATTTTCTTAATCTTTTTTACCCTAAGCTTCACTTTAAGAATACAATATACAGTACATATAATATACAAAATGTGCTGATCAACTATCTTACCACTCTTCTGGTCAACAGTCGGCTATTCGTAGGTAAGCTTTCAGAGAGTCAAAAGCTACACATAGATTTTTGACTACATGGGGGTCAGCATCCCTAAGCCCTGTGTTGCTCAAGGGTCAACTGTACTTTTTTTTTTTACAGTCCAAGACTAATGGCACATATTCACATACTTTCTGAATGCAAACACTACCTCTCTGGACTTTTGCATTTTAACTTAGTACTGCTGAAGTGGCACAACAGTGGCTCTAATGACTCAAAAGAATGAAATTTTGGAGAAAAAAGTCCCAAATGAGTCTTACCTAATTCAATGGATCACTAAGCAAAGTATGCTAAAGAAATGCTAATTGTACTTAACAAACATATCCAGTGTGAACAGAAGTGGACAGGTGCACCTGCTGGGGATTTATCTGTAGTTGAGGGTAAAAAAAGAAAGAGAAAGAAAGGTATTTTACATGTTTTCATAAAGTCTTCTTCATATGTTTGGTTCAAAGATGCTGCTCAAATTCCAACTAAAGGTAACATGAATTCATATGGGATAAAACTAAAAAATCCCATAGCAAATCTATTTCCAAACTGTTTGTAGTGGACTGTATTCCAATTTATTCCAACTTTCTTTCTTTTTTTAAAAAAAAGATTGTATTTATTTTTTCATGAGAGACACAGAGAGTCAGAGACATAGGTAGAAAAGAAGCAGACTCCATGCAGGGAGCCCAATGTGGGACTCAATCCTGGGACCCCGTGATCAAGCCCTGAGAAAAAGGTAGACACCCAACCACTGAGCCACCCAGAGCATCCCTATTCCAACTTTCTTAGGAAGTTTCTTAACCAGCCAAACAAACCTCAAGTGGACTATCTGGTTGTGTGACTACCTATATTTAAAGTTGACCTTTCTGAAGTCTGCAGTGAAGTATTTTTTTTCATATTTTCTGCTTGTTTTAAACATTGCTGCTCAAAAGAAACAGCTGGTCCTGTTCTCATACACTTCTTAAATACTGAAAAGACATGAAGAAGAGTTATTTTAATTCAAGCATTTGTTTTATTGAGGGCTAGGTAGAGGCCTACTGAAAAATTAATGTCACTAAGATATAATTCCTTAATTCCTTATAGTAATTTTTCATTAAATAGCCAGTTAGAGAAATTAAGTGATAGACATGAAGCAAAAAAATCCTACAATAAACAGTAGGATGACTTCTATAGTGTTGAGCTATTGACTGTCATGAAGAGAGGATTACCTAACAACCCCTAACTCCATGCCACCTGCCTTTTCTAAATAGGACAGCTTCCGTAAGCAAAGGAGCCCTGAATAGTCAAAATTTACCTGGAGATGACATTACAGCTGTGTAAAAATACACCAACAAATTATCTCTTTCCAAAAATTCATTATTGCCTTCATCCCAAATGCTCTGGACAGAGAATTTCTTTTTTTTTTTTTTTTTAATTTTTACTACCATACAAGCATTTCAGCCCTTTAATTGCTACAGCTGAGTCCACATATGTTTATAGATCATCAGTTTGGGGCGGGTATGTGTGTCGTTCAATTTCTTTCCTTGGTGTTTGATAGTTTTCAGAGTACAAATCTTTTTCCTCTTTGGTGAGCTTTATTTCTAGGTATCGTATGATTTTTGGTGCAGGTTTAAGTGTGATTGTTTTCTTAATTTCTCCATATGTTACTTCATTGTTGCTCTATGGAAATGCAGCAGGTTTCTGTACATTGATTTTGTATCCTGCTACTTGACTGAATTTATCAGTTCTAGTCGATTTCTGGTGGAGTCTTTCAGGTTTCCTATATAGAGCATCATGTGATCTGCAGATAGTGAACGTTTGACTTCTTCCTTATATGTGGACAGACCATTTCTGAACCTGGTCTAACTTCTCAAGCCTGCCAGTTACATTTGCATGGAAGTTCATCCATCATAATCGGCAGACTCTCACACTTCTAATACCCTTTGAATATCTCTATTAACCAAAAAGGTATTTTTTCATTTAACTCCTCCTTCCCTGATACTTCATCATTTCCTTATATATGCATCTATTTTAGTGAGGTCAATCAAAAACTATTTAGAATGGGGTGAAAAAGGCTAAGATGAAAGAAGTTTAAATGGTCAACTTATGCATAAAATTGTGATGTAATAAAGTTTGAAAACATGGTTACTATTACAAGAAAATAGTCATCTCTGAATCCAAGGGTATTTCAAATCAACCATTTCAGGTTGTAGAAACAAACACTCTTAAGATTATATAGATTTGAGTCATAACATTTTTTCTTCCCATACTTTGGTGGAAGTACAAAGTTGAACAGATGCAGTCCTTGAACTCAAGGAGCTCCCAGGTCAACCAGTGCAACTCCTGTTTGTGGGTTGATAAATGCAAAAATTTTATCACTTAAGATTCCTTTTATAGGTATCTTTTGAAAATCTTTTCTATGTTATTTTTACCTCTTGCTTGCTTTGTATTCTGGAGACACACAAGACATTCACATATGTGTTCAGCATACATTTAATGAGTGCCCGCCAGGTGTAAGGCACCGGGCTCTACACTCGCTTTGGGATGTAAGATATAATCACAGTCTTCTAGGAACTGTCAGTCTCAAAGGGAAGACACGCATGGACTTAGGAAACTACTTAGACAGTAACATGCTGTGAAAAACAGATGTAAACAAAGTGCAGCTACAGAAAGACGAACCTCCAGCTTATCAGGATTTGGCAGAGATTTTCCATACAAGTTGAGTCACTGTTGAGAAGTGAACCAAAGGCATGGAAGGCTCCAGGGAAAGATGACATTTGAGCCGGGACTTGAAGGATGAATAACAATTTGTCAAAATGTCAACGGGGAAAGGATATTTTAAGCAGAGGGAAAAGAAAGAGCATAAAGTCAAATAGTTAGGAACCCCTTAGCAAGTTGGATAATAGGAGATGTTCAGCATGACTGGACTGTGAAATTGTGTCTGTGGGTCAGAGACAGAATGTGATGGGGGAAAGAAGATGATTAGTGAGAAATGGTTCTTAAAGGATATGTGGAAATGAGATTATGAAGACATGTAAGCTAGACTGTATAATGTCTATTCAAGATAGTAGATAGAGTGACATGATTATATTTGTTTTTATGGGCAGATACCATGTTTGGGTGGGAGGTGAGCAGTGTGGCAGATGGGGACCACATTGTGACCATGCTTTGTGGAGGGCCACTTAGTTCTTTACTGTAATAGTACAGGTATTTTGATTCTCTAGTAATGGTAGCAGAAAACAACCAAGTTGGCATATTACAGATACATGCAAAGAGATATTTCTCTGGATCCGAATTCCAAATTAATTTAGAAAGGACTCTGACTTGCCCAGTTTGGGCTCAGTGTCCACTTCTGGAAAAATTACTTGTGTTCAGGAGGCATGGTCACACAGCAGAGGAGATGGGTGACTGAGATCCTACCTCTGCAGTCCAACAGTGAGACTCAGACAAGTGAGAGGAAGAAACATTATTGCAATTTATGAAGACAAGTAAGTAGGTTTTCACTAGGGAGTACAGACAATAAATTCAATTTGGAGCACATTGCCCAAGCTCTCTATGGTTGTAGTTTAACCTGGGTTTGGCGTCAGATGCAATCAGAAAAGACGGGCACAGACTGCCTTCAAATATTTGAAGATGCCTTTGTGATAATGTTCAGGTCTCCTCTAAAATGAAAGATAACATCTGTTGGGAATCTGGAAATAGATGGTTTGCAGGAAGTTTTTGTTCCAGGGGTCAAAATAGTAATCAGTCTTATTCCTCTTCTTCTCCCTGAGAGTGAGGAAGCATTCTGCTTTCCTAAAAAATAATAAATAAATAAAAATTTAAATCTGCAACTTAGAATAGCTACTGGGAAATAAATTTACTCATCAGCTACAGGTATTTTACTACATCTTATTAATGTCTACACAGCTATCCAGAGTTTATGCAGATATCAGGAGTTTAGTCAGACTGGAGTTTATTAAAACTCTACAGATCTAGATTCCTAGATCCATGTATCTTAGCTGGATGTATTGTTTCTTTTACCTTCTGATCTTGCTTGATATTTCCAGTTGTGTTTTCCGCACATGGTTTATCTAGTTTGTGGACTGTATGATATAGATTATTAATATATTTTTTAATCCTAGGTTTATTTTCTTCATTGTCTCAGAGAAGTTTTGGTTTGCACCCACCACATCCCTTCATGTGCATCTGGAGCAGGGTATATTTTGAAAAATAGGTGGAATAAAAACAATTAAAAAGATAAATAGCTATTTTACTACATCCCCAAAAAGTGACAAAACACATTTGAAAGGAAAAATGTAAAAAAGTGTTTGGATTATTAGAGCCTTGGGAAAATCAAACTTTCAGAATTCAGTTTCTTCATATGAAAATTCATATGCAAAATATGCAGTTCTAGCAATTTTCAACATAGGTCTACTTTTGGACATTTTGGACAAGCTATTTTTTCTTATGTGTAAAAAGCATGTGTGGGTAATTCTCATTATAGAGAACTTGAAGGGATTAAATAGTTACATCTTAAGCTACTGAGGCTTGGTGTACTCTAGGTACACCAAGATGTACCCAGATGCTCAAATCTCACAAATGGAGACTCAGTCCATACCCTAAATATCAAGCCCTCTTTCTAAGGGCACAGAGCACAGACCAAAAAGCAAATGGTACAGTGGCTACAGGATAACACTGATCTTCCAAAGAGAATACAACAGCCATAGAGGACAATATTAAAGCTTTGGAGCACATAGTGGACAAATAAAAAAATCTATATTATTTCCAGAAAACCCTATAGGAAGACTTATGGCATTACCAACTGGCCAATACTTGGACACTTCAAGACTACATTTAAACAAAGGCATAATCAAAGTGGGGGACTGAGGAAATCAGAACCCTGAGGCAGGAAGCAAGTATTCCAGTGCAGACAACATATTCCAACTAAAACATGGGACTCTGGTTAGACTAGAATGGGCTAGGCAGGTATAAGAGACCTTATCAGGATCATAACCTAATGTAAAATTTTAGAGTTCATTGGCCATGAAGCAGGTAGAGTAACCTGTGTTGTGATTCCATTGTAAGATATGAACTCACTTATTCTCCACAAGTCCCAGTGCCTTCTTCAAAGATTCACAATTTAATCCTTCAGGAATATGAAAGATAAGGGCAGCCCGGGTGGCTCAGCGGTTTAACATTTACCTTCAGCCCAGGGCCTGATCCTGGAGACCCGGGATTGAGTCCCATGTCGGGCTCCCTGCATGGAGCCTGCTTCTCCCTCTTTCTGTGTCTCTGCCTCTCTCTCTCTCTCTCTCTCCCTCTCCCCCTCTCTCTCTGTCATGAATAAATAAATAAAATCTTAAAAAAAAGAAAGATGATTAAGGAGACTGACTTATCCCTTGCCTGTATTCTTGCGTGTCACATGAGCATCAAACAACTATCTTCAGTGCCTGGGACAGTGGATGGCATGTGTTTGGTGCTCAGGTGAACAGATATATTCAATCTCCCTGGCTCATTTTTTTTTCTAAGTTAAAGAATGAATTTTATGCTGTCGCCAGGCTAAGAAGGGCCCCTCTATCACCTGCACATAAATACTTGACCAGGTAAAAAATAAATAAAATAAAATAAAATAAAATAAAATAAAATAAAATAAAATAAAATAAAAATAAATAAATAAATACACACACACATACATACTTGACCAGGTGCAATGACCTAAGGGTAGATGCAGAGTGCTACTCTGGGATGGTAGTGTTCAAGCTCTAGATGGTCAGGGATTACTGTTTGGAAGCACGGTAAGGATTAAAGAAGGGACTAGAATATCTATAGGAGCTGAAAAACAGCAGGCTCCCATGAAACCAAAGATTAGCTTAGATAAGTTCTGAGGGCTAAGCCTGGAGGTGCCTGAAAACTGGACTACAGAGGAGAAAAAAAAAAGGTCAATCTGGATTTAATGGGAAGGTCTGGTGCTCAGAAAGACAGAAAGGGTGGCTTGGGCACCATAGAAGTTGAATATAGTGTAGCTCTTGCAGTGGATACCGTAGGTACCAGTAATATTGAGCGAATCAGGAAAGACAGCATGAACAAAGGGTCCTCTGATGAGAAGATACGGTAGATGGCTGGGGAGGGGTGGGGCCACGGATAGAGGAGAACCTGAAGAGAGTAAGCTATGCCTTGAAGGTCAGTCAAGTTATGCCAACAATAACACAGAGGGACTCTGCTGTAATCAGAGATCAGGAAGGAACAGTAACTACAGGTCTATAGTAGACACACACTATGCACCTTATACATTTTTATCTCATTTAATGCTTATAACAGCTGGAAAGGTACGTATGCTAGTCTCATAACAGATGAGGCAACTTAGGGTACCAACTCCCTAACAGGTGTCATGTGGAAAGAATAGCACAGAGGAAGTAGACAAATTATAGTGGTTTGAGTCATATTTGTCAGAGTGTCAATCCGGGTTCTGTTAGGAATCAGAAGATCCCCTCAGATGGGGACACTGCAGAGGATTTAAGAAAGAGAATGTTCAGAGATGTGGACAGATCCTCAAGAAATCAAGAGCTAAAAATAGGAAGGAACACTTATACCCAGAGCATTTGCCACCTAAATAGATGAGAGGAGAATATGGTTCTTGGCATCGAGATTTCCTTCTGTGAAGAGGGTGACAGATGCTCTGGCCTTCGAGAGCTCAAGGTAGCCCATCTTCAATGACTGAAGAGGAGGAAAATCTGAGGACTGGAGACCTTTTCCTAACTTTTCTCCTTCCCTTGTTCTCTTGGTAATACCTATACCACTGTTCCCATATGTGGAGCTACCTGGAAGCTGGAGGGCAAGCAAGGAAGCCTGCTGAGGGAACCTAAGCATCCTCCCTCTCAGGGCAGGAAGGGTCTGGAGGGGAAAACCAGAGATACCCAACCCACTGAGTACATTTCTGCTGACAGTGCAGGTCAGTGGTTCAAACACTTTTCTGGGCATACAAATAATTTGAGTTTTTAAAAAATGCAGATACCTGGGCCTGCTTACCACTCATTCCAAAAACTATGAATCGTTAGGCCCGGAGTAGGATTCATGAATCTGCTGCTTCAACAGAGCAAGATAGTCAGCAAATATTCATTTAATCACATTATGGTAAATACCTCCTTAAGTAAAGAAAGAGGGTCCTTAGAGAGATACCCTTCATGACAAGGTGTTCAGGGAATTCCTGGAAAGGAGAGTAGCAACCTGTAGCATCATGGTGAATCTGTTTTTCTGTCCATTTAACTGTGAACAAAGTCTTCGAGGTTAGTAACAAATGAGTCTAAATTCTTACTCTGTCACCTAAAATATGTGACCTTGTTCTTTCTAAGCCCATTTTCTTATTGTGAAAATAGAGTGATAAGACCTCATTTACAGGGTTGCAATGAGGACAATATGTAACAGAAGGTGAAAAAATAAAGTAAAATAAAATAATACCTTAGCACCAAAAAAATATACAACAAACTCTATGTTATTATTATAAGCGGTCACCATTTTGTGGTGCTTTGTCATAATCCATGCTCTCCGATAGCCTTAGATGTGTCATACAGAGTTAAAGCTGCAATATGGAACAGACTAGTTAGCTCAATAAACAAGACAAGCACTTTACTCATGTTTAATAATACAAATAATGATTTAGTCTTTGTACCTTGAGGCTTCAAACATAGGAGGGAAATGGCAAGATGAACAGGAGGGAGGAGACCTAGGTTACTTCTCTTTGCCCATTTTCTATTCAAAGCCATTGAAAAACGTTCCCAGCAGGCTTCTAGTAAGTTGAAGAATGATGAAAAGTCTGTTCAGGAACAACAACAACAAAAAAGACTTTAAGTTTGTTTTTCAATTGTATTTTATTAAAGTTGGCTTGCCTAACTTATGGGATGCTCAGAACCAGGGCCTGAATTTATGCCGGGAAATGAATCAAAAATGTTTCTTCTTTAGTCAGTAAACAGTGAGTCCTATTGTCTTGTTTGAGTTCAGGTGGCCCACATAGTGGGAGTCTTTAAATCTCTCCCAGCAATTCCCCAGTGCCCCCCAAGTTTAGTCTCAGAAACTTCTGGAGCATCCCTTCAAAGCAGTCATTGAAACCCTTCCAGCTGTGATGCTGCAGGACACAAAAAGCCTAGCTCTGGGTAAAATCATGCTATTAGCAAGACCTTTAGCCCTGAAGGCTATAGCCCATGTGTCACAGTGCCAAGAAGTAGGAGAGTACAGAATGAAGGACTTTGTTCTGAAGAGGGCTTTTCTCTCCCTAGGAATAGATAAAACTGAGCAGCTTCAGATGGGCAATGGACCAGGTAGGGAGGGAATCTACAGGATTCATCCCCAAATAAAGACACTAAAAACACAATCATCAAAGATTTGTCACATTTTCACAGATTAAAGGGGAAAAACGCCATGTTCAGAAGCTACTGCAAATAAATCTAAGAGGACAAGAAAAATGGGATGTCAAGGTGAATTATTTTGTCCTTGTGCCATGATTTAAGCAATGGTTCTCAATGGGGGGGGGTGATTTTTGTCCCTGAGGGGACATTTGGCAATGTGTGGAGACATTTTTGGTTGTCCCAACTTGGGTCAGGGGAGGTGCCATGGCATCTATTCAGTCAAGGTCAGGGATGCCGCTAAACATTCCACAGGGCACAGACCAGCTACTCTCCTCCAACAAAGAGTTACAAAATCCAACATTTCTCTAGTGCTGAGGTTTCAAAAGACTGATTGAGAGTATTTCTACATATTTTTTAACTAGCTATTTCAAATCTTGGTGAACTTCAGAATTCTACAAACTTGTCTAGGTCTCTAGATAAACTCTGATCAATGCCAACAGCTATAGGGAATAGAAAGAGTTTTATCATGGCTTTGTGCCATCCAGTGTTGAGAATTATTTAAGCAATTATTTACTCACTGCCAGTTTATCTTGAAGGAAACTTGATAGCTAATGTCCAAGTCCATTCTATGGGTAGTAAAATTTTAAGAGGAACAAACAGAAGTAGTTTCACCAATAGTGACTAAACCAATTTATGGTCGGAGATTCCTTAGATCCAAGCAGCAGGTGCCCGATAATGAACACATGTAGGAGGAAAGATCTGTGGTGTAATTCTGCAGCACAAAGCGGAGACAGTATTTTTTTAATGTTCATTCTATTTTAAGCACCACACAAGACCACTTAGAATAACTAAATAAATATTTAATCGGCTTTGCTATTTTTTTTTAATCATGCATATAAGCTAGGGTCATTAAAGGTGTCCGTATTGCCAATTCTCTTGTGAGAATAATATAGGCTGCTTTTATACTTTGGCCCCTCTATCTCTTTCAAAGGGTTCTGGCAATGGATTTTTTTTTTTTAGCTCCTCTAGGGAAACTTCCCACTGAATGAAATACTTTCTTTTATTTTTTTTTTCTAAATTTTATTTATTGGACAGAGAGAGCAAATGCATGCATAAGCAAGGAAGGGGCAGAGGGAAAGGGAGAAGCAGACTCCTACTGAGCAGGGAGCTTGATGTGGGGCTCCATCCCAGGACTCTGAGATCATGACGCGAGCTGAAGACAGATGCTTAGCTGACTGAGCCACCCAGGTGCCCCGGAAACACTTTCTGATATGAACTTCATTGCAATTTACCTTGGCCAAACCTCCCTCTTTGTGGTTTTGTCACAACTTTTGCATTTTAATACTTGAACGGCCATGCCAAATTGGTGGAAAAGCCCTTCTCATGGCCAAATTGGTTGAAAAGCCCTTCTCACCCTCTCTGTGCCTCTCTGATGGTATTGCTTATTTGACACAATGGGCTCCATCTCTTATGAAGGTATTTGGAACAAGGAAGGAAAAAGCACAGGAGGAAAATTAGAACTTGCTACTCTCAGAGATGCCATTGAATTAGTAAAAAGCCATGAAATTAACTATATAAGATGTAAATCCTGAGCTTCAGTCCTATTAGTTTGGTATTGATTCCCAAATTGCAATTTTTTGCGGGGGTAGTGAGGAGAAGAAAACAGAACTTCTAAACCAGTGACAGAGGGTAAGACTTAATTATAAATGCCTTCAATCAACCTGCCCTTACTTGAATGTAATATTACAAATATTAAAATCTACTGAAAACTCCGAACCTGAAATTATTTAAAAAACTTAATTTACTTGGTTAAGGTTCCCTCTTAGAAAGCTCTTATCCATACCCCCACTTAGAGGAAAAAATATAAATGTAAAGACAAAGGCAAATATAAATATTTTTATATAAAAATATGTATCATATATATTATTATTTATATACGTATAATTATATATATATTATTTTTTACTCTTTTTACTTCCAGGCTCTATTCTAACGCAATGCAAATTTGTTGGCTGACTGTTTTTCAGTTATCTGGAAAGTGAAAGGCTGATCATAAGATAAAATGACAAATCCCAAATGGCTAAATCAATTTTATTTTGAGCTTTCAGCTTATTATCAACTGGCTCTAAATTTTTAAAAGGTAGGTCAAGACGAACAGTGACCACGTTGACCCTTGGTAGTGTCTCTCTGTGCCTTCTATATGGTCAGCAACTCTATTGGAATCAGTTTCCCTTCTATTTTTCCCTTCCTACCCATCATCTTTAATTTCAAGCTTAAAAAAAAAACATTAAGCCTGTCTTCTTAGAATTCAAGTCTTGCTTGCCTGGGATTCCTTTCCTGGCCAATATAATGAAGAATTCCATTTCAAATCTTGCTCACTGGTTTTCATTCTTTTCACTGACTTTTAAAGAATAGTTACAAACTCAACATTCTCAGGTGATACCATGGTTTGGTTGGCTTAGTTTTAAATGTGGATGTGCATATAGTCTACTCTTTGGAAGAAACCTAAAACCCATTTCCAAATGTCTTTTTCTGGGGCTTTGAGGGTATTCCTCTCTACGGAACACTCAGTAGTGTCAATGCAAGAACACCTGAAAGAAAGTGACTCGTGTCAAGCACATACGAGCTCCTGGAACATGATCAGACTAAACTAGGAAAAATAAAAGATTATATTATTATTTGGTATATTTTCACCTTTTCTATTATATCCACAGAGATGGATATTAGGTTTAAGGGAATTGGAAAAACCAAACTATCATGAAGAAAAAAAAATTATTTTTATTTTTATTATTCTAAACTCAGCCTTCACAGACTAAAGTTGAATTTTCCATTCTATGTTATGTCAACTTAAAAGATTAACTTGATCTTCTGTGGCAATAGGACAGGATAAAACATATAGAGCTAAAATCATTCCTCTGGAACATACTCTTGTCAAATAATAGAAAGAAAGGAGTATAATCAGTAGACTAGAATCCACTTTTCCTTCTTCTGCTCATTCTTTTGTGGGAAAGCTCCGAAGAGATAAAGAAATAAATATCAGGCAGAGGAAAAAGAGAAGAAAAAAAAAGGGGAAAAATGAGGAGGGGAAAATAAAAGAGCAAATGAACTGAACTATCTATGGTTCCTCAAAAGCCTGCTATGTTAGGGTGTAAATATACATAAAGGATCCCTATAAAAGACAGAGGGAAGGTGTTCTTTTAAAACGCAGTAGAACCTATATGATCTGATAAGTGTGGCCATCAAAGGGGATTATTTTTAATACCTAAGAAATTGTTACTTATTAGGGAGACACTAAAATGTCAGTCAAGCGACATTTCAGACTCTGAGGGAAATGTGGATACTAGCTATAAAGTTCCAAATCTTGACTAAATTGCAGTCAAGTACAAGGTCAGAGCAAGCTTGCACCTGACAGGCCTCCAGAGTCCCAATCCAGCTACCCTTCATCATGCCTTGCCTCTCTAACATAGAGCTCTGTGATAGGGGTACAGTGACAATTCTTAAAGGAACTATGCTGATCAAACAAGATGCTCAAAAATTCATGTCTACCTGTCGCTTCAGAACAGGATCTTATTTGGCAAAAGGGTCTCTTCAGATGTAATTGTTCAAGTACAAGGAGGTCACAGTATATTAGAGTGGGGCCTATGGCCATTCTTAAAAGGCCATGGGAAGATCATCACTGTGAATTGGCATGACATTTGAGATTGTAGTAAGGCAGAGAGTTTGGTGTGAGGTAGGTAAATGCCAAGGATGGCTGGTAACCATCAGAAGCTAGGCAGAGGGGACAACAGACTCTCCTCTAGAACCACTCACACCTTGATTTCAGACTTCTGGCCTCCAGAACTATGATGGAACACATTTCTGTTACTTTAAGAAAGTCAGTTTGTAGCAGTTTGTTATGGCAGCCCTGGGAAACTATCTTTATTCATATCTTTTTTTAAAGTAAGCTCTCTGCCCAATATAAGGCTTGAACTTGTAACCCAGGATCAAGAGTTGCATGCTCTACCGACTGAGCCAGCCAGGCACCTCTCTTTGTTCAAATCTTTGTTGACATTATTTTTAAAAACCTTCACATGCTATTCCCATCACTGACCTGGCTCTTAATGCTGGACATACCAATGCCCTCTCGTGTCCTTCTAAGTTTTCTTCATGAGTAGTGATATGCTGAGAAAAATTCTTGGATCTACATTGGTATCGCATCACTTTTGTTGCTTTTAAACAATGGAGCATGTTTTCCCATGCTGTGATAGCTTCTGGTGATTGTGAGAGTGAATGGGGAATCCGCTTCATGTAAAGCCAGTGAAAATTGGACAGTAGAGAATCTACTTCATTTAAATCCAATGAAGATTTAAGAGGAAATTGCATCTAAAATACGTTGCTTTATGCAAACAACAGAGAAAGTTTTAAAAATGACATCGCTGACTTCCTGTACACTAAAGTACTCTTTGAGACTTTTCAGGTCTTACCAAGAATGAGGCTTAGGGAAATAAATGCAGATGAAGACCTCTCTGCTATCCCTGGCTTAAATCGAACTTTTCCCAGGCCCTTTAACAGCACACATTTAGTGGCAATTAAGTACTGCTCACGTTGTTAGAACCCCAGACCGACCCATGCATAAAGATACCATTTTTATGCTGCTAGCAAAGTATTTTCCGAAATGCAGCCACATTTAAGACAAAGGAGTCCCACTGCTGTTGCTAAACCTTCCTCATTGCCCTTAGCAGACTATGTGCTTAAGAAGATGAGAAATTTCCAGCACCGGGTCAGTGGGAGAAGCAGGCTGGGTGTGCAGTCTGAAATAGTATCTGCAATTCTGCTTGTTTTCATTTTTCCTAGCACTGCTACAAAATAAATACCCTTGGTTTTGTTTCAAAAGGGTTACCCCTCTACTCCTACTTTTGGGAATTATTCCTTAACTTAAGGCTGCACATTGAACTAGCTTCGATTTTTGGACTCCTTTCTGATTTTCTGATATGTTTGCTACAAATCAAATACATCATTTTGGGCCTCGGTTTCTTCACTAGCAAAATGGGAGAGTAACACATCAGTAAATTGGAAGGATGAACTGAGTGTGTGTATCCACTGGATTTTTTAGAAGTCTCTTGTAAATAGATGGGAAAAAGAAAAAAAAAGCCTTGGCCTTTTAAAGACCATCTCAACTCCTTAAGGATGTAGCAGTTTCAGGGGAATCCCTGGGTGGCTTAGCGGTTTAGTGCCCGCCTTCAGCCCAGGGTGTGATCCTGGAGACCGGGGATCGAGTCCCACATCAGGCTCCCTGCATGGAGCCTGCTTCTTCCTCTGCCTGTGTCTCTGCCTCTCTCTCTCAATCTGTGTCTCTCATGAATAAATAAATAAAATCTTTATAATAAAAAAAGGATGTAATGGTTTCAGGAAGAGACTATAAAGCAAACTGGGCTTGTCACTGTTCAAGAATAAGTATGAACTCGGGAAACTGAGACAGGAATCTGCAGGGCTGCATTGAAAGCTCAGGTGTGCACCGTTTAGTCATATAGGAAACACAAAGAGGAAATGCCATATGACTCACAATAGTTTAACACATACAATGCCAGGAGGACAGAGGTACAGGGCAATAAAGCCAGGAGAACTGAGTAGAAAGCCTTTTATGGAAAAAAATATAAGAGGGGGATCACACCTAGGAAAAAAATATGAAGCAGAGGAAAAGCTGTGAAAGTAATCATATATAATCACACCAAGAAGCCAGGATTGTTAAATAGCAGTATTTTTAATATGCAGTGATGATAAATAATCTTGAAGTTGAATGTGTGTCACAGGTTGAAAAATGGAGACAGTGAGAAGAAAGGGTTTTTTTATGACACACCTTAATTTAAATCCTAAGTCTGTGGCTTATTAATTTTGCAAGGTCAAGCAGGTTATTGCATTCTTCTGACCTTATCTATAAGACGTGGATGGTAACTGTCTTTTGAGACAGTTGCAAATATTTTAGATCTTGCATGTGTCTAGGTTCCAAGCAGAATGCTCAAACAGCTTTTAATTAGCCTAATGAGGAAATGAAAGAAGGGAGATCTAAGAGGGAAACTTTACTCCTTTTTAGCTCTCTCCTCCAAGGGACAAAATTCTAGGGCAGTTCTCTGTCTGACCATAGGTACCTGGGTCACATAAGACCTATAGGACTTCCTTGCTGGATATCCTATAGTGATCTCTTATGTGGCAGAGGTGTACTGTCCAAAACAGTAGCCACTAGCCACATATAGTTATTCAGCTGGAATCGACTACAATTAAAAATACATTCCTTTGGTTTTGCCAGCTGGGTTTCAAATAATCAATAGCCACATGTGGTTAGTAATTGCCATATTGGAAAGTATACCCACAGATAGACACATGTATATGAACACACGTGTGTATTTTCATCATCACAGAAAGTTGTTTTGTGTGCACGTGGTTGACTACAGTGGATGATATAGGCACAAGGGTGTTACCACAGGGGATGTCAAGATTGCAAGAAGAGTGGAAGAGAGAAGCTGGAGTAAGAGGATAAAGATGCTGAGAGAAGGCTCATTCTTAAAAAAAAAAAAAATGCCTAGAGACAGTTAAGAGAGGAATTTAAGATTAGTAGGGTAGGTAAACCTTCAGCTGTGATGTCCAAAGTCTAGGATGAAAGGATGTTGGCTACATTTGAAACTCGTTCTAGGAGTGGTACTTAGAGCTCTGATGTCAAACAGATAACCTATCCCATGGTGACTAATATGGCCAACTGTTTACCTAGAGTGATTCACGTGGTGTCACTGAGCGTTCCAGAAAAAACATCAAACAGATGTTATCACAGCATATAGACTTTCCTAAACAGATCATACAATTCAAGGAAGGATAGAAAGCGAAAGAACACTGGAATCAAGAGTGAGGTTTTTCTGTGAATCTTAAGTACATAAATCAAAGTCCTGAGAGAATAAGAAGGAGAGTTCCCTTCGTGAATCCACCACTAGGATTCTAACATGCTGTGGATGCATATATGAAGAGCTGGGGGAATGGGCTAGAAAGTCTCTGAAACCTGAGGATGAAACTCTACAGCAGCACTTGCACACCTGGAGGAAAGTGATGTACGATGTCTTTGTGAGGAGGGCACTTGCGGTCTGAGGCCAATGGTAACCAGAGTCATAGCTAACATCCATGAGCACTGAGCACATGCCAGGCCCTGGACTAGGGAAAATGCCCTGTCCCAGGGAGTCCCCAGGATACCCACGTGTCATTATCCTCATTTTATAGACTAGAAAACTGAGTCTTTAAAAAGGCAACACATCTTTGGATTTTAATACCCATGGTCAAATTACTAAACTCTTGTTTAGTAACTGACCCCTGTCTGCATGAGATAAAGATCAATTATGAGCCCAAAATAAATAACAAGAAAGGGAAGAGACACCATTAAAAATATTTTATGTAAATAGTTATAATAATTTTAAATATCGGACTTTTTAAAATATTGTGTATTTCTTCGAGCCACTCTGCTTTACCCATTATGCAAAAAAGCCTACAAATAAAAATAAGTAAATAAAAATGAAGAAGAGAGTATGGGTCCTTTTGATGTTTGGGCAGAGCTCCTGTTGTGAGTAGTGTCAAGGGTAGTGGAGTCAGATAAGCTGCAGGTAGAGGACTGTGCCAGATGGTATGCCAAAGTAGGAGTCCCTGAAGTCTTTCCTTTCTTTAGGGGTTTGATGATTTTATTCTTCATGAATGAGGTCTGATGCCTTGACAGATGGTTTTTATTGATTACAGCTGAATCTGTTCTCTAATAAAACCTCAGTCCCCAATCATGTTTCTGAAACCACCATCTTCCATATTTTTACAGAATTGGACATAAACAAATGGCTCCTCATGTTGTGACTCATAACTGTCTACTTTTATAATTTCACATACTATCATACATGTTTATAAGCAATACTTTGGAAGTACCCCTAAAGTGTAGACTGAACCTTGAGAAAGTATTGTATCTGGAAAAGCAGAAACATGGATGAGAACAAATTAAAGATCTCATCCTAAATCCCCTCTACAAGGACTTATGTGGAACTGTGAAAAGGCTATAAACAGTCATAGAGGCCATAGAGGTCAGGGTCAAAGGCCTCCTAAGTGTTGGAGATCAGCCTTGGTTGATCTGACATGGACCCAATTCCCTATGCTCCTGAAATATATGAAAAACAAACAATTAAAAGGCCCTTGTAAGAGTGAAGGCCTTGACAAATGGAGACTCCTTAAAAGAAAATGTGTAAAAAACAATATAACTTAGAGAAAACAATCCCACTCACAACTTCATCAAAAATAATAAAATATCTAGGAGTAAACTTAACCAAAAAGGTAAAAGACCTGTACTCTAAAGGCTATAAAACAATGATGAAAGAAATTGAAGACAACACAAAAAAATGAGAAGATATTCCACGCTCAGGGGTTGAAAGAACAAATATTATTAAGATGTCTATACTACCCAAAGCAATCACACATTTCATGCTATCCCTACCAAAATAGCAATAGCATTTTTCACAGAACTAGAACAAACAATCCCAAAATTGTTATGGAAATACAAAAGAGAGTATGGGTCCCTTTGATGTTTGGGCAGAGCTCAACGGAGTCTAAGACATTAGGATAGCTATGTTTTCACATGCCTCAGAAACGTAGCCCTCCTCTACCATTCTTTCGCTTATTCATGAATAAAGTTCCCCTTAGTATATATTAAGTTAAATTTGACATCCAGAAGGTATCAGACCTCAACCAAAACAGCAGCATAACTGACTATGCTTGCACTTCATAGTATTTCAGCAAGGTTTCCATCTGAGAATCTATATTGGTATCTGAACTAGAATCAGTGGAACACCAACCAGTCTGCCAAATGGAGTTTACAGTGGCATTAACTGATAAATCCGAAAACATATCATCATGCAACAAAGGGCATTGAGCCACATATTTATTGACAAGGACCAAATCTTCCCAAGCTCCCTACCTGCCTATGATAGGCTTTCCCAGAAGAGGTGATAGGAGTTCATGTAAGCAGCAAGTTGGGGCAAGACTGAACTAATTAAGTTGGGTCATGATTATGGGCCCTATTGAGTCCAAGAGTTGCAATGAAAGGGAACACAACATGACTAATGCAATGAGGATCTGTGTAGATGAGAATCTCAAGTTTGAGATTTTTGTGACACTGTGGATGGCCTCTATCAGATTGCTCCATCAGAATGCTCCAGGGTGGTGGCCATTGTTGGCAAGGATGATGGAGTTAGAATGCTTGACTACAGCATGGAAACCCGAGGGTTCTGCTCCACCAATGGAGAAAACTCCAGCTTTGATTTCTTGCCATCATTGATATATATTCCACTGGCATGGATAGGATACCAGAACTGGTCCTTCCACTGGTGCCATGGCAAACAAAGAAGACTAAAGATCTGTTAGGTGGTCAGCATGGTTTCCAGTCTGTTCTGGAACCAGGCCAGGGCTTTCCTTTTCAATGGTCTGGCAGACATGCAAACAGATGACTGCAGTATCTTCCTACCAGGGGTGAACCAGCCAGGGTGAAAGAACTGTTTGTCAATGGATGCCAGGGTGAATATCATCACTTGCAGTTGGTTCCAGATCTACAAACACAGATGCAAGGAGCAGGCTCTGTGAAAGAGCTGTCGAGCATGTGGTCCTCTTCCCTAGCATCTTGTTCCTGGGTCCTTGGACTACAGGCCGGATGCCGTATTTCAGGCAGCGGAGCTCTCAGTTGAGATCATCAGAGTACCAGCTAGGCCAGCCTGGGTAGAGAACTACTCGCTTATGATGAATATTTGGAGAGAGGATTTTGTTTAGAGGAGGCAAAACGACCTGCAGCACAAATAGCTCATCAACACAGCATTAAGAAATCTTAGGAAGAAATTAAAGATGACATTGTAGACGTCTAGTTTTCTGATCCTTTGGGAGAATGATGAATTTATTGGACTTGAGTTATTATTGCCACCTATGGATTTGGGCCTTAGGAAATTCGTGATATAACAATTCCCCATTGTCTCATACATTTTCCTATGGATTTCCTGACTCAAAATTAGCATTTGCTCCCCTGACAGAGACACACTGCTGCACCCCTCCAAACACACATTTTCCTCTTTCCTCCTAACACATATTCCACCCAATTCTTTCTTCAAAGCAACCTTTCACCAAATACTTTCAACTTAAATAGCTATAGGAGCCCATTTACATTGATAGAAAATTACTTCCTATTTACAAAGTTGAAGTTGACTTTAAAAATCCTAATAGATCCTGATATTTTCTGCTCTGAAGAGCTTCATTCATCTCATAATAATTCCCTGATTAGTTATCCATTTCCATTTACTTAAAAAGGAATACCATGAACACAAGGCTGAGAGAAATTCACCTATACTGGTAGCACCAGGAGAGTGATCTATCAACAAGAAACTGCTGGAACCTGAACATCCTTGGATCTAATGTTTAAGAATGACAAGACATCTCCAGAGTTTTGCTCTTCATACCTGGTCAGATATAAGCAGGAAAAGAAAAGGAGAGCAATAAAGCATACAGGAAATGAAAACCCTGAGCCAGTATTCATAGAAAGTTCTTTAAACGTGTGAGGATAAAAATCTAGGGCTGTGGTAGTAAGGAATGGCAGTAAAGCTTGTCCAGCTTGTGATTCTGTGATCCCTCCATCTGAACATGCATCACCATAGATGTGAGGGTGTGGTCTCTAATGAAATCCCTGCTCTTTATCTTAGCTCATTTAGTGCTGAAAGGAGTTCATTCCGACGTGTCCCACTTTTGACTAGAGAATTAATAAAAATACCAGATATTTACTGTTAAATCACTAGAGGCCAGACACTGTGCTCAGTGCTTTTTACACAATCCCATTTCATCATCACAACCATCCTGGGATATAGATAACCTTGGTTTTCCTCTTTTAACAGACCAGGGACTGAGGTCCAGCAAAGAACATTAACTTGCCCAAGTTCACACAGCTAGTAGCAAAGCTAGGACTTGAATAAAGACCCACTGTGTGGTCCTGTAATGGCTGAAAATAAGCGTTTTGTTGCAGGTATTATAAGTACAAACATGTGCACAATTCCTACTACACTCAGAAGCCCAGTATCGTCTTGCCATGGCAATCCTTCCATTTTCATATACAGTGACATCAATGACTCCAACAGCATCTGTTAATTCAGCTATTTATAGCTATAACCTGTAAATAGAATATGCTTCTATTCACACTGATGATTTACATTGAAATGGGTCTGTCTAGGATCTGTTCTAAAATTGACCTTTATATATTATTCCTCCCCAGCGTTCCCACTTTTTGATATTTTGTTTGGAGATCTAATGGGATGAGAACAGAGTGGATTAGGATTGGAAATATTTCTTATAGAAGTTCCTTCTGTTGGAGGATTTCCTTGTAAAAACTAGGAGCGAGGCAGGGCTATGTTCTATCTCCTGGACATCTGTACCATGCTTCTGGAGCAGACAAATAAGTTGGAAGACTGCTGCCACATTTTGTCTTTAGAAAAGGATCAGAAAATGGGGTATTTTGAGAAAGGACTGGAAATTCTGTGAATACAGAAACCCTTTGGTGCTCCTAGTGCAGGGCCCAGCACAGAGGACACACTGCTCAGGGCTGCATGCTTACTGTGACAAGCCCTGCCCTAGATGCTGAGGCCTCTACATGGTCCTCACCCTTGAGAGGCTCACTGAATGATGGGGACACAGAGGAATCCACAGGGAGCCCTGTTAAGTTGACACTGTACAAGGACATTGATTATGTGAATACTCGGGAGGATAATCAGATGCGGGCAAGGCCTCTCAGAAAGTTCCATCTAGGGATGCCTGGGTGGCTCAGCAGTTGAGCATCGGCCTTAGGCTCAGGTCATGATCCCAGATCCAGGTCAAACACCAAACACCACCCTGCAGGGAGCCTGCTTCTCCCTCTGTCTATGTCTCTACCTCTCTCTCTTGCTCTGTGTCTCTCATGAATAAATAAAATCTTTTAAAAAAAGAAAAGTTCCATCTAAGGTGAGACCTAAAGAATGAATGGAAGTTCTCCAGAAATTGTAGCAAAGAACACTCAACGTGCTTCTCCAAACTGCACATACTTGGGAGCTTCAAAAATAAATAAATAAATAAATAAATAAATAAATAAATAAATAAATAAATAAATACAAAAAATAACTGGTACCTGAGACCTATAGATGCAGATTCTGATGTGATGGTCTAGTGGAGGCTGGGCTCTGGGACTCTAAAGTTCCCAGAAGACTTTACTATGCAGCTATTGCTGAGAGTCTGGGCTGGTGGCTATGAAAACTGACTATGCTTTAAAGTCACCTAGAAAGCTTTCATTCTGGAAAGCCCAGAGATTCCCAAGCAGTCTGACTAGGACACGGTATCTCAGAAGACCTTCCACGATTCAGAATCAGTGTGTTAAGTGTTAGTAGCACCTGAGAGGGCCTGTAAGAGAAAACATGGCCGGTTCTGTGGTGGGGGTGTAAGAAATGCATGGGCCCAGATGAGAAGGATGCTTCTTAGCAGAGTTTTGGTGTTTGACCTTCATTTGGAGGACAATGGGTAGTGAGTGAGTAGGGTAAGGAAAGGAAGTGGTATTTTAAAATTTGCTTTTAAAAGACTGGATCCAAGTTGGAAGATGAGGAGTGATTTTGGCTGGAAGTAATCCCCGGGCAGAATGATGGAGGACTTGAGATGTTGGATGTAGGACCCAGATATTTTTGTCTCAAATCTCTTGACTTTCAGAGGAAGATGGAAAGTCAACTTTTTATTTATTTATTTATTTTTCTGTTCGCACTCAAGTGCTCTACAGAAAAAGCAAAGCATCATTCGTCAGACTCTACAGGATCCATACATTGGGGAAGGAGGGTGGAAGTTAAGAAAAAGAATGGAAGGTTCCTCAAGATGGGGAACCCAGAGCTCTCCAGAGGAGTCCAGCCACCTCTTTTCAGAGTGTAAACAATCTGACTTCTCTCTTTAGACAAAGCAGGCCAAAGGCTGAGATGGTTCTAGAATGAAATTAAACTCTATTAATTATTCCCCTAAATGTGTCCTCAGCTCTAATGAATATCCTGCCCCCCTTCACCACTTACTCTTATCAACTTGGCTCCTGGCATTTTTCCTTGGGCCTGTTTTGGAAAGGATGAGGCCATGGGGAGAGGATGCTCAGGCACTTTGTCTTTCCTGGGTGACTTGCTCCTGCTGAGCAAACAGCCCCAGGCCTTTCATGATTCAGAAGTCTGAGAAAGGAATAGGCGTCCACTCATGGGAAAATGATGACTTGTCACCACTCAGCACATGTCATAAGAATCGAGCGTGAGGAACACCTGCACACTTCCTGCACAGATCCTTCATGCGGGTGCTACCCCTGGGAGAGCCTGCTGAAATCAGCATCAATCAACACAAGGTGCCTTGAGTCCTCTCCCTCCCTGAGGTTACAGATGAAGGATGTCATGGCAGCTTGGCACTGAAGGAGACGGATATTGCTGACGTCCACCTCTGGCCTCTTGCAAAGCTCTCTTCTCCTGAGAGTAATATTAGGGAATTAAATATTAAACCCTTTCAATAAGCTTCTTCTCAAAATTAGGAATTTTTCATTAGTGTGAAAATGCTCCTGCTGATCAAAGTATCACTGGCCCCCGGGTGTAGGTTTCACCGTGGTTTAAGGGAGGCCAGTGGAATCGCGGAGGATCCTCAAGGCCAGGCAATTAGAAATCCAGTCTCCATTCTCCAGAAGGAGTAGGATCCACTAGCTCTTTGCATTAAACTCTCACTGTGGCTTTTAGTTTTTCACACTTCCTTTCAACTTCTTTTACTAGGTTAAAAGATGAGTGGCTTGCCCTTTACATTTCTGTATTAAAAATAATGACACCATTTATCAATCTTCTGTTTGCCATGTGCTTTGGAAACATCATTTCATTTAATCTTTTCAACCATTCTGCAGTGAGGTGGTATTTCCTGTCTTTTATGGGAGAATGAGGCTTGTAGAGGCTGAGTGACATCCTCAATGGAGTGTACCCAAATAGGGCCAAATCTGGGTTGTGAACCCATGCCTACCTGATTTCCTGTTAACTAGTGTCTTTTCTGTACCTCACTATCTCTCCTCCCCAGGCAACCATGTCCCGTGGAGCCCAGGAAGAGAATATAACTGAAGCAATGTTGCACTGTTCACAAAATCAATCCCTTCCCCAGGACTCTGTTTTTACATGAAACAGGTTTGCCCATTCCATCATCCCTTCCTTGATTCAGTGACTATTTATTGACCAACTATTTTGACCCAAGCACTGAGAGAGAGTGATGAATACATCAGGGACCCTGCTCTCACAGAGTTTAGTGTGTCACGAGGTCAAACAGATACTGAACAGTGAAGGGATAAATATTTGAGCTACATTTAGAGGGCTAAGCGCTGTGAAGACAACTCTGTTCACCAGGCAAGCTGGTAGAAAGTGATTTGGTTCAAGGAGGTAAACCAGGTGGTCAAGAAGCCTTTTCTGATGAGTCATGTTTGAGGTAGAAGGGAGTGGTGGGAAGAAACCAGTCGTGCAAAGTTCTATGAAAAGAGAATTCTAAGCATAAGGAAAAGCACACCCAGAGGCATGGAGGCTGGACCAAGCCTGATGGTCACACGCCTGCCACTCTCTTTCCTCAGGGAGACACTTACTGAATGCTTGATACAGGTGGCCATAGTGTTACTTCAAAATTATATAGGTGTGCCTAATTCTAAACCATTTCCCACTTCTCTTAAGATTATCATGTTGACAACTCTGACATATGAAGGAGTTACATTCTAGAAAGAAAGTAGAAAATTTGTAGCCAGTATTTGAGCAATTCCTTTGTCAGGATCCCTATGTTCTGTCTCTATACATATTAGCTCATCATTCCTCATTTAATAGTGGTGCCTGAGATTATCCCTGTTTTATAGAGGAAGAAATAAGACTTCGGGAGATTGGGTATGTGTGCTTGGGCCTCTGTAACAAAGACCCACAAAGTGGAGGGCTTACACCACAGAAATTTATTTTCCCAAGTTCCGTAGTTTCCCCATTACGGTAAAGTGTACTGGTTGAAAAGGGTAAGAAGAGTTCCCATGTACTTCGGAGGGTCTGAGCTACGAAAGCAGAGAGTGACAGAGACTCACCCCCTCATACTTCTCCCATACAGTCTGCGGACCTTCCTATGAATAAAGCCCTGACCAGACCCCGTGTGGCCATCAGGGTACCCCTGGTCATGCCTGGTCTCTCAAAGAGAATGCATTACGCTCTGCAAGTCTCTCTATAAACAAAAAATAACGAATTCACTCCAAGTGTTTTATGAATGAAAGGCAAGGACCTACTTACCTTCTTGTATATTTTGCTGGGGCAAATGAGTTTAATCACTTCGTACAGTAGTAGGTTTCAAGTGGGGATTACGTTTAAATACGAGTTGGAGGGGAAAAAATATACAGTAGGTCTACGTCTTAGGACAATGGCTGTAGGACTTTTCTGTGACACTGCATTTATTCACATAGTATTTTTCTGTCTCAAAAGTGCTGTCGTGGGTATTACCTCTCCTGGGCACCGTGACAAGCTCCAGGTCAAGGCAGGGTGATTGCTGCTACTTGATATTCCCCGCTCCCCAGCTGAAGAGGCTCCCCATCTGGAGAGTGAACTTCCAGGTCAGCCAGAGGTGCAGAAGCTCAGATGAAGGCCCCTGGCATCCGCCTCACCCTCTTCCACACAGGGACACCCAGCGTCTTCCACTCCAATGCTCATGTCTTCTCTCCTTTGCAGAGACAGGTCTCCATCCTAACATCTATGCTGAGCAGCTCTGAGAAGCAACGTAGGCAGAAACAGATCTCTACCCTCTGCAGGGCCCACACATCCTGTTTCAGGTCTCATTCTCAAGATTAGCTTCTTAGAGAACACTGTGTGACTCTCCTTTCAAAAGGAGCCTCCAACCCCCCCACCCCACCCAGTTAGGTTTTATCCCACTGTCCTATTTATTTCCTTTATGATACTTATTACATTTATATAATTACCTTGTGTGTTTGGTGTTTCATTTGTTACTTGCCTCTTCCTTGACCACAGCAGGCTTCAACAAGAGAGGGTGCCTGAGAATCCTATTCACTGCTCTGCCCTCAGCCCCCTCAGCACAGTCTGGCACGTAGGAGGTATTCGGTAAGGACACTAACTGGGGAACTAGGAGAAGTGCTACTATGTCAAGTCATCCTAAGGCTAACAAAGAGGGCACAAGTTAATTCACATCCTGCTGACCCACTTGCTTTCTATGTGATCTTGAGAAACTCATTTTAACCTCTGGTAAAGTCTCAATTATGTACCCCACCCCCACCCCAGACTACCCCAAATTCGGATATTGAAGCCCAAACCACCAATAGCTCAGAATGGGACTATACTTGAAAATAGAGTCTTTAAAGAGATAAAAGTAAAAATGGGGTCATTAGGGTAGACCCTAATCCACTAAGAGAGCATCCTAAGAAGAAGAGGAAATTTGGACACAAGACAGATGTGGAGGGAAAATGATGTAAAGATACAGGGAGAAGATGACCATCTACAAGCCAAGGGGAAAGTCCTTAGAAGAAACCAGCCCTGCTGACACCTTGATCTCAGACTTCCAGCTTCCAGAGCTTGAGAAACTGAGAAACTGTTGTTTAAGCCACTCATCTGTGGTATTTAGTTATGGCAGCAACTAGGCAAACAGATACAACCTCTCTAAGCCTGAGCTCTTCATCTCTACACCAGGGGTAATAATGGGCACCTCTATAAAATGAGGATGGATAAGACAATATACGTCAAGGGAAAGAACAGTGATAATAACAAAGAAATTACTTTATACTGGCCATTTTCTACCTTTTTCCTAGAATTTAACTTCATAGGTTAGTGATCAGTAACATCATTTTACCACAGTTAAAAAAAAAACGGATTAGAATTATGCAGACCTATTTAATTTTAAACTTTTATTAAGCACTCAGTTAAGTGTTTGCCGCATGAGTAAATGAATTTGTAAACATAAAAGATATACTTATCTCTATTCTTTTGATGGAGAATTCCCTTCAACTCAGACTCCCTATCACATAGAAGAACCTCTTTAAGGCAGAGGGCAAGCTCTCATTACAACAAACAGCACAGCACATCCACCGTATCACCTTATATATACGTTTAGTTTTTAGCCAAACCATGCATCTATGAGAAGGAAATAATTTTTAAAGAATTTTTTATAGAGGGAGGGGGGAGGAAAGAGAGAGAGAGAGAGAGAGAGAGAGAGAGAGAATCTACCCATGCTGGGAAGGAGCAGAGTGGGGGTGGAAAGGGATGAGCAGCCTCTGCACTGAGTGTGGAGCCCAACACTGGGTGATCCTGGGACCCTGAGATCAGCACCTGAGTGGAAACCAAGAATCTGACACTCAACCAACTGAGCCACCCAGGTGCCCTGAGAAGAAAACAATTTCTAATTCTTTTCTGGAGCAATATTAGACCATGAATCAAGAATTGCTTTGTCTAACTACTACTGTTTTCTCCCAGGAGAAAACCCAAACTCTTACAGGTTTTAAAGACAGTCTTTACAAAAACGATAGTACAGCAGCGGGGTGTTTCCCGGCCCTGTCCTTCCTGGAAGAGGTTCCTACTTCCGGGAGGTTTGTTCTGGTGAATGCCACCGTCATCTCCAGACGCTCACCCTCTGCATTTCCTGTTGATGATGTCCCTGAAATATGTGGTAACATGGATGAAAGAAACCACACACACACACACACACACACACACACACACACACACTCAACCACAGGCACTCAAATACTTCTGTGTCAGAGGAAGGAGACTGGGGGTTGGAAAGGCCCCATAATTTAAGGCAGACATGCATAGCTATTATTAGCTTATCTGCATCATCATTTGAGATCACTTCCACAGCGCAGTCTCTGCCTTAGGGAATATCAACACCTGGGTTTCTTCCATTGCCTTCTGAACCCACCTGTGGAGTTAGAAGCGCTTTTCTAGTTCCCTGTCACCCAAGTGAACCCGAGTTTGCCAAACCTCACATTAAAGAGAAGCACCTGCAAGAGAAGAGGATCGGCTACAACCCATGTGCCCAGAGAATCCCTCCTAGCCCAGCATCTCCACCCCTTTTTGCTCCATAAGGAGAGGAAGAACTGACTAGAAGCAAAGGAAGCACTTTTTTTTTCTTGGCAATTGACAGCGTGCAGGTCTACACAGTATAAGCAGCCAAACTATTATTTCCTTTCATTAAATGCTAACGCTAGATTTAAATGTATTGAACGAATACAGGAACCATTTGTATTTCTTTTTTGTATTCTCTTATCATTTATACAGCATACCTTCCTGCCAAGACATAGATCTTCAGTGGGCAAGACATTGTCAATCCTAAAGAAGTAACGAAAAGCTGGTTTGTTGTGTTAACCTCAGACTATTAAAGATACATGTACTCATTTCCTTTGTTTGTATTTTATTAGAACACTAATCACCATTATTACCCTTATTACCGTTCTTTATAATAACATCTTCAAAAGCAGTCTTTTGTCCTGAAATATCCAAAGCTGTTTACAACCTATTCAACAAATTAGACAGGAGCTTTACTTCACTCTCCCCGAAAATGTACCCCCTTCCTGCAGTGAAACCCAGCAGCTGTACAACTACGTGTCTAGGCCAGCCTGGGATGTCATTAAGGACAGAAATGGCTGGATAAGGATACTCAACCCACCCAGCCAGTAGCCGTGGTGCTAACAGGCCCTAAAAAATAATGAGAACAAAAGTCTTTCATGAATTACAGGCCTTGATCAAAAACTTAAATAGGTAGAGGATTTGTCTTCTTTTCTGGACCCAAGCCTAAATTAGAGGTACAGTTCAAAAAAATAGGGTTTTGTTTTGTTTTGTTTTTGCTAATGTTAAAGGAAAAACATTCTTGACATTTTATGAGAAACTGTCTTTAAGTTGGAGAGTTAACACTATTGAGGCATTTAACCTTTGAGATGCATTTGAACTGAATCCAAATTTTCGGGTTTTTTTCATGTATACCTTTTACTATTTACCTTGTATGATGAAAATATCAAGATCTGTTTGAATCTCATCCTGTTTTAGGTTTTGTTTCTTCATTTTTGTACCCTAGAGAGTTCATCTGGTCACATTTAGCCTTTTTTTGGCTCTCAAATTCAACCACATTGCCTTTTTCTGCAAGGCCCCACAGAGACAGCCCCTTGGACTTTGTTCATTTTCATGCCTTCCACTGAAA
The DNA here is from genome assembly GCF_905146905.1 of Nyctereutes procyonoides. NCBI lineage: Eukaryota > Metazoa > Chordata > Mammalia > Carnivora > Canidae > Nyctereutes > Nyctereutes procyonoides. The sequence goes on from NW_026575052.1 coordinate 40,506,316, forward strand.
GTCTTCAATCTCTTTCTCCAGCACTTCTGTCCTCCTTTGATTTGGAGGAAGGTGGGTTTCCCTTTGTCATGGATGTAGTGTTGAGAATCTAGAGGGACAGCAATAGTAATGTTTGTCCACTGTCCTCACCTACACCTCATAACGACCCATCTCTGACCATCCCCAATTCTCCTTCTCAGCAAGGCCCCAGCAGCCCTAGCCCAGCCCCATCCTGCCATCACACCTGATGGGCCCGCAGAAGATCAAATCTTCTAGGCTCTAAAAGACATTAACTGATCTTCTTCTACATCTACCCTCCTTCTTCTACTACTCAACCTTTTGTTATCATGGAACAACTTTTCTAGAAAAGAGGACCTCAAGTAGAATTCAGTTTCCTTATCAAGTCTGGGGCAAATTACCCTGAACTACACTGATGGTGTAGCTTAATTAGAATACCTTGGATTAGGGGCCTGAGCTTTAGAAAGCAAAGCAAACATCACTCTCATTTATCCTTCCAGTTATCTTTGATAAATGCTCTCAATGAAGACTTAAACTCATTTAGCTATGTTACTAAATGTGTTATAAAGCTAGAAAATTTTGGCAACGGCATATTTTTTAGACTTTTTTTTTTTTTTTTTTTTTTACTAATTCTAAGGGAGATTCTAAGGGGAAGCACATTTATAGCTGATTAACATACTTTCTATTTATCTATTTCCAGGGAACTTGGAAGGATCCAGGTAGCCTAAATTTTTTAGATGCAAATTAAAAATCAACTGTCATAAAGGCAAGGTTACTATATAATACCATCTGCCAAAATTCAAATTCATTTTTATGTCATTTAATTGTGATACAATCCTTTGTAATATGCAAAATAGTTTAAAGGACTAGGTCTACACAAAAATCCATAGAAAACTGCATTGTAAATTTTAAGAATTATGGTACCAGTGCAGTTAAACATGGCTTGGTTATAGACTGCCAAACTTTAGGGTTATCTAAATGTCTTTAGAATCCCAAACCTTTAGGGCTAGCATACCAGAGGATTTCTACTTATGAGTTGGACTTGATGATGAGCAATAACTTGTATTTGCATTAGTTATCCTATTTTGCCTCAGAGGAGGAAAACAATGAAATATTAAAAAATAATTTGCTTATTCTCAAGTCCTTCGGATCCATTTAGATTATTGAGCCCATGGGTTGGTATCACTGGTCTGCTCATATTCAGAACTTTAGCAGACTAGAAAAATGACGACTTATCACCTCTCTGTCCCTGACCTCAAGGTACCTCTATGGTTTAAGGAGAATGACCCCAGAATCTTCCGTTGGCAATGAAAGAGAGTTAAGAATTTGTTTTTATCCAGATGTTGGAGTGATTATGTGGATTTTCTGTCTAATGAAATTAAAACATTCATAATTGTTCTTTATCACACAACTGCCTGGTCTTATAGCTAGAATGGCATCATCATGTCTATTTGCTCCAGAGGAAGAGTGTGTAAGCAGAAGCCAGCTGGACCACATTTTGTTGACACAGTACCACAGGCATGCTGTGATTCATTTGTCTTTTAACCGGGCTCTTCGCTTGTTAGGCTCATGAAGTCGGATGGTAAGGATTTTCCCCAAGGTAAGTTTGTTCTGACAGAAATATGGCGTCCCTAACACCAATTTAGAAACCTAAAGTATTAATAACAACAGAGAGAGCTTAGAAAGCACTTGGGAGCATAGCAGTGGTGTTTTAAACTTTCCCAGAGTATTATGTACTCTCCTCTCATTTTTAAATTATAAACAAACGTGTATCATCAGAAGAAATGAACTTCAAGAGAACAAATTAGGTTTGAAGAAAATCATTTTTCTCTGTTTTAAATAGGGAGCAAAATGAAATTTCCCTTGCATCTAGTAGTGTGCACTGAAAGATGAGGGTGGTTTTTAAAACTTCTTTTGGAAAACATGGGTAGAGTCTCCACCTCAGGAGTCTTTGTGATTTACAGACAAAGCAAGAACTGCTGGGGGAGCTGGGAGCTGCAGTAAAAATCAAATCAACCTGTGCAGCTAGAAAAATAATTCTATCAAGGTTTTCCTGTACAAGCAGAGTGGTGAGTTTTGAGGAAAGTAAGTTATTTTCTCCCAGGGATCAAACGCTTAACTAAGTACCTGGTGTTGCAATGGGGGAGGATGGCAAGAATATTGGAGCACATATACTAGAAACAAAAAGGCAAGGTGAGAGAGTTAAGGGGGCTGGGATTCAAAGCCAGAAACTAGAACAAATATCACAGTGAGTAAGAGTCAACAGGTTGGCTTCCTGGATGGTCTCTCGGATTAGAAGGAGCATCTTGCTTTAACTACTAGTAGAAGAATGAGCCAGAGAGGATCATTGTGCCCAAGAATCAGGAGCTGAAAGTAATCAAAATGGATGGTAGAGGAATCCAGAAACCCTTCATGGGCTCCTTTATCTGTGTCCCCAGACGAACTGAAGTTTTGAAATTAGATAAAGAATTAAGTGGTAAAGTAACTTATAGAGACTTTGATAGAAACATACTTTGGGGTAAAAGTGACAAATGGAATCTATGTGTGAAGAATGTTATCTACTGAATGAATGCTGCTATGAGATTCCTTTGAAAGCTATTTTTAAAAGTGAAAGATCTAGTGTACTCAGGTTATAATAATAAAGGTAGGTGTTTTTTTTTAATTTATTTGTTTGACACAGAGAGAAAGCACAAGCAGGGGGAGCAGCAGAGGGAGAGGGAGAAGCAGACACCCCGCTAAGGAGCTCAATGTGGGGCTTGATCCCAGGACCCCGAAATCATGACCTAAGCTGAATCAGGCTGATGCTTAACCAACTGAGCCACCCAGATGCCTCAATAAAGGTATGTTCTTTTCAAGTATATTTTCTCATTACTTCCATTTTTCACAAAGTTATTCTAAAGTTCTTTTTTATGGCACAGAGAGTTTGCTGGACCAATTCACCAATATATCAATATCAGAGCCTCTCAAACCCTGGTGATATCTTATATTCTTCAGTTTGTGAAAGGAAATTGTGCGTGAGAAAGTGAAACAGACAGAGAAGGACAGGCTTGAATATAATGGAAAAGGAAGGAGGGAGGAAAAGACGGAATATGTTCCAGTGGGCTCGAGAAACCACACCTGAGAGCCATCTGTCTCTCTGCAGCAATATCATTATTCCCCCTGGAAGACTTCCTCCCCCCCCCCTTTTTTTTGTTTTGAGATCCCGTTTTAAGACAGGTGACAGCCAATAGCCAAGGAAAATGAAAGATTAAAGAACTGAGAATCTTTCATTTTAAAGTTGTGATATGTATATTCCTTATTCTTCAGAGAAGGACATTATTTGAGCTTACCAAGAATATTTTAGGGAGCACCTAGGTGGCCTAGGTGGTTAAGCATCCTACTCTTGATTTTGGCTCAGGTCATGCTTACAGGGCCATGGGATGGAATCCCTCATTAGACTTCACACCTAGCATGTAGTCTGCTTGAGTTTTTCTCCTTCTGCCCCTTCCCTGCACCTCCCCCCACACACACCACATGTGCATGCAAGCTCTCTCCCCCTATATCCAAAATAAATCTTTTTTAAAAATAATATTTCAGTTGTCTCCCATATCCAAAAGGCATAAAATGTGCAAAGATCACTTCTACTTCTAAGAAACTCCATTTCTAACATAGTCAAGGTCTACATAAAAGTCACTATAAAAATCAGTTATTCTGTAAATGATGTCTCACACGTATGCCAGTTGGTGCCTAGTTTCCATGACTCATTCTTTCATGATCAGAATTTATAAAGCTAGTTTTGCACAATTTAATGTGCTTGTGTCTTTTATATTATATTGCTGACTATAAATGAGTGCTTCTCAAGGAAGATAGAGAGCTACCTCTACTAGAAAAAATCTCCTCAGGTGTTTTTAATGCACCAGTTCCCTGGCAACCACTCACCCCCTCCAATTTTCAACAAAACCACTTCTCTGGATCCCATCTGAAAGACAAAATCCTCACTTATCACTAAAAACTCAACCCTTCAGATGATATATTGTCATCTTCTTCTGATGGTGGTATAGCAATTATAAGTGGAAGAGCAATCAAAGTAATTTTAAATTGATTTATTGTTTCATTTATGGAAAATTGCCAAACAAGGATCTTGTTAGAATTGGCTTCTGAAGATTGAGAAATCATTTTTAGAGAAGAATCTCTTTGTCCCACATCAAATAAAACATGGAGAACATCATTAAATAAAAGCTCTATTTAGTGAAAAGTGTAAAATAAAACAAATCCTTACCAACTACTCTTTGAGTATTTAAAAAAGTGGCCACAAACCAATATACATATGCTGTAGGATAGTGTTACATGTTGGGTTTTATATCAAAAATTGGAACACACTTTATTATTAAATAACACTTGCCCATAAATATATACATATATGTAAATTGGGCTCTAACTACCTTACAAAAAGGTTTTTTTTTTTTTTTGATAAATCATCAAGGCTTTGAATCTACTGTTTTAACTGATGTTTTTCCGTGGGGAAGTTTAGCTGTCTGTTGTAGATGGACACATACAAGATACTCCTGAAAGAAAAGAATTTGTCCCTGTTAATCATCCAGCACCAAGGGGAGATGAAATGTCATCTACCATAGGTGGAGAAGGGGTAATGTAGGTTCTCTGGATTCTGAATCAGGAGAACAAAGATTTCCATTTTGTTCAGGAGAGAAAGCTGGACCTGGACCTGGTCTGGAAACAGGAACCCTGAGTCAGATAAGATGTTAAGTGTTGAGACTTGAAATTTCCAATAATGTCTTCAACAGCATACTGTGGTTTAGTTGGGCATTTGGATTGTTAAACGTGAAAATAATTTCCAAACTTAGAGCAGGTTAATATCAAGAAAGGAGGCATCCAGGAAATACTATGGGCCTGACTGGATAAGATAATCTGGAAATCGGAGACCACGATGTTCCAGAGCCTTAACAGCAGTGTGGCATTGGTGGGACCACCTAAAAGACATTTCCAATTCCCCTCCCATATCTTATCCAGATCTAATCAGTGCCACCTCACAAACATATCCCCATGGGTGAACACTTTCCAAGTCATCATGGGTGAACACTTTCCAAGTCATCTTTGAGTGTCAGGCCACTATCAAAGCTTTTAACTGCTCACTCTGCTTGCAATTTTGCAGCTACAATCTGTTCTCCATATGGATGAATCTCTTAAAGGTTTAAAACCAATAATAAAATCACCTACAAGGTGCTATTGATTTTCCATCACAAGAACATTAAAATCCAAACTGCCACCAGGCTCTTCAGGATTGTCCCTGCTCCCAGTCTCTTCCACCTTCACTCACTTTATTCCCGACAAGAGGGCTTCCCTTCTGAAAGTGGTCATTTGGCTCCAATAACCTGCCCTCAGAAAGCCCTGCCTGACTACTCTGCCACTGTTCATCGCATCATTGAAATTTAATTCCGATACAGCTCTTACACTTTCCTCATTATTTATATGATGTTTATATATTCAACAGCCTGCTGGTTTGTCAAGTTATTCACTGCTTCTCCCAACTAGTATGGAAACTCTGTAAAAACAGGCCACTATCTCTATCCCCATTTTCTGACCAGTGTCTGGCATGTAGTGAGTAAGAGCTCAATAAATACCAGTTGATTTTACATGTGCAGACTTCCCTCCAGGGAAAGAAGGGGAATCAGGATCATAATTAAAATAAATATCTCTTTATATTGTATCCCAAACTGATGAAGTAGAGCATATCATTATACCAAAAATTATTTTTAAATAAAGTTATAACATTTTTTTATTCTCTTTTCCTTGATAGATAATGTGTATCTGATCATATCAAACTGCTTTCTACTTACAATTCAAATCCCTAGCCCACTACCATCCTGCAAACAAGTAGTCACTTCCCATTCTGAACTCCTAAAATACTCCATACATTTCACTTGTACAGCAATGATTACAGGACTTTGTGAGTGGGTGTTTAAAGGTCTGCCCACCCTGTTACCACTGAGCTGTGAGCCGGAAGGCAGCCCACTCGATATGCACCTAGAGTCCAGCACCCAGAATAGAACTCATTACCTGGTAGCTGTTTTAGATAGGATTTCAAAATGGAAGGCTGACATTTTAACATAAAATATAAATTTGAAGGTTTTAAGCATTGTGCTTTGTTTTGAGATCTTCCAAAAAAGAAGGGTGTCGAGTTGACCGAACATTTTTGTAGTAGGCTTTGCAAAAGCATTATTTCAAAAAATGTACTTTATTTCATATCCTTGCGTTTATAGTGCAATGTTAACTAATGGGTATAAGACTGAGTCTATTTAGTTACCCAACTACATTAAAATTGTTTCAAATTAATCTAATTAGTTTAATAATATACTTTTGGCCACGCATGAATATAAAACATTTGAAGCAATGATGCCAAAATATTTCCAGGAAGAAAATCTGAACAGCAAAGTCCAGCTAATCCAAAAGTGTATTTCAGGGAAAAACTTCAGTCTGGCCATAGACTTACTCATCTATTCTCTTTCTTTTTATTGTGTATGTATAGTCCCAAGAATATTATTCTCTGAAGTCAGTTCTCATTTCAACCACAGGCAGAGTTTCAGATCATAAGATTTCTGGAAGAGACTAATTGCTAATTCCTCTAGGCAGGACAGCACGTCTCCAGCAGATTGCAATGACAGATTGATGCACTCTCAGCCTCTTTAGAGGAGCAACTGTAGATAGTTAAAGGCCTCGAGCCCTTTGGAAATTTAACCATCCCATGTGAATTTTTTCCTAAAGCACATGGTCAAACTGATGTAACTCTGATGGTGATGAGTGAGAAGATAACCCAACGTCAGCCAAAAGAAGCAGTTGCTTCCTTGATTCTCCATTTTACCAGCTGTTTCTACTCTTCATCCCTGAGAGTGTTCCTAATGCACAGACCAACTACAGCCATCTCCTTGTCTATTTACCTCTGTCTCCTCAATTCAATGCTGAATTGTGAGGATGCATACTTTTTCTTCATCACCTCTGCATCCCTAGCTCCTAACCATGCATGCAGCATGTAGGAGATACTTTAAAACAGTATTGCACTGAACAAAAGCAGGAACAATGGTGGTCTCAGAAGGTTCTCAGATGCCTGTGTCTTCCCTGCCACCAGAGTATCCTCTAGCAAGATCTCTCATTTTTTTCTCTCTCTCCTTGGCTATTCCCGGACTTCGTGCAGGAGTTTGAGAGTTCCAACACCTGCTGTACATTAAGAATATTACCAGGCCATCAGTGGGAAGGAAGCCCACTTGTTAAAAAGTGCCCAACTTAGATGAACAAAAAACAATTATTATAGAAAAAAATAATGACTCCACCAAGAGGACTAGTTGTCTCTTAAATCAGCAGGCACTTGGGTGGGACAAAACCATGCCATTGGCAAGAAATCCTGCTTCCTGTTGTTAGGTAGAAATCAAGCTGGCTTTACTGTGATGGCAGTTTAAATTTCCTAACTGCTTCAGTGCTATTCCATGTAAGCTGAAAAGAAAGAACGTGGGGCAATGGAGAAATGGGCTGCCCTCAGCCCACTTCCTATATCTGCTGTGATTATTATCTGATAATCTCACAGATAATGTCTTGGAGAAACTTAGTAAGCAATAACTAGAAACAAAATGAGATCAAACAGGGCAGAGAACTAGGGCAAGAAAGCACTTGATGACATTGTGATTAGACTGTGAAGATAAGGTTGACCAGTTAAGGTGGTGAACAAAGCTGGAAAGAATGGTCAAGACCATGGGAAGGCCAGCCTTGTGGCAGAATCAGGCAAGTCCTCTAAGAAGAACGAACAGAAGAATTTAAAGTAACTTAGGAGACTGTGAGCCTGAGTGAAAAGCAGCATGTTTGGAATCAGACATACCTATCTTTGGGATTCGAGTTGCATCCATCTAAGAAGTTCCTTAACAACCCAGGGCAAGAATGACTCATTTCTGAACTACTAAGGGCGAGTTCCTTTATCTCTCTGAGCCTGTTTCTTCACCTCTAAAATGGGGACAAAAATTTGGTTATCAATTCTCTTCCTAAAAATATATATATATATATCAACAAAATTTTTTTCTTGTACTTTTAAGAAGTTCACAGACACTTGGCAATCAATGTAGGATCTTGAGAGTAAAAACTCCTACCTAAACAATTTTTTGACCCTAAGATAAATTTTCTGTCTCACAGAACTCTCCTAAATGTAAGATTCATGATGATGAAAGAACTATCAAGAAATTCTGATTCTCTGTTGAAATTTTCTGATAACCAGCATCACCAGGCTTCAGCAGCACATTAATAAATCTTATGATAACTCATACTCAATATTTTGCACAGCACAGCCCCAAGTCATTGTGTGTGTGTGTGTGTGTGTGTGTCTCAAAATACCTTGTTTAAAAATCCAAAATTCTACCTCTGGAAATTCTGACCTAGATGACTTAGAATGTGTCCAGGAATCTGCATTTTCCACAAAAGAATCCTGACCTTAGTTCTCATATAAAGTTTTTAAAAAGACAAAATTTCAGGGGTGCCTGGGTGGCTTATGTGGTTAAGCATCCTATCCATGATCTCAGCTCAGGTCTTCATCTGAGGGTCATAAGTTCAAGCCCTGCATTGGGCTCCATGCTGAGCAAGAAGCTTACAAAGAAAAAAAAATTCAATTCTAGCCCATCTGGACTTATTATTACAGGAAATACCCACTTGTTTGCTTTCCTGCATTTTATTTCTGCATCTTATTGTTTAAAAGTCACATTATAAACAAATACTTCATGTCCCAACATTTGACTTATTCATTTGAAATATTTCTTTCAACGCCAGAGTGACACAAATCATAGTTGTATGTGGGGACAGGGAACTCAATGTGGGGACAGGGAACTCAACTAAATCCAGTGTTCAAGGGAAAGAATAGTCAAAATATGTGCCTTAATGTCCCTGCACTAGAGTTAATGTGTTTTATTAGTTGGGGGCCCCTCGTGATTCCCAGACCATATCAAGAGGCAAAAGTAAACACTAAAAGCAATAAAAAAAGTTTACAAAAGCCAGATAAAAGATCGGAAAAGTCTTGCAGTATGGGACCAGTGGTATATAAGCAAATAGCCATAAACAGCTCTATAACTCCCAAGGCCATTATGTCTTATGACATAGGAATATAATCCATGTTCATGATGATTGCTTAAGTTAATAAAAAAGATGAAACATGCATAGAGTAAGAAGGAAGTACACAATATACCTCAGAAAATTTTCTAATATTTACTAATATAAAACGTTTTATTCTTCAGCTCTCAAGAGAACTACTACTTTCTGCAACCGTTCATTTTTGAAATATAAGAGTATATGTTGTCCCTTCCTATAAAGAGCTAACAAAGAATATTCAACAATTAAGCAGCCTCCCTACAAACTCTAGCCTCACTTAAAGTGCAGTGGGAAGATGCAGGAAGCCACTGAGACATATGCAAGTTTCCTAAGATGAGAATGCAGAACGAGAAGAGATTTAATTTTCATCCTTTATAAAAAAGTAGGTTAAGACTTCACAAAATTCTTTTTTTTCACCACATTCTTCTTTAAAAATATATATGTATATATTTTGTATATATACATATATATTTTTAATTTTTTAAAGATTTTATTTATTTATTCATAGAGACACAGAGAAAGAGAGAGAGAGAGAGAGAGAGAGGCAGAGAGAGAAGCAGGCTCCATGCAGAGAGACTGATGTGGGACTCGATCCAGGGTCTCCAGGATCACACCCTGGGCTGTAGGCAGCGCTAAACCACTGCGCCACCAGGGCTGCCACATATATATATATATATATATTTTTTAAATCCTGCCATATATATTTATATATTTGTACATATAAATAAATATATAAATTTATATATATTATATATATATTAAATCCTGCCATAAAGGAAATTTCACAGTAATTAATAGATGAGCTTTAGACTAATCGGAATGCAAGAAGATTATCTAAGCATCAAATAGAAGCACACAGAACTTTCGGGAGAAAAGTAGCAATGAGAAGGATGGAAACCCTTCTAAGTTTCTGTCAATGACAAATTGTGGCTCAGTTTAGGGTAAGTTCAAGGGGAATAGCCTCAGAGTCGTTTCAGACACCTGGTGGATTCTCTCCAAGAGAAACAACATAAACCCTGGGGATAAACACTTGATAATTTATCTAAAGAAAGTGACACCAAAGCTGCTGTCAGGGCCATATATAATTAATATGTCATTAAAGGGACTTGAATAAACCCTACCCAGGAGATTTTCTCTTTCCTCATTATAGCCTGTTGGTCTGAACAGGTTCTGGCTCACCTTGCCTCTTTTCCTTTCAAAAAGCCAAGAACAATGGGGAGATGATGGGACTCCATTAAGAAAGTGAAAACAGGAATTTAATATGTACCCCTTAGGTAATTCTTGAGTGCTGGTACTGTTTCCAAGTGCAAAGCCAAGAATGATGGTGGGTAGCAGTTCTGCTTCTGTGGAAATGATTAAAAGTTCAAATAGGGCACATAAAAAATAAATATGAGGTATCAGAAGGAGATTATTCTGTACTTGGATCTAATTACTTCCCTTTGGCACATGGGCTGTGTTTTCTTGTAAAAACCATTTTTTGTTAAAGCAGTGAGCTGTGGCTGCCAGCTAGCCTCCCATTAGTTAAGTGTGTTGGATGGTTCCAATAGGAGCAGGAGGGTGTTAATGGGTTTTGTTTTTGTTGTTTTTGGGTTTTTTTTTTAGGCTTTGAAGGCTAGTGCCTATTCTGATGCTGCTCCTGTGTTTGCACGTTCTTCCACATAACACTGAAATACATTATTTAAACACTTAAACTGTGAAACTGGAGATCTTGGATGATGTGGGGAGAAGCAAAGGGCAGAGCCTCAGGAAAGTTAATGAAACTCAAAAGGGAAATATACTCAGTATGGGGTAAGAGGGAAATATGGACAGTATGAAAAGGTTAAAAAATTAATTTTGCTGTGAAGCCTCTTCCTACACACATGCCCACCAGTTGAGAGCGTGATTCAGCTTGAATTCTCATTGCTGGGCATGATTCTACAAAGGATCTAGCCTTCAGACTTTTGATAAAAGGATCTGAAGATTGCCCATGCCCAGGTAGGGATGTCAAAAACTTTATCTCTGCTATTGTGCAGCCAGCCAGCCAGGAGCTACTTACACACAGTAAAGCCACCACTGGCATCCTAATATCCTCATTGTTTTCTTTGACTGGGAAGACAATAGGAACAGACCCCCCAATAGTGAGATGCCTTCAAATGAAACTCCTGGGACTGTACCACCCTCTCCCCAAAGCTCTCTGTTGTTCAAGAGACTTCTTATAGCCCCCAAACTGATCATGTAACAGAAATGCTGAGTGGTGAAAATTAATCTCCTATGTAAGTGTCCTTGGTTCTGACCTCTCACATCAGCCTGAAAACATGCCCCACCAAAAGAACTCCGAGAGGATGAGGAACTGGAAAGTTGTTTTCTGATTCACGACTCTAGTTCCTGCTGTACTTATGATAATGGATCCGGGCTGGGCACCCTTGGGAAAATGTGTGTTTGGGGGAGGAAGATGCCTGGACAGTATGTTGAGATTTCCTGTGCTGCCATGAGCAATTTGTGACTTAATGGGTATATTTATAGGTACATTACAGATCCTTTATCATTTCAGAAATCAATGAAGTAATTTCCAAAGGAAGTTAGAGTGATCTATGCCTATCAGCTGCCCCTATTTATCATAAAGAGGAAAAAAAAGGAATATTCATTCATTAGGGAAGCCTGGAAATGGAACAGTTTTCCAGAAAGAAAACTTCATGTTGCTAAGATCAAATGAAAAGTTGTATAAAGATATAACCTAATAGAAAAAAAGCAGAGAGATTCTAATAGGTACAGTCTTTTTTTTAATCATTAAAACATTCTTTATATCCCTATCACAACTACCACTTAGTGACAAGAACTACCATTCACTGAGGACTTCCACATTGCCAGATCCCAGCCAGATATTTCGCCTGCTTTACTTCCTTTAATCCTTATACCCACCCCATAGCAGATAAGGATAACGAAGATCCAAGAGATGTAATGACTGTAATCATCACTGCAAGGTTCGAAACTTGCCTAAGTCACACAGCTAGGTAAAGTGGCAACAGGTGGCTTTGAACCCAGTTCTATCTATTTTATCCCAAATCTGTGCTCTTACTCACTGTATCACATTGCCATCACTAGATTGATGTTATCTACAACTTGGGTCAATGTGTGTTTTGATCTTCTGATGAATTCGTTTCACACCATCTTTGAATATAAATTCACATATACCTACACACACTTATCCAATTTATTTCTTCACCCCTTCAACAGTTTCCTATTGGACAGACACCTTGTATCAGACTCCTGCTAAGCCCAGAAGACCTGAAGATGAAATATAAAGTCTCTCTTCTCAGTGAGGGAGAAAGAACACTGTTTTTTAATGCAGTGTGTGCCATAATGAGAGAAAGAACAAGGAGATGGAAGCAGGAAGGAGGTGGGTGACTCTAAACACGGCCCTGGATCAATTCCCGCTCATGTCAAATTACCAGATATTTCCCCAAAGCTACTGATCTCAACTCAAATTTAAGATAACAAGGACTTGTGAGGTTGTTTACTTGGTTTTAAGAAAACTCCCATCTGGCTCTCTGCGAGACCACACCGGAAAGGGTGTATTTCTAGACAAGGAAAATCTCCTTCTCCCAAATATAGAACCTCTAGGAAACTGTGTTCTTAATTTAGAAACCAACTTCAAACTTTGGTTCTTGCAGAGTGGTGGGTTGCCGGAAAGCATAAGCTTGGAGCTTTTACGTATATCTCATTTTCTTCTTTCCAGGTCCTTGGCAATCCTAGAATTATAGACAAAAAGACTTGCAAACAATAATTTTTATATTGTTTGCCCACAATAGGCTTTATGTTTCCTTGGTTGGCAAAACATGAGTTTCTCTTCAAAATTAAGCCTTTCAATATATAAGAAATGACTTTCAAAGCTGTAATATTCATTTGTGGAAGCCCTGTTGAAAAGTCTCTGCCCTAACTAAATCCTAGTGTTTTATTTGTGGCTGAAAAAGGAAAACATGTTGTAGATATAAATGTGAGAAAAGTGATAAGGATAGCATGAAAGTTTGATATAAGTGTTAAACTTCATTAAGATGCACACCAGTATGGGTTGTACATTTTACACCAAGCATTCACATAGCTCAATCTATCTGCACCACAGTCTTATGAAATGAGCCAGGTAAGTTTTTCTTTTTTCTTTTTCTTTTTTTGAATGGCTAAATTTATTTATTTTTATTTTTTTAATTGGTGTTCAATTTGCCAACATATAGAATAACACCCAGTGCTCATCCCATCAAGTGCCCCCCTCAGTGCCCGTCACCCAGTCATCCCCACCCCCCGCCCAGTTCCCTTTCTACCACCCCTTGTTCGTATCCCAGAGTTAGGAGTCTTTTGTGTTCAGGTAGGTTTTTCTTCCCTGTTTTCCAGTGAATGAAGTAGAGTCTCTAAAATTGGCTTGACCTCCATGGAGATCATCTGGCCAATGAAAAGAAGCAGAAGTGGAACCTAGCTATACCTGCATCTCAGTTCAGCGCTTTCCACTATGTGGTATGCAAAACTGTAAGTGGAAATACACAGCAAGTTCTCCCACAGTAAAACAAAACTCATTTTTAATCATGTTAATGGAGGAACACATAAGGGAAGTATTTATATTTTATTTCATAATTTTTTTAAAGATTTTATTTATTTATTCCTGAGAGACCCAGAGGGGGCTGGACAGAGACATAGGCAGAGGAGAAGCAGGCTTCCTGCAAGGAGCCTGATGTGGGGCTCAATCCCGGATCCCGGGATCACACTCTGAGCCAAAGGCAGATGCTCAACTGCTGAGCCACCCAGGCGTCCCTATTTCATAAATATCTATTGTCAGCAAGTCATTGTGCTAAAAGTAATAACAGGAATCCAGAGATGAACAATGCTATACCTCTCTTTAACCATGAAGCTCTATGTATATGGACCGATGTGTACATGATAATACATCTTCTCTAAACAATTTGAAATCACAATTAGGAAATAAACAAAGCTCTCCTTTCGAGACGTTTCAGGAAGCTGAAGATAGACTTAGATGAACATAAACAGTGATGAAAGATTTATGGATCTTTATTCCACTTAAGTGTACAACCCTATTCATTGCTTTGAAATAAACTATCTTAGATCTGCCTTCAGAGTATCAGGTCTGGTGATCGAAGTTTGATGTATTAGAATTTCTAAACTATGCTCTAATACCATATATCAGATTCATACAATATTGACATATCCTGACATTTGCCGTCAAGACAGAGCTCCAAATTAAGCTGCTGGATTTGGGGACTTTATAAGAAAACCCTTACTGGAACTTAGACTGGTGAGTTCGATTTTTGTTTGCAGACATGAGCTGCGGTATCAAAATCCTAAGCTTTCACTGAGACCACTGCAGAACAGATTCCTATTCTTACATATCAAACTCTAGAAGGTGACTGGTTGGACTTCTTCAGTCTGTGGATAGAGACTGTCCTGACATACAGGTCTGTCCACCTCTGTGTCTGCGCCTCTCTCTACGTACATGTAGGTTTCCTATCCATCCTCGCTCCTAGTTAGATAATTTGTCCTTTCCTATTCCCTAAAAGCAGTTTTCTGAACATCTATTTCAATGCCTTTTAAATGAAGCTCTTTCCTTCCCAAAATACCTTTCCCCTTGAATTCATGTTCCTTTGTGAAGTTCAGACACATCTATCAACCCATCAGTAGGAATCTTGAATATAACTTGAAATACATTCCCTTAGGTAAGAAATAATTTTGTAAAATTGCTTTTTATTATTTTCTGTTTAACAGTTCTGAATTCTCTCCTTGACTTAAAAAAAAACCTCATGCATTTCTTATTCTTTAAAGTCACAGATAAAATTCTTCGATAAGCAGAACCATTGTCATTAATCACTTTAAGTGCCATCAAAATAATTATGCAGAATAAAGAGACTGAAAGGTTGTTTTCTTTTTCTTTTTTTTTTTGTCCTCCTCTCTGACTTTAAAAGCTTAATCCTAACCCTGTTCCAAAGATTCCTTTATGAATAGACACATTCTATCAAGCCAGATGACTTGTGTTCATATGATCTATGAAACATTAAGACTCTCGTTAGGTCTAAAAATGATGTCATTTCCTCCACACCATTTGCAAAGTTTTGTTTTTAAGGAGCCATTGTTGTATTATGAATTCTATTTTTCTATTATTTCACAAGTGACCCCACTCTCCTGGATATGGACTCTTATCTGTAGTAGAGACTGACAAGGAGAAAGGAAAGGTCTGTCATTTACTCACATTGTATGTAAACCTGGGGATCTAGAGAGAAGTGGTCATCAACTCTTGGTTACAGATGATAAGCAACTGATTCTCTAACTACTACATGTGAAAAATCCCTTTTTTCAAATAGAAGAAATCCATGAAGTTTATCCTATATCCTTTTAGAAAATATAAAGATGGAGTCAAGTTTTATTTTGATACAGAAAAATTCAGAGAAAAAGTTTCTAGAAGGTCACAGCAAGGTTATTTGCACTATCTTAGCAAATGTCTTCGACAGCTAGCACTTGACTCCCATTTTCAAACTGATATAATATAAAATATATATATGTAAAATTTTGAGATTCAAATATATTTGAATCGTTATACCAATGGTCATACTGAGATACCCAATATACACATTATCATAGGGATTTTGTTTTCTATTCTTTGGGGATTTCAGTATTGGTTATTACAGGTTATACTGCAATGAACAATTCTATACTTAGTTTTGTGGGGTTTATTTGATTATTTAAGAGCAGCTCCTAAAAAAATTTTGACTCAATACTGGACTTCCTTTAGGCCCTTGGCTTCATGCAGCTGTGCTGCTTTTCGACACAGTTGTAGCATTTTACATTCCCAGCATCCTCCCTACCTTCACCTTGGCTGTTATCACAACCTGCCACCACTACTCAACACCATTGTCTTCCCCCTGAAAAGCCGGTCATTGTGCAGAATACATGTGTTTCCGGAACTTTCTTTAAATAAGCATCTCCCTCAACCTAAGCATGTGACATTTCATGAAAAGAATTCTAGATTTTTAAGATATATTTATTTGAGAGAGACAGAGAGAGTACACATGTGTGAGGGGGAGGGGCAGAGAGAGGGAGGGAGAGAATACTAAGCAGATCCCATGCATTGAGCGAAGAGCCCAACACAGACCTCAGTCTCATGATCCTCTGAGATCAGGACCCCAGCCAAACCTGAAACCAGTCATCCAATCAACTGCAGCACCCAGGCACCCCAGAAGAATTCTAGATCTTAAGCAGCATAGTACATTTTGAAAAGCAAAACATATGGTTTATGAAGAAAGAAAAATTACTGCTGAAAGTGTCAATCCAGTGAGGCTGGGGTCTTGCACCATGCTGCATTAGCGGCTGCTTTATTGGAGGGGTCGCTGCTCACTTTTCGCTATGTGACTGACACCTCAAAGGGCGAGAGATCGCCCTCCATCATTATTACTCACATGGAGGTGTCACATCAGGTAAATTATACTGAAGTCTGCTGAGGGCATTTTCAGGCCAGGCTTGATTCCCACAAACAAGATGTGAAGTTGCATTAACCCAAACAGCTGAACTGCCAGGAAGGAGATTCTTTTATCTTTTTAGAATGCCCTGGAAAGAACAATGAGGCCATCATATTTCAAAGATGGGCAATGCTAGTTAGCCTCATTTTGAACATGAGATGTTTTCTTACATACACAGAATTCATTGGCTAGATTTTCACCTTCAGTATTTAGCAGTCATTTAAAAAAAAAATCCAACCACCCTGATTATCTACCTCAGCAACAAATGCCCCCAGAAATCTACTTGTCTGGCTAAAACTTCTCTAGAGATCTCATTTTTGCCCTCAGAAGCACAACATGCCACTGGCCTTCTACCTTTGAACTGGTTACTGCTATATTTATATTTGTTTTCTCCTACGATGGTCACAGAGGCAGAGTGGAAGCTAAATTGGGCTCTGATAGGGTTTCCTCATCCTGAGCCCATTTTCTGAGCACACTGCATTCATAAATAGCCTGCAAGGCTTTGGGCTTCTGAGGTCACTGTGCTTCACACAATTGTTCTCTCCGTGGCTACGTGAAAGACAGTGGCTGAGCTGAGGCCTGGAGTTCCTGGAAGCTGGGTTTCTCAGCATTGAAGGACTATCTCTTCTCAAACAAAAGCACAGCTAGGCAGTAAAGGGTGACCTTGCTCATTGTTTTGGGGGCCTGTGACTTCAGAAGTGGTGGTTACTCCTGAAATGAGAGCATCAACCTCTAAGCCGATACCGTCTTGCTCTCAGGGTTCCTACATAAACAGCCAACTGGTATCTGGAATGGGATAAATGTGTAAGCTCTCCTCTATTGAAAAGGAACACAAATGAAAGTATTATCTGAAGATCTTTCCCTCTTACTTCTCTTGACATGCCTCAGGCTTAATCCTAGCAGACTTCAAGGAGAGCGAGTGAATGAAAGGTAGTGATGACCAGTCATTCACTCATTATTAAGAGGAAGAGAATTTGCAGAAATGTGGAGGTGAAAAAAGTGTCTAATGCTTGGCAGTTGAAGGGGGAGGTCTGAGGAGGTTTTATGGAGGAAAACAAAAAAGACATTAGGAATGTGCTAATGTGTTGCCGTGAATACATTAGGTCGCCACGTAGATGCAGGTAGTGTGTAGTATGGAGCAGCAAGTAAGAGCACTGCTTAATCTTCACTGTCACATCCAAACATTTTTCACAATAAATTTTCTTATTTTGAATGACCTACTGTAATTTGCACTGCTACAAAAGAAAAAAAATTTTAAAGAAATACTTTAGGGTTCCCATTTATTATCATGGAAGCTGTAAGTTAAAAAAAAATACTTCACTACTTTTCTCTCAGGCTCAGCAATTTATAGCAACCTGCAAGCTTTGGGGTACATCTCCCTTTGAGAAAGGGCAGAGAGGTGGCGGAGGCTGAGGATCTGATACATAATCACTTTTAAAATGAGCTCAATACAGTTTATCTTGGACTTGTCTCTCTGTCTCTACAGAAGGGTATGAAATCTGTTAGCAGGAGCTGAAGTACTTAAATAGTTGTCATTAACCGTGTTAAATATACAATGCAATGTCAGGTAAAATAATAACTGACATTATTAGAATAACTACTGTGCATTCTATGTTTAGATAAGGAATAAAACATCACTATCATTACTGCTCCCCTCTGTCCTTCTCTCTGACTGCATCTCCCTCCTTCTTTGCAGAGACATCCATGTAGCATTACTTTGAACACATTTGAAGTCAAATCACTAAATAAGCCGTGATGTTCTCGATGGTACAAATGTTGACAACTCTTTTTTTTTTTTTAATGCAGTTTCTGATGAAGGTGAGAATGTGAATACGTCTTAGTCACAGATACAGTTGAATATATCCTCACCTACCCAGCATAAGAAACATTTGAGAACATGATGTCATTGAAAGCAATGCTTTTAATATGGTTATAAATAGATGCTCTGAGGAACATGGACAGGAAATTAAAATATCTATCTGGTTATTTAAACAAGAATCAGTCTTTTCATTTGAAAACAATTCTACTGACTTTTAAACTTAAAAAAAAATAAAGGAGTTAGGTCACGTAGGATTATATTTGACTTGCTGTGTTTGCACTGGCCCTACCCATATTTACACAAAGCCATATTCTCTCTCTTAAAGTGCATGCTGTGTTTTCCCAGGGGCCACATTCATGGGCACAGAACACAGACACAGACATACACACACGAGGTGTAAACAGCCTCAGAGGTAATATCCTGAAGACCTCAAAACTACCTGTCAATCCGTTTAAATCACTATCAACTGGTTATTCGACTAAACAGAACTATTATTGGATTACATTGACAGGTCAGTAATAAAAATGTACCACTAAAGGGCTTCTTGTCGCAATAAAACAAAGCAATAAAAATGCAAAACATGAAATTGCTAAGGCCTTAGTTTGATTTTAACAAAGTCAACCCTAACTTCCCTTGGGCTTGGTACTTATTTCCGAAGCTAAGCTAAAGAGCTCCCTACTTTACATCACCTGTAGGAACTGTGCTACCAGTTGGCTTTTGGTAGCACTCTTTAGTCATAAACACATCCTGAAATTTGGAGCAGTCTTGGGGTTGTTCATCCGGAGGTACCTAATGTAGGCCAGGAAAGTTCGAGATACATTTAAATGAGGAGGGGTAATGTCACCTGGCATGCTGAATTTTATTTTAAGGAGAGTGCAATCAACTGTTCTATTTGAGTACTCAGGCACCTGGTCTTAGGTCTGGTGCAGCCTAATATATTCCTCTAAATCAAGGAATTAACAACCCTCAGTTTTAGAATGGTATAAAACAGGGGGAGTTTATTTAAAAATTTTCAAGAGGCTCCCATGTAGCAGGGATAGTGACAATATAGAAATTTGGTAAACTTCAGGTGGTTTCACTTTGCATTTCAGAATACTGATGGACCCATCCCTCTTGGTACTTCTAGTCCCCTACACAGAAAGCAGAGGGGGCTGCAGAGTGGCACCCAACTAACAGACTGGTCGCTGGTTTGTCCATCTGGAAAGAGGAGACATCACAAAGACTGGAGATGCTATTGCCTATTTGGAGTTGAAGAAATTAGTCTAGACCTAAACATCCTATCTTATCATAAAAACTTTCCCCATCCCTGTCCCAATTTGTTCAGGCGACTGCAGCAGAAATATTCTCTAAGAGTTCTCTGAATATCTGCTGAGATGCTCTGAAATCCAAATAATTATGTTGTAATACACGGCTGAGAAACTGATACAAGAGCAAACTCAGCCTTTATTCTGATACACTTTACCAAAAACAAAACAAAACTCAAAAAAACATTAGCCATCTAGATCTATTTCTTACCAGAGCTTACCACATTTTAGCGTATCTCAATAATTCAGAGCCCCTGTAACATTGTAATTCAACACCTGAACCTGAATTTTCTGTTTTGCTTTCAATTCACTGTAAATAGAAGAAAAAAGTAAGAATAAAAAATTAAAATTCTCTGACTTTCCAATAGACTTGGGTCTATTATTCTCTGCAATAAATTAGCAGAGATAAAATGATAAAATAACTAATCCATCACAATTGGTAGAACCACACTGGGTGCTGGCTGGTTTTGGTGACAGTATCACAACATGATCCAAGAGAAATGCATACCAGCCTGGAAGACTGAGGAGAAGAAAGAAAAAAAGCAACTGGAATCAGGGAGCTGTAGGACATTACACACCTCTGTTACCTGAGAATGAGGAAGAACAAGAGAGACACAGAAGTCAACTGTGACGTGTTTATTCTTAAGATTTCAGATCTATTTCTTAAGATCCTTATTAACAACCTCTCACTACCCTTTCTGGCTGGAAACACTTCCCTTGAGCCAGAGCAAGGCCCTAATGTAACGTAAAGACTTCTTCCCGGACTAGTGTCCAGGGAAATGGAGAATTGATGCCATTAGCCTGTGTGCAGACCTCTTTCAGGTCATTCCAGGCTCAGGTTAATGAAAAGCACAACTCTTTCTTATCCACCCTATTTGCTGGCTTCTCAAGATGGTCATTTTGTAGTCCCACTATCATCTTCCAAGATAGGATTTTAGGGACTAAGTAAATGAAAGCCCAGGACTTAGAAAAATCACAGAGTCATTTTACCACTTGTCTCAGGCCATCTAGATAGCCCTAGACAAACCATGAAGGAGATGGTCTCTTTATTCCCTCTTAATTCCCTTTCCTGGGATAAAGCTGTTTCTCTCCTCATCTTTGTGGGGTCTCAGAGATGATCATTTTTCCATCCTTTGTGTTTTTGCAGCCCTATTAAATATCAGAGATAATCAAACTGGCCATGCTAGGACACAAGCCAGATGTTAAGCCCACTCAAACCTCTAGATGATTTTTTAAATCTTCTATTTTTGGTGTTAAAGATAGAGCCCCAAACTCCTTATTTTTATATTTTCTTTGGACCTTTATTTTCAAAACTCAGTAAAGGATGTATAATTTGATTTTTTAATAAAATGAGTTTTTGAAGTTACCTAAAGAACACGGTTTAATTTTATCCATCCCTTCAATTGTCAGTTGTCAGATTTTATCATCCCTCTCCTTTTCAAGCTGAGCTAACTTCTTACTACACTCAGTATTTAATGTCACTTTAAAAGTGACCCTAGATTTTGAAAACAAGAGGAATTCTTCAAAATTAAACCAATACAGCTAATGCAGGGAAGTTGAGATGAGCCCTCCATAGAAGTCACCTATGATTTGCATGCATATCAATGATGTATCTCCTTAAAATCTAGGCTCTCAGGCTCTGCATCAGAGATTCTGACTTATTATTTCTGGAGTGGACCCCCTGATCCTATAGTTTTTAACAGGCACCTCGAGCAACTGTGATGCTGATACTCCAAGTGACACAACTTGAGCAACACCAGAGGAAGGAACAGGATGTCCCCTTAGACATAGCAGGAAGAGTAGCTCCCAGAAATCTAACGCAGATTTGATAGAAGTGAAAGGAACCATGGCCTAAACAATGACGTTAACATGACTGAGGAGAAAAGTGTGAGGATAAACAGCAGGGGCTGTGCAGGGAGCCTTTATGAGGGAAAACATAAGCACAGCAATTTGTGACCTCACAGTGTTCAGATAGGGACTGTAGACACCCGACATGGGCAATCATGATTTCAGGGTGGTTGTTCCCCTACAACGGAGACACATATCAAGTTCTCTGTGGCCTAATGAGAGTATCCACTAAATTATCTAGTTTATTAAGCAGAGTTTTGATAATAATTTGGCAGTGTGTCATAACTCTTTACAAGGCGAAGCAGCCAACACAGACACCCTGGTCTATGTAACAGTTTTTGGATAATACAGTGACATTTTTATACACTGCCATCTTGTGAATATGATTAGCACAAATTTGTTCCTCAGAGTCTGATCAGCACTGAGCACATAACAAGTAAGTTTTTGGACCTTCAAAAGTAGATTATTATGTTCCACACTATGATCCCATCCGTGTACTTCTCTCCTACACAGACCCTGCCAGACCTGGGAAGGGAATGTCTTTGTTTGAATGACGGCTCCACCACCATGCATAAATGATTCAATGGCTTTGAATGCCAGGGTCCCTTTTGTACATGGTGATTAAACTTCATGAAAAGGAGGTAAAAATAAACAAGCATATAAAATTCCTTTACATAGTTTGGTTTTAATTTCCATTAAAATTTCCCTAATAGTCCCCCTGCCTAGCAGCTAGCTGAGCTCACTCTTTATTACTTTTATATAAGTTAACATTGTTTGAGATTACAAACAACTAATACTATACATGTGCCCTTGTGTCTCTGTGTGCATGTGTGTTTGTGTGTGTGTGTGTGTGTGTGTGTGTGTGTGTGTGAGAGAGAGAGAGAGAGAGAGAGAGAGAGAGAGAGAGAGAGAAACCAAAAAAAATTAGAAAATTAGAAGTGGTTATCTCTGAGTGGTATATGAAATTTTCTTTTGTCTTCAGTGTTTTTCAAACTTACATACACAATCAATACTTAATGTTTTCAACCTTCCCATTAAATATCTCATTAATCTAATTCAACGATTCTTAAATTTGTCTGCAAACTAGAATCATCTGGGGAGTTTCTAAAAAGTGAAATGCCTGGGATGTACTCCGGAGTAATTAATCAGAAGCTCTGATGGCAGGCCCTAGGCATCAGTATTTTTTTTTTTTAAAGCTCCCCAGAAAACTCCATCTTGCAGCAGAAGTTGAGAATCTCTGGTGTAATTCTAATGTACTGAAACTTAGTTCCTTCAGGAATCAAGAGATAACACCTAATCAAAGTATGTAACATCTTGAGATTTAAATAATTTTTTCCCAGGTATCTTAAAAATAGTTTACTAAATCTTGCCACAAATCAAAGTGGCTAATTTTTCCAGGATCAGTATTTAGTATAATTTCAAAATCTCTGGTTTTATTTATCCTGTTTAGCCTTAAAGAAATCTCAATCTCTGAAAATATGGATTAAGGATACCATGTTTTTAATAGAAACTGAAGAAGCTCAGATGGCCAGTTCTTTGAGAGAGTTCCTGAGGACCTCCTGAGGTATCAGTGATGGTTAATCACATCAAGTTGGGGAATGAAAGACCCACTCAGACATCAGAAAGCGTTCTGGTGGGAAGATAGTTGAAGACACACCAATATCGAGTCATTGGCTTGAAAACGGACAGACAGATGGCAGGTCATCAGGAGACTATCACAAAATTAAACACTATTATACAGTTGATTAGCAACAGCAAGAGTCAACAATAAGCTACAGGAGACATCTCAGAAGCAGGGTGGATTATCAAGGTGGGGATTCTATTGGTAGAAAATGGGTAAACATCCAGGAATGCAGATGGTTGACTTAGGGAGACTGGAATTAGGTAACCAGAGCAGGACTCTAGTATAGGCAAGAGGAATTACTTGGCCCTGATTCACCAGGTATTATGGAATTTAGTTTTTTTTAAGACAGGGATCTAGTTACTGAGGTTTGAGAGAAAAGACAAAAACCATGAAAACAAATGGATACACAAAGTTCGGTTCAATCTAGCAGTAAAGCTGGCTCTGGAAACTTCCTCCATTCTGCCCAAGAAACAAAATCCATGTCATCCCTATGGCAGCGCTTATCTTCTTGTGGAAGAAAAGCAGCACCACCTCTAGGAGTTTTAAGGATACAGAGAATGTTATTTCAGAGTCTACTGAGAATGTCCGTGGCTTACAAGGGTGCTAAACGCAGGAGGAAGGTACTGCTCCTCTAGAAAATCCCAGCTGGGATAGTGGGAATCACCCTGGAGATGGCCTTGTCCCTTAGCATATCTGCTCAGTCACACCCATGTCAAATCAATCACCAACCTCTGTCAATTCTAACTCAATAGTAGCACTTACAAAGTATCCTATTAACTCAATCCCTTTGTAATTGCCCTAATTGAGGCTGACATCTCTCTCATGTTAATTACTACATCAACCTCCTAATGGGTCCCTCTGCTTCTTCAAATCCACCGTAGACACGGATATTTCTGAGCATGACCTGTATTTTTCTGGTTTCTCTCTTTGCATGCTATTTAGAAGTATAGCTTCCTATAAATGTCTCCTCGGAGCAGTTCTGGGAGTCCCAGGGATATTCTACATGAGCTAATGAATAAGACCCATCCGTCTCTAGGTTCTACTGTGTGTAGAAACAATTGTGCCTTTCTTCTGTTCTAGCCAACTGATTCTAATGTCATCATGTCTTCTGGATATTATGAGCCCTTTCCAGGCACTGCTATATTTTCTGGAACCCAAAGAGCACCACCAGGGCACTGTTTCCATCTGATTCTCCAACTATCTGCAGATAGCCCAAAGTCCTCAAGGCATGATTATCAATAGTCAAGAAAGTATTAACAATTTGTTCTAGGGTCATAGAAAAACCAACTTAGTAACGCATAAGAGTGTCATTATTCTTTCATTGTGTTTGAAGACACGATTATATAAGTCCCACCTCCAAGCTAAATTCCCTATTATCCTTTTATGGCCACCATCTAAACTCTCATCCAGCTCCCCAGGAAAAGAAGGGAAGAAAGCACTTAGCAGGGCATACAGGGAGACCTATTCCTTTTCAGAATGTCTAGAATAAGATACCTATCCGAGGCCATGGCTGACGGACAAATAGGAATCCATAAGCCAGTTAAAGAGTAGACAGACATCTGGATGGTGTTTAGTCATTGAGACCTTTCGCTGCCCCCACTTGTTCTAATTTTCTTAGCTTATTTTAGGGGCTGGGTAGCAGGTAGTAAGTGGAGAATAAATTATTGATTTTACAGAGCTGCCGTGAGAATTTGAAATGAGCACCTCAAGGCTTCTTTATTTATTTTTACAAATTCCTTTCTTTCCCCAGAGGCAGACAAAATAGTCTGATGCTGGTGGTGACACAGGTGATATGCAAGAAGTAAATCTTAGGCAGGTAGAGGAGGGAACTCCTGTAGCTTTCCAGATCTTGATCTCCCAGGACAAGACCTCAGAAACTTTATAGGTGTTTCAAGCAGCAAGATATTAAAGACATTTTTTTTTTAACTTGTGAGAAGCCTGGAGGTTAGGTAGGGAGGCACCAATCCCTTTGTGGACCTGAAGTTGAAAATTCAAAAACCTTGTCTTTTTAATTGAGAGTGTGTGGGGTTACTTCTCTGGTTTATTTAAGTTTACTTCCTTTTGTTTATACCCTGCTATCACAGTAGAGTCTGGTTTGAACATTCAACCTGGTTGCAAATATACTAAGAAATATAAGAAATAGGATACCTAGGACAGTTTGCTACACGGGATCAAGGATCCCTCTCCCTCAAAGTCTCATCCCTAAGGGGAACATGGATCATTAGAGACAAAAATCGGGTCAGGAATCCTTTCCTTTCAGAGCATCTGAATTCTGTTCCATTACAGAAGGTTGCTATTGAGCCTACAGACTTAAAGTCCTTTGGAGGATGGTGGCAGAGATGGTGGGACCTCTCCCTAGAAAGTCTGAGAGATACCTTGAACATTCCCAGGGCTTTTGTGGGAACTAGCTGGCTGTTATTTGAGTTCATCAATGCAGGTCATTCAGCTGAAATTAAAGACAGATTCTATCCAGCTTCATAGATAAGCAGAAAAAATGACCATAGATGATCCAAGAGAATTTACAATTATGCCCTGACCAAAGCCATTGGTTTATTGTGAGTCTTGGAAAAGGATTGCCATTTTGTGATCATCAGTGAGACGTCTGAGGAGCAGTTTCCAGTATCCTCAGGAAGAGCCAGATCAGTAGGTTTTTAGAAGAATGTCTCATGAAACCTCAGACCTGACATGATTCAGGCTGAGCTCGCGGACAGAGTGTCTTCTGATCTCCATGCTGACAACCAGCATACTTCGTGCATTCTGCATTGCTTCCCTCTTCTGTCTGGGGCCTCTACAACCACTTGGTTTCTTGTCTCAACCCCAAGCAAGGGCTGCCATCGTGCTTTCTCAGTAAGTCAAACTATGTCTCACTCTGAGATATTTTGGAGTTTGGATGGGGAGAAAAAAGTTACATAGGTGACCCAAGTGAGGCTGTTGACTCTACAACCCGCTCCTCTAAAACAGAATTAAGAGGAAAACCTACCAAAGGCCATAACCTACATTTGTTTTTACTTATTTTTCTAAGTATTTTTCCACTCGTTGTTTCAATGATAGTCCAATAATTCTCCATCTCCTGAATCTTGACCATTCTCTCCTCCTTGTTATCTATATTAGCATGCAAATAGATGGTTATTATTTTTACCTTAAAACAATAATGTGGCCCTATCTCCTTTTAGTCTATGGGGCTATTTTTCTGCTCCCATTTACAATAATGCTTCCATTCTTTCCTGACGCAATACAAACTCCTTTCAGCCAGACCACAGCAAGCTCACCAACGACCTCTGTGCTGATGGATCCCATGGCCATTCTCAGTCCTCATGTTACCCAGTCTATCAGCAGCAGTTGAGGTTGCGGATCACTCTACCCTTTAAACACTTGCTTTATGTGGTTTTCAGAATATCCTTCACTTTTGGTTCTTCTATCTAACTAGTTACTGCTTTTCTGTTATTTTTGCTGGTTGCTCATTTTTCTGATCCTTAAACTCGAGAGTAAAGCAGGACTCAGGCTTTACAGCTTTTCTTTGCTTTATTTAAAATAACCTCCTAAGTGTTTCCATCTAATATCATGGCTTTAAATACCATCTATATAGTGTTGATGCCCATATTTCTTTTTCTAGCTCTCATTTCCTCTCATTCCTCATTTGCGTATCTAGCTTCTCCCTGGACATCCCTGTGTAGATGTCAAATGGGCACTTTAAACTTACGTCTGAAACCAAGGTTTTGTTTGTAACTACCACTATTTTTTTCCTCCAACCTCATATCCCATATTGGCAATGAAAACTCCATCTTTCCAGACACTCAGACAAAAACCCACCAGCAAAGTACGTGGCGCTACTTTTCAACATATGCCCAGAACCCTGCCCTGTCTCACAACCTGTACTGCTATCACTCTCGTCCAAACTATTTTTATTTCTTCCCAGCACTATTACAACAGCTTCCTAACTGTTCTCCGTGCTTCATCCATGCTCCCCACCTCTCCTCCTGTGTGTCGTAAAATCTTGTTTTTCAATTTTTCTTTTTTTTCAATTTAGAAGTAATTTACATACCATGTAATTTACTCTTTAAAGTGTACGATTCAGTGGTTTTTGGTATATTCACAAAGTTCTGCAAACATCGACTCTATACAGGTCCAGAACATTTTCATCACTCTAGTAAGAAACTCCAGCCCATTATAAGTCACTGCTCATAGTCCTCCAACCCCTTGCCCCAGCAATCTCGAACAACTCTGTCTCTATCATTCCTTCTACTTTGATTTCATATGAATGATTCATATCACATTTGCCTTTTGTGTCTGGTTTTTCATTTGCCATAACATTTTCAACATTGATCCATGTTGTATTAGAAATCACTTGTTCAGGGGATCCCTGGGTGGCTCAGCAGTTTGGTGCCTGCCTTTGGTCCAGGCATGATCCTGGAGTCCCGGGATCGAGTCCCATATCGGGCTCCCTGCACGGAGCCTGCTTCTCCCTCTGCCTGTGTCTCTGCCTCTTTCTCTGTGTGTGTCTATCATGAATAAATAAATAAATAAATAAAATCTTAAAAAAAAGAAATCACTTGTTTTCTTCTTTTTCTTCTTCTTTCTTCTTCTTCTTCTTTTCTTCTTCTTCTTCTTCTTCTTCTTCTTCTTCTTCTTCTTCTTCTTCTTCTTCTTTTTAAGATTTCATTCCTTCTTCTGATTGACATTTCATTGTATAGAGATACTACTTTTTGTTTACTCATTAGTGATGGGCTTTGGGGTTGTTTCTACCATTTCACTACAGTGAACAGTGCTGATGTTTATGTTCACAATCCAGTTTTTTTCAGGACCTGTATCTTTACTTGTCTTGGATATACACCTAGGAGTAGAATTTCTGAGTCCTAGGTTAACTCTAAATTTAGCTTGCGTAGAAATTGTTGACAATTTTCCAAAGTGACTATATACCATTTTACATTTCCACCAGCAGTGTATGAGGCAACTATAAATTCATAACACAACAACTAGAGCTGTGGTACCCAACAAGGTAGCCCCTAGCTGTGTAGAGCTACTGAGCACTTGAAATGTGGGAAGCCCTAATTGAGATATGCTTTGATGTAAAATAAATGACAAATTTCCAAGGCTTAGTTTTAAAAAAAAATCTAATCTATGCCATTAATGATAGTTTATGTTTTTTACACATTGAAAATATATAGTATTTTGAGATACTGGTCTAAACAAAATATATTATTAAAATGAATTTTATCTAAAATATTTACTTTTTTTAGTATAATAGAAAATCTCAAGTTATAGAAGTAACCATAACATGAAAATATAGCAGTGAGTTAGAGTAATCCTTAAAACACTGAACTGTAACTCTTCTCTTTAAAACTCTCCAATGGCTTCTCAGCTCACTCAGAATGAAGTTTAAAATCTTTATAATGGTCTGTAAGACCCTAACACTCTGGACTGCTACCATCTTGCTCAATTTCACCACACTGGCCTCAGAGTCTTTACACTTGTCATTTCCTCTGTATGGCATGCTATTCCCCAAGAGAGCCACTTGGCTTGCTTCCATATTGTCAGGATTCAGCTAAAATATTACTTCATTGGTGAAGGCTTCCTGACCACCCTATTATTTATTTACCCCTCTTCCACACTGCCTCTCTGTCCTCTGTCCCTACTTTATTTTCTTCATATTTGTTTAACACCATTTTACTAACATATTCATCTATTAATTGATTCTCTTTCTCAAGAATTTAAGCTCCAGTGCGGGGTCTCTGGCATTTTGTACTAGAATCCACAATGCAGAAAACAGCATCTGGAACATGGTAGGTATTCCAGAGTTATCTGCTGAACAAAATTTGAATAAGCAATACCTTGTACACTTATATGCGATTATTTTTTCACTATTACCATTTTATAGATGAAAACTTGAAGCAATACAAGTTAGTGACTTTTGCAAGGCTATGTAGTTTAGAATTATAGGTTTTGAACTGGAAACTCAAGTCTTGAATTTGTACTTGGATTTGCATCATGTCACTGGACATGATGAAATTTCTTTCATGAATCCTTTCAAGTTTTTACTATGGACCAGGTACCATTTTGGTGTAATGGCTCACTATTTTTCTACTCTAAAAGGATAACAGCTTCAGTTCAAGATAACACTTAAAAATTTTATCAGTCATACAAATGTTTTAATCTGCCATTAAAATTCTTTGTAAAAATTACATTACTGTCAAGCATACCTAATGGAGTTGCTCTAAGTTTGTGGTGACATATTTACTCTAGGTTTAAAGGACATTGTAAACTGTAAAGTGCTATTCAAATGTGATGTACCAAGCCACTCTGTAGTGACAGTGTGTCCTCAATGTGTATTTCTTGAATGTCTGAGCTCTATTTCAGCCAGCATGAATTCTAGTGTTCCCTTTACTTTTATCTATAAGAATACCTCTTCTTCACAGCTTTCACAGTCTGACTTCCTTGGCTCTTGAGCATAAATTATCAATGAAAGCAACCTCGCCCATTCGTGGGTTGCATGCCACATTAGAATCTGCACTTTGTTACCTGCTCCTCGGCTGATTTTGAGGTGGGAACTATTCCTATTCCAGGTAATATGCCTGCCTGTCAAGGTATACTCAGAGAAAGAGACTTCTACTTCAGGGTGTGCTGAGCTCTGTCATCGAGTGAGTGACAGCTAAAAACTTAAGCTAACTTTACCTGTCAAAGCAGTTATCCAAATGCAAACTGTGAAAATGCCTTTGCTCACTAATTACAGGTAAGCAAGTCAATCTAAAACGTGGATTACTTCCTACAAGCTATAGGTAGATTTCTGCAAATACATGTTTAGACAGACTATTCCAGTGAAGGCAGAAAATCTTTCCCAAGGTCATATGAGAAAAAGGCACACTTGCCACTAAAATTTTTTACCCATCACTTGAACCAAAGATTTCATATTCTTACTTTCTAGTTTTTCTATGCACTAAAACACAAAACTCAGCTTAAGGCATGTAGATCGAGTTGACAAGAGAAAAACTGTAATGGGAAAGGAAAAACAAGACTTGAAGAACAGACTGAATTAATATTTTCTCCTATTGTTCAGTGAACAGTTGAGTTGACAATACTTATTGTGTTCAGTGTTTTATTTTAACTAGGGTATTGGGAACTGGGAATGCATGTTATCTTAGAAACAATCTCACGAATGCTGGCTGGATTCCCAAGTATTCCATCAAAACTTTAACTCATGATGTAATTAATTGTGAATGAGAGAAATTAATGCTCGGGAATAAATATTTTTTTAAAATATAGTAAGTTAAAAAATTAAAAAATAAAATATAGTAAGTATTTAAATATCTCTAGAATATAAAAGTCTTTAAATGTAGATATAAAACACTGGTAATTTTTTAAAAAGTAAGATTACTGACACACTGGTTAAGCTGTGGTTGTAGATAAAGCACAGAGGAGATTTTTGTGTTTGGGACTTTGGGCATTTCCAAGGGCTGTAGAGGCTAAGATGCTATGTCTTTATTGTGCCTTATTTTGCCTCTAACTCAGAAGTTCTCTTTCTTCTTCTTCTTCTTCTTCTTCTTCTTCTTCTTCTTCTTCTTCTTCTTCTTCTTCTTTCTTTTTTGATAAACATGTCTCAACCACAAATATCAATCTCTTTCCATCAGCTCTATCTTTTTTTGAATTCATAAAGGGATTCCATCTACTCTATTCTCAAACATTTACACCTAGAAATATATGCAATTTATTCAATTGCTAAAGCAAAATTTCCTTGGATTTTTTTTTATAGTTTCATGATTTCTTCAGGTCTACTCTAGTGGGTTGTTTTTATCTTTCTTCAAAGTTCTCAGAATGTGTTGGCCTCAGCTTGAGTCCATACTATAGCCAAGTAGAGTCAGGACTCACACCAACCTGTATCATGCCAAGTCCAAGCATCCTCCCTCCAAAAGGACCTTCCAGTTGATAATTGTTTTCTTAGACTCTTTGGCACTCATTCCATCAAAGTCAAGGCTAATAATTGCCTAAATGGCTGAGTTTCTCTCACTGTAGTTGGCCAAGAATCCAGGATGGACCTCTAGAGACACATGGAGTCATTTTTTATTTGGAGACAGGTGGTCCTAGACTTTAATTCAACTATTTCTCCTTACTGAGTAGTCTTAACAAATCATTTTCACTTTTCTGAGCCTCAGTGGTCTCATCTGCTAAGGAAGGATCCTAAAATGCTATGTAATGTTTATAAAGTACCATGAAAAGTTTAGGTCTATAGATGGAAAGTGCTCAGTAAATGTTAATTTCCTCCTCTCACTTCTTTCTGAACCTCTATTGTAGAAAATTCCAGAACAGAGAAAGCTGACACCCAGCTGTGAAACACTGTTACAGAAAAGAGGTCTTAAAAGCCATTTCCCTAGGAGGGTCTGAGTGCTCTTCCCTCTGCCAACAGCAGGAAAAGGAGGCCCTGGGGTCTGCAGGAAGGACTCAGCGTTGCTGCATAGGACTGTGCAGACAGACCCACATGAGGGCAAATGGCAAGGGAGAGGAAGAGGGACTGAAAGATGGCTTCAGCTCTGCTTGCCAAACCTAGTCTTGGCTCAAGATCACTCTCAGACTGGAGGAAATGACACCTTTGTCAAAAGGGTTTGCTCAGAAAGATACATTTTTAGCAATTTTTCTGTCTGGAGAGGGCATCCTTTTCAAGAACAAAAAGGCAGCATTGCCAAGTGCTCAAAGAGGCCTTGAGGAACAAGTCTCATTGTCAGTGATCTTGGAGCTGTTCAGATCCCACAGGAAAAGGGAATTTTCACATTAGAGCGGGAGGAAGGATGAAATCTTTCCGAACCCAGCTTTGGTATGGAATGACTAGTTCCTCTAAGAGATATTTGCAAATTAATGACTAATTATTATAGATTATCAAGCACAGGGATTATGTATTTATCCATAGTTATATTTTAAATCCTGAATTTTCATAAATTAGATTCAAATTCATAAAGAAAACACCCTATACCATTTACATCTATAGAGCTGCAAGCTCTGAGCTTTTTAGGTAAGCTTTTTATTTCAAGAAAACTGTGGATTCACATATACTTGTAAAAAATCATTCAGAGATCCTGGATATCCTCTACAAAGTTTTTCCTGATGTTGAACCTCATAAAACACAGCACAATATCACAATTAGCATATGGCATTGTTTCAGTCAAGATACAGAACATTTCCCTTACCACAAGAATCACCCATACAATCTTGCTCTTTTGTAAGGACACTCCCCTTCCCCTCCTTAAGCCTAGCAACCACTAATCTCTCTTTCTATCATGTTAATATTTCAAGATTATGTAAATGGAATCATAAAATATAGGATTATTTGAGATTGCCCCCCCCCCCAGAAAAAAAAGATTGATCATGGACACTGGTCAAGGCTATATATCAGTAGCTCATTTCTTTTTATTGCCGGGTAATAGCCTTGGTTTGGACAGACCATACCTCAGTGTCTGATCATTCATCCATTGAAGGGCATATGGGTGGTTTCTAGCTTTTAGGTCTTACCAGTAGACATTTACTGCTGTAAGAAATTGTGTATAGGTTTACATATGAGTATGCATCATCATTTCTCTGAAAAACACTGAGGAGTGGTAGGTCATATGGTAAGCACATGTTTGTTTGTTGAAGCAACGAACATATTTTGCATAGTGGCTTAGCATTCCTACCAATGAGGTATGAGTGATCCAGCTTCCCATCTTTATCAGCATTATTTTTGTCAATAGGTTCTACTTTAGACATTCCTTTTTTTATTTTATTTATTTATTTATTTATTTATTTATTTATTTATTTATTTATTATTTATGAGAGACATAGAGAGAGAGGCAGAGACACAGGTAGAGGGAGAAGCAGGCTCCATGCAGGGAACCCCGACATGGGACTCGATTCTGGGTCCCCAGGATCCCGCCCTGGGCCGAAGGTGGTGCTAAACTGCTGAGCTACTGGGGCTGCCCGACTTTAGACATTCTGATAGGCATGTAGTGATATCTAATGGTGGTTTTAATGTGTGTTTCTCTAATGGCTAATAAAGTTGAACATCTTTTCATGTACTTATTCTTACTGTCCATTTGCCTATTTTTTTTAGTAAAATATCTCTAACTTCCTCCTATTTTCTAACTGAATTATTTTTTCATTATTGCTAAGTAGGGGTTGAAGAGTAGGTTCCCCACTTTGACTCCACTGACACCCAAGGTGGAGAGTGCTCCTTGTTACCGACCATCAGGTGTCAGCTCCCATGTGGTCCCCACAGACACAATACCCAGGGAAGGGCACATTACCAGCCAAGAGGGATCAAAGTCCCAGATCTCTGCTTGGTCCCAGAATGATACCATTCTGATGGATGGTGGAGCACCTGATCATGACCTCGTGAGGGTGGATCTGGGCTCAGCACTCAGCCTTTGCCGGCTTGGATGACAATGCAGTCAGTTTTTTTTCCCTGCGGTGTTTAGCTGAATTAGAGCATTAATTTCCTTCAAGTTTTCTTCTTGCATGGCCGCCCCTTTCCTAGTCTTTCGGCTAGGGAGAGAGCATGTTTTTGTTCTCATTTTTTGTCTGCATTCATTTGCTTTATGAGGCAAAAAGAACACCCAATGACTTTACTCTTCTGTCAAGCCTCAAGTTCTAAGGTCCCTAGCCAGTCTGCCTTCTTATCTCTAGCTTTCAGTCTTCATAAGTTTGTTTTATGTGTCATGTCCACAGATTTTAGCTGTACATAAAAGGTAAAAGAGAGCTACTCCATCGTGTTGGAAGATGAAGTCCCTAAACACAAGCCAAAGGTTTTCTAAGTGACCCTGGAAAGGACATTGTGCTTATTCATAACTCTGTCATATGTAGAACTTGACCTTGTCATGTTATCCTTTTGGGTATTTACAAGAAATCTTTTTTAAAAAATAGAAAATAAATCTTTAAAATGAGAAATATTTTACTAGCTTTTTGGTAACTGTCAGTATTGACTGTGTTTACTTTGAAAATTCTAATAAGGGTTATGCTTTTGACTTTCACATAAACCTTCTTTATACCCAGGCAACTTAATTATGTCACTTTGCAATTTTCATTATTCTGTGTGTGCAAGTGTGTATATGTGTTTCTCTCATCCTCATTCCATCTACTCATCAGCAAGAGATGAAAAATGCCAGATTTGCAAAGGAATGGTAGGACCTTCTTCCATGCCCAGACAGTAATTAGTGAAAAAGGGTCAGCCTATTTAGAATGGGAGAGGTTTGCATTTATGTAGATGGTGGCCAGTCCTTTCACATGTGTTTCACATGAATAGATCTCTATGCATTATTACATCGTTTATATATTCCACTCAGGGTTACCAAGTCTCAAAGCTGAAGTTTAATTTATAAGCACTGTCTAAATATCTTATTTATTTATTTGTGACAGACACACAGAGAGAAGCAGAGACATGAAGGGAGAAGCAGGATCCTCGCAGGGAGCCGGATGTGGGACTGGATCCTGAACCCAAGGATCATGCCCTGAGCCAAAGGCAGACACTCAACCACTAAGCCACCTAGGTGTCTTTACACACACTTTTTACACTGTCAAAACCCTTGGAACTTTCTGAAGAAATGAGTGTTTCAAATAGCATACAAAACACTATAAGTAGAAGTATGTGTTACAGTTAGGGTACCTGGGTGGTGCAGTCAGTTGAGTGTCCCACTCTTGGTTTTGGCTCAGGTCGTGATCTCTTGGGTCAGGACATCAAACTCTGCATTGGGCTCCACACTCAGCAGAGAGTCTGCTTGAAGATTACCCCCCCCCACCCACACACACACAGTCTATCTCTAAAATAACTTAAAAAACAAGAAATATATATTATGGTGTCTTGTAAGAATTTATGAATAATTGTGATGAGAGAGATGATTGGGCTCTTGGGTTTTGTATGAGCTATCTTGGTGGGATAAGTACCCAATCTCAAAATTTCTAGGAGAAGAAGTGATAGGGCTCTCTTTCACCACAAGCTCTCATAGAGCAGGGGCTACATTGCATTCTTCGTGGTGTGTCCTACACCAAGGAGTCAATATGTTTGTTAAATGAATAAATCAATGAAAAAACTTATTTTTACCTTATAATTGCTGATCCCTCCAGAAATTAAACGAAGAGAGAGGCCACTTGTATTGGCACAGACATTTCTTTAAGAGAATTAAAAGGTATACTCAGAAAGCATCTCTGGGGGACTTCCTAGAAAATAATTTTTATGTACCACTTCAGCTCCCATAAAAGGAGTGATCCACAGATCAGGAATTATAGACCAGAACTTTCCCTGAAAGTAAAAGGGAATCTATCTGATAAACTTGGGTGAAGATCAAGCTTGACTCATCCTCCTTTCACCACTTCGCTTTCTTATTGTTGACACTGGATATTTTCCAGGCCCAGAGGGGCATCCTCTACAGAAATGCGTTCACATTTCTCACATGGTTATGGATCTATTGATCTGGTCAGCAGAGGCTGGGATGCTGTTTGTGCTCAGTAAATGCCGAGTACATCTTTCAGACTTTACCAGGAAACAGAATGTCATTAGGAGCTTTGGCTGTGAATATAATGGACCCTCGAGGGACTTGAGTAAAAGGGCACAATGAGAATTTCTAGCTGAAGTTCACATCTTCTACCTCCCCACCCTGACCCCATGTCATTATTTCTTCTGCTGGGTTTCTGGGTTCCTGGAGGTGATGACAATGGTGCCCATGCCTTTCAAAATGTGCTTACTCTTATTGAGGAAATTGTATGCCAAGCAGTATCTCTATGTACACCTATACATTTTCTTTTTAAAGAGAGGGTCTTATGGGTTTCTTCATATTTTTAAAAGACTTGGCTACCTACATAAATGCATTGCACAATTAGACTGTGAATTAAAGTGGTGGTAGAAAGGGTTGATAATATGCTGCCAACAGAGCTAAGTCAAGCTGGTTCCTTCTGGCAGACAATGGAAGGCTCTGATGTCTAGATGCTAAGGTTTTTCTAAGTCCTGTCATAATCTTGCCACCAGGTAAATATTACAATAAAAAAAACTCTCAAAAACTCTGCCATACATACAAACATGCATTAATAACCAAGAATTGAAAGTCCTAAAAAGAATATGCTATCTGTCCAAAGCAAAGGCCAAGGAAATTCTTGAGAATCTAAATGGACTGGGAATGCTTGGAGGACTCTGTGTCAGTTCACAATACCTGCCTAGTGAGCACACGTACCCCATCTACACACCAAATAAAAAAAAGAAGAAGAAGCCAACCATGTCTATACAACAGAAAACTCCCTTCCTCTCCC
This sequence comes from Nyctereutes procyonoides, assembly GCF_905146905.1. Taxonomy (NCBI): domain Eukaryota; kingdom Metazoa; phylum Chordata; class Mammalia; order Carnivora; family Canidae; genus Nyctereutes; species Nyctereutes procyonoides. The sequence goes on from NW_026575052.1 coordinate 40,542,760, forward strand.
CTACAACTTGATCAATATAAAATTTTACAGCTCAAACATTACTAAATAATGTGATTCTGAAACCCATGTAACCTCCATCTACAAGAAGATGAAAAAGTACGTTAAAGCTTGGTGCTGGGGATCCCCAGGTGGCTCAGTGGTTTAGCGCCTACCTCAGCCCAGGATGTGATTCCGGAGTCGCGGAATCGAGTCCCGCATCAGGCTCCCTGCGTGGAGTCTGCTTCTCCCTCTGCCTGTGTCTCTGCCTCTCTCTCTCTCTCTCTCTCTCTCTCTCTCTCTCTCTCTCTCTTTCTCTGTCCCTTATGAATAAATAAGTAAAATCTTTAAAAAAAAACTTGGTGAAATATGGCAGAGATGAAGAAGATTTTAAGTGACAGACACACTAAGTAGGGAAAATTGGATCAAGTGCAATAACTAGACTAGGAATTAAAACATCTATATTTTAACTTTTTCAGCAGCAGGCCAAGTATCAAACCAAAGCTAAGTGGAGGGGTAAGCAGAACAGAAGAAAGTGCTTTTGAGTGGATACCATACCCAGTTTGATCCCAGAGGATAACCCAGGATAGGATCGGGCAATTACCTAATGAAGTATGGAGAGCAGCACGGTGGAAAGAATGCAGGGAAGATTCTGCCAAGTTCTGACATCTGAGGTGTGAGGATATTAGCTTTGCCAAGTCTAGAAAGACCAGTCAGCAAGGGATTCCTCACACAAGTGCTCTTATTTGTAAGGAGTGGAGGCTCAGTGACCAAAACCCAGTGCCTGTACACATAATGGGCCTTAAGATGAGTTGAAAAGGGAGAGAATGGAACTAAAATGAGAGCATCAAGCATTATTCTCCAGCGTGGTCCTAACTAGCATCATGTGAAGCTACTGGGGTCCACAGCTCCTCCAGGCATGATTACTTTTATGCATTTGAATAATTTTCCCTCTAGTCCTCTGAATGCTTAGCTGAGACCCTGCTCATGCAGGTTAATGGAAGAAAAACAAACAGAAGTGTGTGTACCTTATGAATCTAAGGGGAAGGCCTGAGGGGGAACGATGAACTCCCCAAGGTGACTTAGAATTCAGATCTAAGTATCATCTCAGTAGGGAATGGGCGGAGGGGGCTCTTAGGGGCCACTTAGAGGACAGCAAATGATTTTTAGGAAAGATGAATGGCTCCTTAGAAGAAATGATGGGAGGTGTGATAGTTTGTGATGTTTGTCTGGATGTAGTGTGGACTTCCTCCCATGACAAGAGTCTCTCTTCCCTGTTGGCGAAACTCTGAGGGATGAGATTCATGACAAGGGATTTCTTTTTGGAGGATCTGTCTTTAGGCAGATGAAGGAGTTGAGAAGAAAGCTCGAGCCTGCATTTACTGTTGTCAAGTGCCACCAGCTTAAAATAATCCATATGCCAAAGTGGCATTTTTTGAGGTGGCAAATTCTGACATGGTCCACTTTAGTCCAGACAGACTCTGACAGTGCATGTGACTCAGCACATGTTAGTTTTCAGGGAAGGAGAGGCTACATCAGGGTAAAGGCCAGGGAAGCTGGATTGAAGATTCCAATGAGAATCAAATCCCAGGGGATCCCTGGGTGGCTCAGTAGTTAAGCGCCTGCCTTCAGTCCAGGGTGGGATCCTGGAGTCCCGGGATCAAGTTCCACATCAGGCTCCCTGCGTGGAGCCTGCTTCTCCCTCTGCCTGTGTCTCTGCCTCTCTCTCTCTCTCTCTCTCTCTCTCTCTGTGTGTGTGTGTGTGTTTTTTTTTCCTACTCCCCACCTGTCCCCCTGTTGCCACAGAAGCAGGGTCCCTGTCCCGCTCCCTAATACGTGTAAAATTTGTACAAAATATATTCTATGAAAATGATTTGTAATCTGTAGATTTAATACCTGGGAGATGTCTTGAGATGTAAAATCCTATCCTTTGGGTTGTGGGGTTTTTTGTTTTCTCCAAATAAATCTGATCTTTAAAGTTCAAAAAAAAATGTGTCTCCCATGAATAAATAAATAAAACCTTAAAAAAAAGAGAGAGAGAGAGAGAGAGAATCAAATCCCTTCCTGGTGCAGCTGGCCATCCTAGGTGTTTTAACCACCAGGTTGTCCACACGTCTGACTTGCTATTTATGCTTTGTGACAAAGCAGCAGTGAATGTCATCCCGCATAAGAGCTTGGAGACCACGCACGTAATAGTGAGAGTTTCTTTTATCCTTTGTCTGGATTTGAGCTAGCACAGGGAACCCAAAAACTCAATCAACTCTTCCTATCCCCAACTTCTCAGTGAGCAATGGGACAGTCACCAAGTGTTCCCTCCTTTAATCTGTGGAAAGTTGACGAGCATCTGAGTTCAATTTTTCATAAACCATTCATAGCACCATAAATTAATTTTTTCCTTGCCTCTGCCACCTACTTAGGTATGGTATCTTCCCCTCTTTTTACGGATCCAGTGTCAGAAAATTACACAGGCATAGTTCCATGAATCTAGTGTCCATGTGTGGATTAGTAATTTTATAGCAACAAAGAAATGTATTAAAGGAGAATGTATAAGGCGCCTGGGTGGCTCAGCCAGATGGGCATCTGCCTTCAGTTCAGGTCTTGAGCACAGAATCCTAAAATCCAGCTCCATCCCCTGCCCTGGTGGGGTTCTCTGCTCAGCAGGGAGCCTGCATCTCCGTCTGCCCCTCCCCCACTCGTGAGCACCCTTGCTCGCTCACTCTCTCTCTCAAATAAAATCTTTTTATAAAATAAAGTAGAATGTGCAGTAAATGCTGAACAACAACAACAAAAAATAATCATCGCTCTAGGAATACATATCGCTTCATAAAAAATACTTTAGTCATGTTTTCTAAGTAACTTAATAATGTTTTAACATTAGGGATCCTGGAACAAACTCACACTTCAGAATTTATTAGACATTGGTCTTTTATATTTGACTAAAGACAGTTTTGATAACATAGTACATTCATGATCAATCTGTTATTTCTCACCAGATTTTTCTTCCAACCTTCTTAATTTTAAAATTCATAGATCTTTCAAGGGCAGAGCAGTACATCTGTTTCTTATTCATTTACATTTTGTTTGTTGTGATGTTTAATACAAGCTCTTAGAAGTTCCAGAAGCTTTTGGCTTTTATGGAAGACATTAACTTTTCTTTTTTCCCTTTGAATAAGTCTGAAATACTTTACAAAGAATAAAAACAAACCAGATCTCCAAAGCTTCTAGTTTAATTTGAAATACAAACCCAAAGCCTGAAGTAGTTGTTCAGAGTTGGCACAGTGCATCCTCCCAGGACTGTAGTTAAGGACCTCAAGAAGTCTTATTTTTCAGCCCACAGTTAAACTGCAGTATTTATTTATTGTTAGTGTGGAGATGTTTCAATGAACCCTATGATTTTATTGAAGTGGCAATCTTTCAAAGAGAAAGTTTGAAAACTCAGATTTCAGAGCTGTTTTAGAAAATGACTTCTTGAACCAGCTCAAAAATAAATCAACCTTAACTTTGCAAAACGTCTAAGCACTACTTCTTTTCGGTGCATTAATTTACGTGAAATGGATAGAACCTAAGCTTTATTAGACCACAAAAATCCAAAAAACAAAAAACCCAGAAGTATACTTTTTGTTTCTGATTCAGACAAAGGGGATCATCTCTAGGGTTGGAAAACCAAAGGCAAACATGAAATCTATCACTTTACTAATTTCTTAAGCCCATTACTTTTATCCTTTAGTCTTTTCCCCGAGCTACCAAATTGATTTAGGTGAGGTATAGACATTCTCATATTTCCTAATAATAATCTTTTAAGTTAGCCTAATGCTTACAAATCAGATGGTCATGGGAAGTATGAGGAATGGACAGACAGATGACAATTTATCTCTTAAAATGAAGTAGATGTGAGCTCGAAGATAGAACATGCTGCACAACTCCCAAGCCTATACTCAAATCTCTTCTCTTTGGTTCAGTCTCCTATGGTTATTTTGTGAAAAATAAGGTCATATTTCATGGACATGTTTTGCCTCTCTTCAAAGAGATGCATCTTTTACACAGAGTCCACTTAGATTCTGAAGAGCTCTGAAGCTGGAGGGAAGACAGAATGCCAACAACAAAGTTGTAGCGGAGTCAGGCAATGTGAGGGATGGTGTTAACGACACAGCCGGTAGAAGACTGGGAGAGAAGACAGGACATGAATGGAGAGTGAAGGTGCTGGTGAAGTACTAGCTCCTACCTGTAAGGGTGCTTGCTCTATGCCAGGCACTACTCCATGGCTTCATGTACCTGGATTTATATAATCTTTACAACAATCCTGTGAAGTTACTATTACTCGCCCCCACACACCCCTTTTTCAACAGATCGATGAACTGAAGCACAGAGAGGTTCAATACTATGTCCAAGGTGACACTGCCAACCTACAGTGGAGCTGGAATTAAAATCCTAACAGTCTGGCTCAAAGCTCTATGCTCTTAACCACTGGGCTATGCTGCCTCTAATTTTCTACAGGAGAGAGATTTTAGGAAAGAGGACTAGATTTGCCAAATACAGAGTCCAGTTTTCTAAATGCTTGGGGGTGGGGAGGGGACAAAAGGCCAACAAAGTTTCCTGTGATCCCTTTCTTTAGTGTTCTTTCAACACAAATCATCTCTTTTACTAAGGGATAAACTAAGAAACAGAGTTTATTTAGCCAGTTGAAAAGAAAAGTGAATTCCCAACATTGGATGTCGTGTAAATAGCATAAAAAACTTAGGAAACACCAAGTTAGATTTTATAATCCAAAGAACACATTATTTCCAAATAGCAACAACAAGATAATAAAGCTTTACAATCAAAGTGCCATAAAATAAAAACTTTCAAAAAGATGCCTGTGAGAACAGTGACTGCCATTCTCCATCAGCGTAACTTTGGGAGAAATCAAACAGAAACACCTGTATTTGTGCATGATAGCAAACAGGGAAGCTGGCTTTTTGCTTTTGAGGGGGCTGCTGCTTTAGTATACTCAAGAACAATCTGAATTTTGAAGAAAGGTCTTAAAACCTTTCATGTAGGTTTAGGTGTACCTTCCATCTTGAGGATGGGATGAATGCAACCCCTCTTTCAGGGATAGAAATGCATCTGTCTGTTTGCTCTTTCTCCTTCTATCCTTGGGAAGAAAAGGACTCAGAGGGAACCAAGTCATGCCTTGAATGGTCACCTCTTGCCTCAACTAAAGTCAGCTTGTCTTGAAACATTTCTAGAAATATTCTGATCATGTTTGGTTTTGCTTTTTGGTTCAGTGAAAATATCTAATATATAAAGCTTTAAAGAAATGTCCCAGGGTGGAACCCTGGGTAAAAATGCAGTGCCCAGCGGGAACACTTGGTTATTTTGTGGCTACATGTTTTGGCATCATGGAATCCAAATAGTCCACACGTTTATTTCCTGTCTGCAGTTGGCACCCTGCACCACCACGCCCACTTCCCCAAGAGAACATCTCAAAGGTCATCACTTACATTCTTCTGGTTCACACTTTCCTAGAGTGGAGTACACTATGAGTTTCAAGGGTGATAAAATAGCAGTTCACCAAGATTTCTTGAACAGCTACTGAACTCCCACCTGGATGCTCTAAGCTGCAAAATGTAATCAAGACCACGTTCACTACAGGAGCCTTGATTTCTACAATCTAAAGCTCAGGAAGCTAGCAAACTCTTGGTGACATAGCACAGAACAATTCTATCACTGTTCCCAGCTTGAAAGGAATAAATTGAAATGTCTAAGATGTATTCTACTAGTAATCATGCATTATGTATTGTTTTTAAGATCACTCATCCAAGTAGCCATTTGGTATATTTTGGAATATGTAGTAGTATGATATTTTATACAATCCATGAAGATGTTCATTATTCTTAAATCACCAATCTTAAACATATTTCACAGGATTTAAGGATAGTGAAGCCAGTGGTTTGTATACAAAGATGTCTCCCCCCCTTTTTTTAAAGGAGAGAAGCCATGCATGATCCTTCCATAAGTCAACAGTCATTTTGTTTCATTTTGTTTTTAAAGATTTTATTTATTTATTCATGAGAGACACAGAGAGAGAGATGCAGAGACATAGGCAGAAGGAGAAACAGACTCCCCGCGGGGAGCCTGATGTGGGACTCGATCCCAGGACCCCAGGATCATGACCTGGACCAAAGGCATGTAGATGCTCAACCACTGAGCCACCCAGGTGCCCCTGTAAGTTAACATTTGTTGTCCTTTTTAAAAAGAAATGCATTCATGCCTTGCTCCCATTTGCGGAATTATTCAACCACCTTTTGACAAGAATAGTTGGAAAAAAATATTCTTTTGAGATTATAGTGGAATAACCAAAAAATTCAACAAAGACATCTGCAGTAATAGGAGAGGTGGAAATGGAGCATTAAGGCACATAGCATGTACTCACTGAATGAAGGAAGAGATGTACAGGCAAATCCCTTTTCAGCACTTTTGGTGGGATGTGGTAAGAGCCTCAGGGAGGACAGGTCCAACTTTCCTGAAAGAAACATCGTTGAGTCAGTTGTGAAGTAGATGATGGTTCAAGGTGAGATGAACTTAAACTGCCTTTAGCAACCCAACCTCTGAAAAGCTACAGCTAAGCTACCTCTTTCACCATTCCTCATCTGTACAATGGGAATAAGACCTCAGAAAGTTAGTGGGGTCAAGTAAACTCACCACCTTAAAGCATCTAACACAGGAACCAGCACACAGAAGGTGGCCCATCAAACGGGTTATCTCCGCACTGGGCTTTTCCTTCCCTACCTACCAGGGGAGGCAAGATGCGCGCCAGCAGCTCACAGGGGGGAGGAGGGTGAAGTTAGGGAGCATAAGCTCACCTAAAAAGCCCAGAGTCCTGTGGTTTTACAACAGGCAATGCATTTATTTTCTCTTTCGTTTAACAGAAATTAATAACAGGCCATCAAGTCAGGTCTCCTTGAAGTCCCAGGAAAAAAAACATTATGTTGATTTGAGGTAACTTATAAACCAAGCTTCTGGATCCCGTTAATTTCCTGCTCCGTGGCACAGCAAGAAGAATGGAGTCATTTCATATTTTTCTTTCTTATTATGGTAATTACATACAGGCACAGAAAGCAATCTGGGCAGTGTTCATGTGTCCGACTAAGCACAAAAATCCGTTTTCAGTTGCCAGTACTCATAATGGTGTTTCTACTCCAGTCAGGTTTTCAATGTTTAGTTCTTTGGGGTGTGAAGTACATACCCATGTGATGAAGAGGATGAGGGGCTGCTATGTGGGGAAGGAGGGAGGGAAGGGAAGCTGGGGGGAAGACTCCTGGGGCATCACAAGTTTGATCAGATGAGTGGAGAGGAAGGGGCTGTCCCTACACAGTTCAGAGGACCAGAGAGGTCCCATCTCCAACAAACCTCCCCACTGTGTATCATCAAGTGGAACTTTTTTCGAAGGTTCTCTTTTAAAATGCAAAACATGGTACACCTGGGTGGCTCAGCAGTTGAGCTTCTGCCTTTGGCTCAGGTCGTGATCCCAGGGTCCTAGGATCGAGTCTCACATCGGGCTCTCTGCAGGGAGCCTGCTTCTCCCTCTGCCTGTGTCTCTGCCTCCCTCTCTGTATCTCTTATAAATAAATAAAATCTTTAAAGAAAATGCAAAACACACCTGCTTTTCACACTTAAGGCAAATCCTTCTCAGTTCCCTCATTTTACTTGTGAGAAAACGGAGGCCTTGAGAGCTTGAAGGACTTGCAAGTGGCCCATAGCTCATGACTGGGAAGGGGGTACACCAAAACCTAGGCAAGCTACAGGTCAGGCCAGGCCAGTGCTCTGCCCTAGCTTCCACTCTGCATGTTACCCTGACGGAGTTACAGGCATCCTCTGAGACTGCAGCATCTGAAATTAAAGTCAGGTGTGCTCCAAGTAGTGCCAAGCATTGCACAAGTGGTACCAACCCACATCACCATCATCAATATAGGCCCTGCTATCATCTCTCCCTTGGCACAGAACCATCTTACACTCTAGGTCTTCCACTCTCTTGCCCTCCACAGTTTATTCTCCCCCATCAGGTCATTCTTTAAAATTCAACTCCAATCATTTAACTTATCTGCCCAAAATTAAACTCTCTTATATATCACCCTTAGGGAAAACAACAACAAAACAAGATCCTTAACCACAGCCCACAATGCCTTGCCTTGCATTATCAAAACCTTGGCTTCCTCCCTGAGCTTGTCAACTGCCAATGTTGAAATTCAATAATTTTGGCTGGCTTATTGCTTCTCTAATATGCCAAACATGTTCATGCCTCAACTTCGTAAGCAGCTGCATTGTCAAAAATAGAATAGCTGTTCAAGTAGAAAGGGTAAAAATTAAAAATCAAGTAAATAACACTACCCTCAGAATGAATTGTTAAAAAGAAAAAAAATCTAGGGGCACCTGGGTAGCTTAGTGGTTGAGCATCTGCCTTTGGCTCAGGTCATGATCCTGAGGTCCTGGGATCAAAGATCAGGGAGCCTGCTTCTCCCTCTGCCTGTGTCTCTGCCTCTCTCTCTGAGTCTCTCTCATGAATAAATAAAATATTAAAAAATTTTTTAAGATATCCTTCTTAAAATATAGAAGGAAACTATAGTCAAAACAAATTGGCATCATTAGATTTAGTGATTCATTGGATGTGAAGCATTAAGCAAAGGAGAGAAGCAGAGGTGGTTCTTGGGGTTTTATTGTGGTCACCTCGGTGATAGTCGCATTCAATTTACTTACTTGGGATCAACTAAATTGAGGAGGAGTTAAGAGTACCCCCAGTCTAAGGAATCACGGATTACCACACAGAAGTATTAATACTGGGAAAAGAGGCAGCTTTTTCCAAGGAGAGAAGCAATTAGCAACATTACTAACTCAAGCTGCCTCTATTTGTTAGGCTACATCAGTGGGGTTTAAGTATCACAAAATGTTTTTACTTTGCTGAACATAATTAAGCTACACTGAGTTTTAGCAAACTCTAACAAAGGCAAGGAGATTTGGTCTCAGATTTTTCCATTAAACAGGTAACAGCAGGGGCTATACTCTTGTTGGTTTCTGGAGATTCAAAGAAGATTCTGAAGATATAATTAACTACTCTTAGCTTCGCTATTCATACAAGGGTTGAAATTAGCCCCTCAACGAGCCACATCCCCATCATACGTCATGGTTTTGATTAAGCAATGGCTGGAAAAATAAAGGTTTGCTCATTAAAGCCTAATGTTGTCATTTAGGGGCTTTCTGAAGGATACGCAGCTTGGGTGTGCTTTGATTTTAACACAGTAAAAATTTGATCTTGCAGCTCAGATTATTAATAACAAGAAAATATTACTTTCTCCCAACTAGGAAAACACCAGTCCAAAAGACCTAGCTGATAACTGGGAAGAGAAGCCACCAACTATCTTCTTAGTTCTCATCCTTCTTTGGGAGGTTGGGGGAAAAGGTAGAGTTGGGTGGGAGAGCCTTGCTGGCCTTTTCCTCTAGACTTCCACTACAACTTAATCATTTTTTGCTTTTTCCTCCTTAGGCCATATCAACATCTAACTGACTGGGCTTTCCCCAGTGGATCTATAATTTCCCTCCTGCCTTCCCTCCACCACCAGACCAGAAGGAAAAAGTCACATCTAAAAAACATAATGTTTCATTTTTAAAGTGTAGTGGGGTTTTTATATTAAGATGAAATTTAGGCCAGCCTGGGTGGCTCAGTGGTTTAGCGTCGCCTTCAGCCCAGGATGTGATCCTGGAGACCCAGGATCAAGTCCCACGTCAGGCCCCTTGTAGGGAGCCTGCTTGTGTCTCTGCCTCTCTCTGTGTGTCTTCCATGAATAAATAAACAAAATCTTTTTTTAAAAAAAGATGAAATTTATAGAAAGTAAAATGTAAATATCTTAAATATAAGCCTTAGTGAACGTCTGTGTATGTGTACACACCTGTAGCCAATGGCCAGCTCCTGATGTAAAATCCATTTATCATCTCAGATTGTTCCCCTCTTGCTGTTCCCCTTAATAAGCCCTTATCCCTGCAATAACCCCAATTCTAACCTCTAGCCCCATAAATTGGTTTTGCCTCTTCCTGAAATGCATATGAATGAGATCACAGAGTATGCTGTCTTTTATGTCTGCTGTTTTTTAAGATGTTTTTAAGATGAGTGTTTTTAGATGAATCCATGTTGTTGCATGGATCTGAATCTCCTTCTGTTATCACTGTTTTATAATTCATTGTAGATTTATAGAACAATTTGTCTCTCCATTTTTCTGTGCTAGGCATTTTTTATATATATATTTTTATTGGAGTTCAATTTGCCAACAGATAGTGTAACACCCAGTGCTCATCCCGTCAAGTCCCCCCCTCAGTGCCCATCACCAGTGCTAGACACTTGTGTTGTTATTTCAGTCCCGTGACTAAAGCTGCTTTGAAAATTTTTGTATAGGTCTTTTTGAGAAGGTAGGCATTATTTTCCTGAGGACTAGAACAGCCTAGGTTGATTTTTTTCCATATGGACAACTGCATAAGTTTCCTACTGCTCTTGTAACAATACCACAAACTCAGCAGTTTAAAACAATACACACTTTCCTTATAGTTCTGGAGACCAGAAGTCCAAATTGGGCTTTCCTGGGTTAAAAAAAAAAAATCAAGATACTAACAGGGCTGTGTTTTTGTTTTTTTCCTGGAGGTTCTAGAGTAGAATCCATTCCCTTATCTTTTTCAGCTGCTAGAGCCTGTCCATGTTCCTGTGCTTCTAATAGTCTTCCATCTTCAAAGCCAGCAGCATAAGACCAAGGATCCCTCGGGCCGTTTCTGTCTGGTTCTGCCTCTCTTGCCTCTCTTGCCTCCCTCTTCCATCTTTAAGAACACTTGGGATTACATTGGGTCCACCTGGAAAATCCAAGCTACTCTCCTGTGCTAACCTTGTCTGTTGATTAGCAGCTTTAATTCCATTCATAATTGTGCTTTGCCACGTAAAGTACATTTTCACAGGTTCCAAGCTTAGAAAATATTATCATTTCAAAATCTTCAATATAGACTTCATTAATGAGCTACTTTACTTTTTTTTTTTTTTTTTTGAGACTAAGTCTTTGAAATCAGTGTGTATCCTACACTTAGACCACATCTCGATTTGGGCTAGCCACATTTCAAATGTTTATAAGCTACATGTGCTTGGTAGCTCTAGTATTAGTAAAGTTCTAGAAGCTTGCTGCTTTCACTTTTAAATTAAGCTCTCTGATCCATCTCAAAATAAGTTTTGTGTATGTTGTGTAAGAGGGCTCAAGATTTATTTTTTAACATTTATGCAGTTGCTCCAATGCATTTTATTAAAAAGACATTCCTGTCCTCATTGAGTTATGCTGGCTCCTTTATTGAAAAGCCAGTAATTGTATATGCTGTATCCTCTATTCAGCTCCTTTGATCTATTTATCTATCCTTATACCAATATAAGCTCATCTTTAATTACTATAGATTAGAATAAATCTTAAAATCTGGTAGGGCAAGTCCTCCAATTTTATTCTTCAAGTGTGCCTTTGCCTACCTTATGCCTTCTGTATTTTTTGGTCTTTGAATTCTGATAATCAGCAGTTTATTATTATTATTATTATTAATTTAAAATACAAATTAATTTTCTTTAACTCCAAATGTCTAAGTACAAAGCTACTTTAGAAAAAAGGGTGCAAGTTGTACCGCCTCCACTAGTCAAAAAAGTATGTGACAACAGGACGCAAAGACCTTCTGTGATGGATCCTTTTTTATTTTTTTTAAAGATTTTATTTATTTATTCATGATAGACACACACACACACACAGAGAGAGAGAGAGAGAGAGGCAGAGACACAGGCAGAGGGAGGAGCAGGCTCCATGCAGGGAGTCTGACGTGGGACTCCATCCTGGGACTCCAGGATCACGCCCTGGGCAGAAGGCAGGCGCTTAAACCGCTGAGCCACCCAGGCTGCCCCTGTGACGGATCCTAAGCAGTTCTACTCTTTTGATCTATTATACCACAAGTGAACACATGGAGATGGTTGGTGGAAAAACAAGCAAGAGTGAGGATAGAGAAGACAACTCAAAGGAAGGCTGATATATGCCAGATTACATAGAACTTTTGAAAGATTTATATTCTTTCCTAATTTTTAGAAGAGCCATAAATAGAATGTTTTATAATAAATATCAAAGCAAAATTTTCTCCCAAATATTTATTTTTTATATATGTATATATGCATTTCAATAAATTTAATTCATTTTATGACCAACAGACTCTAAGTTTTGAGAGGTGAATAAAATGAAGCATAAGAGAGTAAATTACATAATTTGTTGTCAAAGACTATAAGAGAAAGAACTGAAAGTAGTTCCTACAGTATAACCTATTATAGTAAAAAGTTTATTCTTCATTCTGTTAAATGCTCTGCTAAATGTTTAGTTCACTAATATCCCTATATATTTAGAGAACAATGATAATTCAAGGTTATAATAATATTACCTTAAGAGACTAGAGGATTTTTTCCACAGGAATATACACTTACTAATTATTAAATATCTGACCTTTCTAATTATCTCTTAAGGGTCAGGCACTTTGGCTGACTTTCTTCTGAGAAACTGAGACAGCACAGAAAGATTTTTGGTAATCCAATGTTAAGCATATTTAAATTTATTTTCCTTGAAAATGGATCATCTAAATATGCTATATATATTAATATTTTGCTCTCCATATTCCTCTAGTAACTGCTTGGGTCAGATTACACACCAGAATAATATTGCTATGGGGAGGAGGACTTGTTAAGTCAAGAGTTGGGAATGAAAGGGGAAAAAAATCATCTCTGTCTTCCACTTCCTGGTTTTGGCTTAGTACCAAATCTGAAGGCCAGTCCTGAATGCAATCCTGGGAGGGAATGTGATTCTCCAAGAAAATGCTTCTCAAAACTGTATATGCGTATGAATCACCGGGGATATTTCTTTTAAAAATTCTTTTCTTGTCTCACTCCCAGAAATTCTGACTCATAAATCTGGCATGGGGCCTAGAAATATGCATTTTTTAAAGATTTTTGTTTATTTATTTTGAGAAATGGGAATGGGAAGAGCAGAGGGAGAGGGTGAGAGAGAATCTCAAGCCAACTCCACACTGAGCTCAGAGGCCAATGCGGAGCTCAATCTCATGACCCTGAGATCACAACCTGAGCTGAAACCAAGAGTCAGATGCTTAACTGACTGTGCCACCCAGGTATTCCGAAAATACATATTTTAAATAAATGGTATTTATGATTCTCTCCCCCAAATTATAAATATTCATTGGGGATTGACTGTGAGTAAGACACTAAAGGAACTAGGCAAGGCTGTAGGGCCTCTAGAGTCTGGTCAGGTCCTTCCTGTAACAGAGCTTGTTTTTAGGAGAGGAGAATGGGTAGAGGAAAAAGAGGATGAATATGACCCTCATTGTGTTGAGACCCTGTGCTGAACCTAGAACCAACAGGCTAGGGCAGGCAGTGAGGCCTGAATTCCCAGAAAGAGGGTAAGATGAGCTTGGAGGGGCAGAGTTGGTGAGAGAGGATGTTCTGCAAGGGATGGGTTTAAAACTGGATCTACACAGAAGCCAGTTCTGGGACAGAAATAATGGATCACGAAGTCAAACTTTATAGATTCTTTTCACCTTTTGCTTTCTCCACAATTTTCATTCCTAGTCACGGAACACTCAGGAATGACTCACTGTGCCCCATCACTTGGTGACAAGGTATTGAAGTATACATGGTCAGTCGTGATGAGTTAGGGCATCCAGGACCTAGAAGTAGACACCCCATCACCTATGCCATAGTTGAGCCAGAGCCTTTACAATCAGGTTGTCTGTATTATAACTGAATGGGGATGGAAGAAATGGAATTTTACAATTGTTGAAGGTTCCATAGAGATAAAAAAGATATATACTAATCCTAAAGTCCTATTACCACCAGATGAAGAACTGAGATTATCAATCCAGCAGTTTACTAAACTAGAAGGGGAGAAGTTAAGGAATGGCCAATGCAAGGAGGTAGGTGTAGTATAGCTGTGTCAGAATCATAGCAGGGCATTAATAAGGTATGGTTTGTTCTCCTTTGCTGGGCTAAATTCATGTTTTTAAAAAAATTGTAGAACAAACCAATTAAGGGTAGGAGTTTACAAGGAAAAATCTTGGTCCCACTATGGCAAAGAATTTCAGTCTGGTATGTAAGATACAGTATCTGAGCCATGATATCTAAAACACAGCAGCTGACAGGTAGTGGTACAGAACCACCATGTATATCAAGGATTTTTAAACCAGAGCAGAGGAATTGTCCAAAATGCAGCTGGGGGTTGATGACAAAGACTCTAGGATACAACAGTAATCAGAGTTGTGGTCTATCACTACTGAGGACATCACTCTTCAGGAAGCAAGACCCCAAACTACAGTGAATTTTCAGGGGCATGCTTCAGATATCAAAGGGATTTCTGCAGTGGACACATTTTCAAAATGAATATCCAAACACAGGAACGAGAAAAGAATGTTCTTGTAAGACTGAGATCAAAGGTGATTTCTAAACCATAGTAACAGCTCAGAATTCCAGCTTGCAGAACAAGTGTTCAAGGTCAAAGCTGGGTCTCTCAGCTCCAAGCTAGAATTCTGTAAATACCTCTAGCTCTAGGTCAGATTTTGTCCTAGAGACAGGGAGACAGTCAACTGGTAAGAGATCAAAATCAGAGACAAGAAACCAAACTGGGCCTGTCAAAGGATCCTCTTCTTTAAGTTGGAACCGACTTTTTAAGATAACTATCCAATGAGTTGACCTAAACATTAACCAATTTTATCTGAATATCTTTGTTTCATACCACTAAGGCTTTGATCTTGACAGTAGTCCCAACTGTATAAATTTCAAAAGTGGTCACCTATTTAAGGATAATTTTCTGATGAAAACCTTGCAAATTTATGATACTACAGATTTAGCTTGTAACAAGCCTGATGATAACATTTATTTCATCATCTTTAGCTCTACTGTCTTAAGGGCCATAGAGAAGATGGTAAAAATTTCCCCAAATAAGAACACAGCATATGTTAACTGACCTCAGAAGCTTGTGTCTCTCTACTCCCTTATTATATTTCAAAACAAGAATAGTAATAATTATCTGTGATATTATTATGCCAAGCTCTCTCAAGAATGGAGTTTTTAGCAAAAAGAGACCTGGTCATATTTTGCCTTCTTGGGTTCTAACAGTGTACCTGACCAAAATAGTTATGCAAGAACTTTTGTCAAACACAGCACCTGGGTGGTTCAGTCAGTTGAGGGGCCAACTCCTGATTTTCAGCTCTGATCATGATCTCTGGGTCTTTTAATTGAGCCCCGTGGTGGGCTTTATGTTCAGTGAAGAGTCTGCTTGAGATTGTCTCCCTCCCTCTCCCTCTGGCCCTCCTCACCACACTTGCACTCTTTCTTTCTCTTTTTCTTAAATAAATAAATAAATAAATAAATAAATAAATAAATAAATAAATCTTGAGGATTTTCTCTCTCCCTGTCCCTCTGCCCCTTTCCCCATGCACACAGACTCTCTCTCTCAAATAGATAAATACTCAAAAAAAAAAAAAGGAATCTCTCTCTCTCCCTCTGCCCCTGCCCCTCCCTGTGAGTGTGCTCTCTCTCTAGAAAGCAAGCAATTAAGAAAGAACTTTTGTCAAACGAACAAATGACTGATAATTAAATATTCATTATTCTTTCATTTTTCTAAAGAACTATAGTATATTATTGAAAGAAAAAACAGACTATGAATTTATGTTTTCTTTAGGTATTTTGTTGCCTTTGCATACTTTCCTTTACTCATTGTATCCTCTCTTATCACCAAGGACTCCAGCAGAAATGCCATTGTTTGGAGAATAGCCAAGTGACAACTGTTATTCCTTCTCAAAGGAAGAGACTTCTTTAAATCTGCAGGAATTCTGCTCTGTACCTTTGATGTGAAAATTTTATCATCTATTTCTGGGAAAGCTTGCTATGTTATATAAGAATATAAAGAAAGAAATGAAGAGCGTCTACCAGCCTTGACTTCTGCAATCTACAGATTTCAGCTTCAAAGCAAAAACAGCAGATTAATTTCTCAAGTCTTGAATTTTACTTGGAAGGAAAACAACATTCAGATCTGATTTGCATCTTATGGCTCCGTTTTATAAATGGCAAAGCTGTAAGCTTGTGCGCAGAGCTCCGTCTGGGTCTGGCATCTGTGCTCAGGCAGTGAACCCTAAAAGTGGTGATGAGCTTTCTACCTATATCTGCTTTTTGAAAGATGTCACTGTGAAATGTGTTACTGCCCGCTAGCGTGTGAACAACACCCCAGCCAGAACCCTTTAATTCTTTGTTGTTGGAGACTATTCCCCCTCTGGTAATCACAGTCTTTGTAATGCCAGTGTCTCTTCGGCAAAGGTCATAGCTCAGAATGATCCACCTCTTCCCTAATAACTCCTTATTTGTTCCTTTCCTTAGCACCACGTAGCTATGCTATTCTTCACCTTACTGAACTTCATTTTTGCATTCCCTTATCCTTCCCTGAGCATAATTGCGAGCAAAGTGGATATAAGGTAACATTGACAGGTGAGAAATCATGCTATCATCTCCCTCAAGAATTATACCATTTTGCAATCTGAAAGGTTAAGATTTGGGAAACCAATCATTCCAAGTGACATCTTATGTAAAAGACACATCTAATTTTATCGTGTTGTTAAATCTTTATGCAGATGATTAAGTTTGTGAATTTTTCCACTGCAGAACAGACACATTATAACCAGCCCCTGCCATCCAAGTCTCTTCAAATTATATATATATATATATATATATATATATATATATATATATATATTTCATATAGTATGTGCATTTCACACACACACACACACACACACACACACACACACACATAGAGTCATTACTTAGGGGCTTTATCCTTTCTTGGTAGACATTTAACCCTGCAAGTCATATCATTTCTGCTTTAGGATGGGCAAGCTGGGGTTGTCTGCCCCTAAAACAAGTCATAGACATCTTACTTACTTCTTTTCATCATTCTAAAAAATCCAAGGAAAGTAAATTGATTTAAGAGAAAGAGAGGAAAATGTCCTTGTTTAAAAAAAAAGGATATTTTTATGGTTTTAGGTTGACAATTCTAACCTAATTCATCCTTCAAAAAACTCATTGGGATTGGTAGGTGAATCACAGGTATAATTACACACCAATTTCCAAATTTAGAAAATGTGCCACATGGGAAAACATATGGGGACTTCACAGAAATTGTTAGGGCAGCAGGTGGTTACAGAGTTGGGGTGAAAATTGTTTTTTTATTCTCAAGGTTAGGTCTTTTGGCTAAAAAACTATTCTCAAATGCTACTCAGATGACTGCCTACATTAGAATAACCTGAAAGCCTTTAAGAATCAGATTTCTATAGCTAATCCCAAGAGATTTTCATTCAGAACATCATTTGTGGGGCCAGGAAGTCTGTATTTTAGAAACTTTCCAGATGACCCTATCATACATCTAGATTTGGGAACCAGTAGGGAGAAGTTTGTTTGTTATGTTCATGAAACCTTGCAACAGAAGACTCTACCTTATAAATGTCAACTACAGATTAGGCATCTTGAGACTTTAGCAAACAGTAGATGAAATAGGTTGGTCCCAGGGTCTTAATGAATAGTAGAAGCACCAAGGAATTGCTTTAGCTGCTAATTGTCTCCACTTGGTCAAAGAAACATACCATCTAAGCAAAAATGTATTCTTCTTGTGCAAAAGAACTACACAGAACCAGTTTTCTGAGCAGTGGCCCCTCCAACCCAGTCATTTATGAGGAGTCCCATGGCTCAGCAACTCATGTACTGAAATTCTGAAGCTGCCACAAACATCCATTCTATTCTTTTACTTCAGACTAAACAAATTTAGAGGAATTGCAATGATTGAGAAACCTATTGGAAAGGTAGTGAAGGCCTCACACAGAATATAATTATTTAATGTATGCTTGAAAATATTGATTAGTCACCAACTGTTAAGCATATTGTGTCCCTTAGATAAAGTTTGTTAAGTGAATTTCTTAAATCTTCTGTAACCTTAATAATTGTTAAATGTATTATTTCTAAGCCATATGTCTAAAATCGCCCACTATTGTGGAGATTTGTTCATTTTCCTTTGCAATAATCTCAAATTTTGCTTTTTATATCTTGTGGATAGTTGTTCAGTGTACATATATCTAAGAATATTTTGCTTCCTTGGCAACTTGCTTCATTTATGATTATGTAACAAGCCTCTCTTTGACAATGTTTCTTCCTTAAAGTCGGTCTTGATGATATTAGTATTTCTTAGTAATTGTCTGGTATGCATTTCTTTCTCTGCTTTCAATTTTTCTTTCTCATATTTTAAATATGTCTTTCATAAGTAGTTTGTGGATGAATTTTTTAAGGCCTAATTTTTACAATCAGTTTAACTAGTAACTTGAATTCACTCATGAATATTATCATTACTGATATAATTGTTTTATTTTGTGCCTTTGGTTTTCTTTACTTTGTTTCTCTTTTCCTGCCTTTGACTATATTGATCAGATTTTCTCTGGTTATTCTTTTTTCCCTCCACCAGCTTGCCATTACACATCCCATTCCTATTCTTTTAGTAGTTCCATACATACTTCGTTTCAAAAAGTTTAAAAAGTACTCTCTTTATTATGTCCTAAGATCAGCAAAGATTTTTTTTAAGAGAGAGAGAGAGAGAGAGAGAGAGAGAGAGAGAGAGAGTCAAAGTTCTCTCTGGAAAAATAAACTGAGCAAACTTAAATTTTCTGAAAACTTGAAGTCACAGTATACTGATCTAGACAATAAATAGTACTTCAGAATTGAGTCATTTCTGTGCCTTCATTTTATGGGGATGAAGAAGAGACTGGAAGAGATCTCAGGGACCTCCTAGTGAAGGAGGAAGTCATTAAGAGCTCAAAGTTTCAGCAAGTCTACTTAGGGGGCTCTCACACCTCTCTGGATGTGTTGGATCTTCCTCTTCCTCCCATATGCCAGGAACCCTCCACAGACTCTCCACAGACTTCCTGCATATTCCTTGGACCCCTGTGAGATGGGGGCAGATGAAAGTCCCAGTGTGGACAGACCTGGTAGCCCACTTGTGATTTCTGTGAGGCATGGTCATACTCTTTGCTTGGGAAGTTTGACCATTCTTCACGAAGTCTCCAGGAAACTCCTCCTCCCTCCTGAGGAGCTAGACTTGCTGTTCTCTTTTGGAATTCCTGTTAATTCCAAGTCCTCTGTTTCCTGGTTGGACTCCAACTCATTAGCTTCTTGTTCAGTTTTCTGTTCTGGCTGCGCCTGCCCTACAGATGGATCCATCAGTCTGTCCAGCCCCAAGGATGGGAGTGTATTGATATCCAGAGGATTCTGTACAGAGCCATGGTGGTCCCTGGTCAGGTGTTCTGTTCTCCAAGGATCCTAACCATATTCTGGATTCTGGCAACTGGTTATCCCTGTGAGGACAAGACCACAATGAAAGAAGAAGTCAGAGTTAGGGATGTGGGACCGGGTTCAGGGTAATTATACAGACTTAATGGTTTGTTAGGATGCCTTCAGTTGCAGGAACCAGAATACCTCACTAAAACCGGCATAAGCAAGGAGGTTATTTATTGATTTATGGGCTTAAAAAGTCTCAAATGGGGCTATTTTTAAGTGATGCGCAATCTAGTGGTTTAAAAGATGTAACAAGTCCTCACGGTTTTTTTCCTCTATTCTAGCTCCAATTCTCTTGTATTATTTTATTTATACAGGACCTCACCTTATGGTCCTGAGAATGCTGCCAATAGCTCCCTGAGCTATTTCTTTATTATTTGTGTCTGCAGTGGAAAAAGATCATCCTTGACTCAGCATTTCAGGGAAAAGTTCTGGGACACTTGAGGTCACTGGCCCACTACTGGTTCAGTCACTCTAATCTAAGAAAGAATGCTCTTATTGGTTTAGTGTATCAGATGATACTCCACTGGACCAGAAGTACAGTTCGTTTCCTTGGAGCTACATGGATCCAAATTTCAAGAATCAAGAGATGTTGGACAAAGAAGAAGTTGTGCTGGCAGGGGCAGGAAAATGTCCATTGTGCTCAGATATACATGTCTTAGCAGCTATGGGATCCAACAATTCCTCTCCTTTTTATTTCTGATTTTTTGACCCCTTTGTGGTTTCTGTAAAAATGCTATCAATATGACTTCAGTCTTTTCAGTCAATGTTTCTTCTACCTGTCTGTTCCCAAACCCACTTCTTCAGGAAAAAGTTGCATCAGAAATAATATGATATTCCATTAGATTTATAGACTTTCTCATTGTCTAGGAGGCACTATTTTGATCAAAAGGTTTTAATGGGCAAATTTACCTGCATATAAGTCACTGTCTGTGGGGCATCTGAGTGGCTCAGTTGATGGTTTAAGTATCTGCCTTCAGCTCAGGTCATGATCCAGGGGTCCTGGGATTAAACCCCACATCAGGCTCCCTGCCCAGTGAGAATCTGCTTCTCCCTCTGTCCCTCCCCCTGCTTGTGTTCTCTCTTCCTCTTTCTCTCTCAAATAAATAAATGTCTTAAGAAAAATAAGTCACTATCCAGGAATTAAGGACTAAGGTGTCATCTCTGTTTTGTTTGGGATATTTCTCTGTTTGTTATTATTACCTTGAGTATGCTTAACCACTAAAACAAAATAATAAGTGTCAAATCAGCTAAAAGTTTGCACTTCTCAGTTAGAGGTTTATAATATCCTGGGGTATCCTCTATACTGGATACATGATGTCCAGGAACATTCACTCTATACTTGTACTATATTTATGGAAAGTGGTATATTTCTAACAGAGAGAGGGGGAAGGAGAAACTTTTGACTCACTCCCACATAGGTCTTGACTCTCAGAAGAAAGAGCCACATACTTATCTCATACAAAACTGGTCAATCTTGCTAGAGTCATTTCAGATAAAATCAGAGTAAGTTTAGCTACCATGCAAGCCATATTGCTGCCAGTAGAACAAAATGCTGACTGATCCCTGTTTTATTTTCCCTACATGCCCACAGTAAACTAAACTCTATATTGCATAAAGCTGCCTCATGTTAAAAAGTAGCCACCCATTGCGTGTCACAGTACCAATCCCGGAGGCACAGATGTATAGGGTGGGTGCGGGCCAAGGAGAAAACTAAAATGCTGTAGTCTGGACAATGGATACTCAAAAGTCTAAGACACTTTTCTTCTACCCACACATTTTTCAATGTGTGTTAAAATCCATTTGAGAAGGAAGCATGACAATGAGTCTGAAGAGAGATGGATGGGTGTAAAGCTGGCAAACTTTCATTGGCTTGAGTTTACCAATGCCTTGGATGCTCACAATTTCCAAACACACTTGTATCTCAGAGGAGGCTACCTGAGGAAGAGCCCAGCTCCCTAAGTACTTGTGACACAATCTATGTCCTCCACGCAGCTCTGGCTCAGACTTTGTCACCTTATAAATCCTGTGTCCATGTCAGTACAAGAGTTCCAGCTTCCTGCTGGAGAAAGCCCTGGTGACCCCAGGACTCACCAGCTCTCTGTCCTTGCCATGGCTGTGAAGGTTGCTGGGTCTGCAACTTGGCCCGGGCCCAAAAGTGTTAGTTCTTTGGACTGTCTTGAGTGAGAGCCTCAGCTGGAGAGGAAATGTTGCGCAACGTCTTTTGTCACAGATAAGATGTAATGAGTCCAGAGGATGTGTGATTAAAGGAAGCTCACAGGAAGTAGGGGTGGAAATTTTTGAGAACCATTTACAAGGCTTTTTACCTAGTCACGTGAGTAAAAAAAAAATTAAAAGCATCAAAAAGTAAAGGGCAGCTATTTGATTGAGACTGTGAAGGCAAATCCATTGAATTTGAGGCTGGTGGGCTAGAGAAATGGAGGAGGACAAAGGTTGACATGGAAATAAAAGTTACTCATAATTACCCCAGACCTGAATTGATCAATCTGTCTCTCTGAAGCTCACAATAGCTATTAAGTAATGATTTGACATTGTAAGGCCTGTGGCTAAAGACACCAAGTTTAAAAAGAAAACAGTGTACTTTCTTCTTCATAGCCAGGAGAGAGGGTAAGGCAGGACATGGGAACTGAGACTTAGGGAAATAAGCTGCTGAGAAAGGGTGAGTTCTTTGAAGAGACAAACCAATAAATACACCATGGCAGGAATCGGAAAACCTAGTGTCAGAAATTCTGACAGCGCAATCCATGGGGATTTTCACATGGACCCATGGATTTGAAGATTAGAGACAATTTATTGTTTTCCTTAAATTGGTGGTGTGGCTGCTAGCAACATAAAAAGCCATAATTCCACAAAATAGTATTTTAATGAGTGTAGACTGTTCTCTCCATAATATCAGAGGCATGGTGTGGTGGGGAAAAGAGTGAATTAGGAGTCAGGAAACCTGGGATCTAGGGTTGGAGATGCCCTGTAGAAACTCCTGCTTGCCCATTGCTTTGTCCCATCTGTCAAATACAGTTTGAATTAATTGTTCTTTAAGAAATATTCTAGCCCTAAATTTTAGTAACTTCAATAGATTGAACCACAACTAGTAATTAGGTTGCAGTTTTATTTAGTCAGATTATCTGTATGGAATCCAAATCTTACTAAACACTCTGAATTGATAATACCCAGAATAGGGATTTATTTGATAGAATGCAACCCTATGCCTTCCCACCACTTACGCATTTTGCCTTCTTGATTCTGTTGGTATCGCTTTAAACATGTTGTTTCCCCTCAGACTGTAGAGGAGATATGTTGTAGGCATCAAAATAAAATATGTAATTATTGAAACTCTTTAAGGGAAGCTTTGTGACTGCCATTTTACAGATAAAGAAACTGAGGATAAGGTAAATGGCCTAAGGTCACAGCGCTAATAAAATGGCAAAGCTGAGGTTTAGTTTCCAGAGTTGCTTCAAAGGCCATGTCCCTTTCCAGAGACCAAATGCTCCAGCTGAGTCCTTAGGAAATGGGCTCTGAGCCAGTTTTAAAATACTGTCTGCCTGAACTCTACCCCCAATCACACCCCCCATGACAGAGCACAGGCTAACAGGGCTCAAGAGACCTTGGTTATACCATGGGCAAAGTTGCCACCAACCTTAGGGATTTGGGAAAGGGTTGAGTCCCACACATTCCCTTCTGCTATTTTGAGATTTGAAATGCTATTCACACAACTCAATCACTTCTTCAGATGTGAATATAGTCTGTGCTTGGAAGTGCAATTTTTGTTCTCTTATTGGTAGCTTGCCTACTTGTCAATCAGTGTGCGCAGTAACCAGGAAGCACCTTATGAAGAAATTAGCAGACAGCTGGAATCTGACTCTACTTTGCTATATTTGGCCAAAACTAGGTTTGAAAAACATCTCAGAGTTAGGACAGGGTTCCCAGGTGCCTTGGGAAAACTTCCTGGCTGCCTTTCAGTGAATCCCAACTATTTCAATTCTCACATGGGGGAACAAGAGAGATGAAGAAGAAGAGGGTGTTTTTTTAGGAGCCAGAGCTTCACTTCTTTTAGGCAGAACCACAGCATGAAGTCCATGTGACCTCCAGTGAGGAAAAATTAATCTAAGAAATTGCATCACCTGTAAGTTGTTTTCATGAATTCTCTCCTTCCCCCTCTCAAAAAAAAAAAAAAAATACAATGAGGATACGTATGTTAACTCTTTAAAAAGAATATGGGGGAGATGTGTATCACCTTCTGGGAAAAATAGATTAAAAAAACCCTGATAATTGCCACTTTGATTTGCACCTCTGTGATAACTGCATTTAATCCTTTTCCTGCTGTTATAAGGGAAAAAGCAAAAATATACATACTTATTAAAGTAACATCTCCTCAATGTTAAAAAAATGACCGCATTTTCCCAAAAGAAAAAAAATGGCCTCAGTTCATTTAACAGAATACATTATTTACTCTAAGAGAAATTACAGCTTTAAGAATTCAAATCAGTAGCACCTACATGTGAGTAAACATTAGGCCAGTGTGTCCTGAGAGGAAGGCATGGTACCTGTTTTCATGTAAATGATTACAAACAGTCATTGTACTAGGAGCTTTAATACTGCTCAGGACTTACAGGATTGCACTCATGAGCAGTAAATCTGCTAACACAAAAGTCCTCCTCCTGGCTTGGAGTCCTAAATCCTATTCCGTGGTTCTCTCAACTGTAGGATGTAATGATCACCCAGCCCAAGGCTGCTGGGGAGCAGAACCAGATGGTCTTCACCTACAGAACTGGCATACCGACAGGAAGGTATCATAAGAACAGGGATTATTTTGTAATTAGGATCAGTCCTGGCATGAAAAAGTTGGGTTTTCAAAAGGTGCATTATGACTGAAAGGAATTATGGCTGATTTTCAAAAAAGACTTGGTTTTTGTTAAACTCGACGTTCTGAACCCTAAAGAAGGAGCTCTTCCTCCATCCCATCTGGCTAGAGTTGTCTTCACTGCATTTGCCAGGTCGAGGGATGGTTCTTGTGTAGGTTCCTGGGGCTCTTTGCACACTGACTACACTTTAGAAACTCATCACGCAGGCTGCCCAGGGCTTCCTACAGCTAAGGCATGGCTCTTCTAGGCAGGTTCCAGAAGACCTTTCACAGTCCTATGCCAGGAATCCTTAGGAAATGATGCATCAGTAGCATCTGTCCTGTGCAAGTTATCCCAGGCATCATTAGGGAGCAGGTCTGTGGTGACCAGGATAGCTTAATGCATAAAGACATAGATCGTTGCACATTCAGATTTTTCAAATTAATAAAACCACACATTATGCACACTGATCAGGGTTGTTTGTCTATCTATCGATCAATCATTTTCCTAATATGTTGGAATGCAACTCCATCCTTTCCCCTGCTTGTGCTTTATGCCTTCCTGCCTCTGTTCTCATGACTGTAAACATGCTACAGTTTCCGCTAAATAAGACTGTAGAAGAACATTGATTTCTTTGAACTGACCTGTCAACATCTTTTGGGAGGAAAATGGTGTGTATATTATTTTTTCTCTCCCATTCCTTGTATGTGTGTATACTGTGGTATGTACGTGTCATAACATTTTGACAATGAGGCTATCTTCAGGGGTAGTAAATTTCCCATTAATCAAGGCATTTAAGTATAAATAAGTTGGTGACTTGGCAGAGGCATTCCAGAAAGAAATTTCTTACCAGATGAATGTTCATTCACATGTCTCCATAGTCTATGGATACTTTAATATGTGGTAAGTATAACATTACAGTATGGAGGTTGTTGATTCAAGTGTAAACATGTAAAAATGCCAGTTTTCTAGGGTAGGCTTTCTCGTATGTTCTCGTCTCATCTATAATCCCATCTAGTTATAGATATTAACAAAATAAAGAGATCACAGGTGAGTATAAGTGAAAAATTGAGCACACAATTTCAGTAGAGATACAAGCAAGCTATACCATCATTATTTGTAAAGGCATGGAACACATTTAGATGAAAGTTCATGATTAACAACAGAATTTATGTGGTGCATATAAATCCATATTTAAAATAATTCTCTTATATTTGTGAAATTTTGATAATTAGGTTATGAGATCTCATCAGTTGATAAATATTTTTTGGTGTCAGCTCTGCTATTTTCTGCTTCATCCCCTTTCCCAGGCTCGCATTATCAGTATCATCTTAAAACCCCAGGCGTCTATTTGCAATGATTAAATCAGTGCCAACTACATAATGTTATCTGCAAATACCTTTAACTGGGCCCAGGTAAACTGCACTGTGTCCTAACATGCAGAACACAAACAAACGGATGGCATCGACGCAGCCACCCCGTGTAATGGAGCCCTGTCCTTACCTCTCTCCTGTGATGTGACACCCAGCAGGTGGCTTCACGGGCTGCAGCCACTACAGCCACCCAGGGCCCGTGTTCAGAAATGCCCCACCGTTGGCACAATGCTCTGTCATCACAGTCTTGAAATCGTTGATAACTGTATCTTTGAACTTGTGTTCTCTCTACTGATAATACGAGGGGATTTGCCTTTAAAAAAAAAAGAGTAAGAAGCAATAGTTTAGCAATTTTGAGAAGAGGTGAAATTATATGATTTGGAGAGAGGGGGTGGAGGGCACGGTGAACTGATGAGGACAATAGGGTAGGGCTGTCTGGCAATGTTGGAGCTTCACTGGCTTGGTGACCATAAATTTGTCATTGTCTGTACGATCTTCTCTAGTTATGTTCACCCACATAGCCTAGGTAGGAAGCAGCTGAAGAGTTAAACTTCAGGAGGGTTGAAAGCTGTAGAGGCAAACACAATGGAGGAGAGCAAGGAGCATGCAAAAGCACTTGAAATCCAAGCTGGGTGAGAAGGAAAATAATGACCTTGTGGGAGGAAAGTCACTAATGAACAGATGGATCGCAGGCCGATGAGTTTAAAGAAATGCTTTGACTGCCAAACTATAAGTTAGTTGGGAACACAAGAAATCCTGGTTAGCTAGGGGTGGGAGGCAGTTGAAATAAAGACTTTGGAGAAGGCACAGTTATTGGTAATTAAAAGCTGGGCGACGTGGAGATGTGAACATGGGAATGCATCGCTGAGATGCGAGATAAACGAAATGTGTGTGAAAAGGTTCAGACACAGAGCCCCGGGGGCTGAGGACTGCATTTTTCTGAGGTCTCAGCAGTGACAGCAGTCCAGGAGGAGAGAGGGGAAGCAAACTAAAATCTTACATGGGTGATGGTAACCAGGAGGAAGAGCAGGTGTTCTCACCTATGCCATGTGTTCAATTTGCTGGCTGGCTTGAGGGGAGAGTAACCATCACCCCGGTACCAGGTGCATATGGAGGGGGCACAAATCCCCTTCACACTAAAGAGAGAAAAGTGAGATTTCAAGATACAGTGAGTACGAGAAAGGAAAGAATGTTATCAAGCAATGAGGAGAGAGGAGAAAAGTAATTTTTAAAAATCATTTAAAATGTCTCATTACTTCCTGCAAAGATTAGGTCTGTCACAGTTCCAGTCAGAATCAGGAAATTACTGATTCATTAGGTTAGCTTTGTCGGCTGAGCTGGATTTGTCTCCACACTTTCTTCTGTGGATTCATATGTTTCAGGTTAAGATACCATGAGGATCATGAGCAACATGGGATCACTGGACACACAGTAGTTTCAACCTGGCCACACTATCAGAATCTTAATGTGGAAGAGTGGGATTCAGGTTCCAAGGACCCATGGGAGTGTGAGACAGCCTCAGCTATTGGGACACAAGACAGGGGTGCCAGCAGCCTGACTTCCACTGGGGCAGTGACTAAGTTTCAGGAGCTAATGGGATGGAGGAAATATGGGGACTCTCACAGAATGGATCTCATAGAGAACCACTTCATAACACAACCATACCCACTACACACAAGAATTCAATCTTTCTATAATTTATAATGGCATTTATTTATATCCCAAGGCTGTGTTAGCATGCATATGTTTCACTGCATCAGTCTTTAGGACTAATATTCAAACTGAAACATTAGGCAAGAATCCACATCTTCTGCTAAGATAACTGCAAAGAATGCATCTGCCCAGCTGTTCTGGGTCACTGGCCACATTGCTGTGATCCTCTATATTTTCTGGCTAAAGGATTTGCTCATCTACAACAGATTCCCACTTTTGTGATATGGCATAAAAGCAGAGCCCAGGATCATTAAAATGCTGAAATGTTGCAGGTTTGGTATATTATTTTTAACTAGCTTCTCTAATAAAATCTCATAATTAATCTGGGTGCTTAGGGAATAGGATGCTTTAAGCTTTTAAAAGTTATTGACTGTTCATCGGAAATGCTTTCCTTCTCTCCCTCAACCTCTTTACTAGCTGAAACTGGCCATAATTCTGGGTGTTATTTTCATTGAAGAATCATAGGTCTAGCTCTAGAAAGAACCTTGGAAATGATGACATTGGATGAGTGACTTATCAAAATCATGCAGTTAGTTAGGGGCAGAACCAGATTTAAAAATATAAACTAGTGAAATAGGAGCCCAAGAATATCCTCTAGATTAGTTTTCTTCACTCAGTCTCTGATAATAGAATAAATGACTTTTTACTGAAAATACAGAAATATATTTCAGATTATTTGGGGTCTCTGATTGTTGACAGAATATAATTTTCCTTCAGTGGATATTTGAAGATATTTTTCTGTTCATATTATTATTCTTAATTTTAGCCAGTGTCACTAGTCAAAAAAAAAAAGGCAAAGAAATGTTAATTTGCAGCAAGCAGAAAACCAAGGTTGCTTTGAGTTATACATGGACTTTTTGGTGTTATTATCAATTTAAATAAAAGTTCTACAGCTCCCTTTAGATGACTTTTGCAAGGTCATTGCTTTTGGATGAGTCATCACACTGCTCCTGGAAAATGACTTTAGGAATAAGTCATACGGAGATTTGAAAGAGCCTTGTTTCTCACTATGACAGTTATGCAAGTGGAAAGAATAGCCTTGAATCCAAAGAAAGGAATAGCTTGAACCAGGACATTTCAGTAACTATACAGACTACTTATTTCCAGAAAATGAACCTGTTTATCTCTATTAACTACAGAGTTGTGTATTGATACTATTTATTTGATTCCTGGGAAAGAGATTTGCCAAAATAATCTTAATTAATATGAATATGCCCATAGATACCAGCATCTCGGCTGTTTGGCCAATTGCATCCCTAATGAGGCAGATGTCAAATTTAGACACAAATCCCTATAGCACTTGGCTTTGGAAGCATGAGTTTTTTTATTCAGGACTAAAAGTCCATTTCAGACCATAGGTATGCATGGGTAATAGATGTGTCTCTTGATAATTTGATAGTTTATTTGGGAATATTCAGTATTAAAATTCATACATGTCATATTTTCATTGTTGCACTCATTATTTCTGGGCCACTGAAAAGAACTGGATGCTTTAATAAGAAGGACAAAGAGAACAGCTTTATTTTCATCAAAGCAGGTATTAAGATTTTTAAAAATGCTGCTTCTCCTTAAACTTCTTCTTCATTAATTTCTTAAACAATGACCCAAAATGAAATTTCAAGAGTTTTTCTTCTGCATTTGATATGTAAGTGAAAGAGTCATATCCCATTGTCACTGTGTACTAAGTTTCCACTAGGTTAGAATAAGTAGTACTTGTAAGATACTCTCATATTTATCATGAGCCTATGAACCATACATCTTATTAGTTGATAAGACTATGAGGTAGCTAAAGCAGGGTCTTCTCACCACCATTTCACTGTTGAAGAAATGAAAGCTCCAGAGTCATATGATTTGCTCTATGTGCCATAACTAGTTTGTGTTCCTTCAGAATTAAGCTTTATAAAATTTAGACAGCTCACTGATGTATGAGAATATTCAGACCTACATCTATAGAGCTCTATTTCTACAAATAAACAAAGCTCATGCTTCTCTATATCTTTATTTTTAGCTTCATAATTTTGTCATCCTCTTGGGCACTAGTCTTAAGAGCTCTTGAATACTCCTTAATTCTGAAGAACATCACTTTACACTTCCCAGGGAAGACCTCACATTTCAATGCTATTAACCCTTTGCTCCGGGATTAGAGAGTATCACAGTAACAGGTTTAACAGAGAGCTTCCAATGAGATAATCAGTTTACAAGGGCCTGAGAAAAATCAAGATCATACCAAGGACCAGGACTGGCCATGACCACAGCAGTGTCCTTGTCCTGGACAGAAGATTAATCTATGATCTATTCACAAGCTCCTTGAAATCCCTTCAGAGCTCAAGCCTATTATTAACATAGGCCCTTGCAAGGCTGTTGCCAGAAAAGACCTTGAGAATCAACCAGTCTAACATGTTCATTTTATAAACAAAGAACTCTGAGACAGGTCTTGATGGGTGAGAGAAGTGAGTCAGCATCTCACAGTGAGTTCAATTCAAGCTGAGGCTGATTCAAAGGCCCTGACTTCCAGACCCGTGATTAAGTGCTTTCATATTAATTTATAAACAACTTTGGGCTAGAAACCCATAGCAATTTTGAGGTAAGAATATCAATCATTATTTTATAGATGAGGAAACAGAAGCATGGGAGTTAAAGGATTTACTGGAGGCCAGGAAATGGTAGAGATGAGCTAGGATATGTGTTCTTTCCACACAGCACAATCCATCCCACCAATTTGTAGCTATTGGCTTAATCACTAAGTCACCTGAAAAAGTCCTTTTATCAGGATCTTGATTGTGATCACAATCATTATCATTCATTCACAATCATTCATTCAACAAATATTTATTATTGACCAGCTATATGCCAGGTATAGATATTGATAAGATACTCTTAAAAAAAAAAGAAGCTAAGTTTAAATACAGTTAAGTCTCATTCTTTACTGTGGTTATGTTCTATAAAATCTCCACAAGGCACTGGATTAGCAAATACTGAATCATGGCACCATAGAGGAAATACAGGGTGAGGTTCCTGCGAGTCTCTGCTCACATTTTCATCAATCGATGCGTAGCCTTGTTTATGTGTGTCTGTTTAAAGACACCTTATTAACATACATATTGTTGATTCATTTTCATTGAACTCAGCCAGGAGCATCATAACTTACCTGAATGAAGCTTGTCTAACACATGTATTTTCTCTCTAAGGCACATCCCAGCCTTCTTGCACTTGTGAACCCTCGACAGCACTTTAACACCATACTCATGTACCATTTTAGACAGGAAAACTATCAACAAAGAGAACACAAATTCAAAAAGCATAGTCCTAAATAGGTCCTGAAAAAGACACTTGCATATAGCCTGAGAACTGAAGTAGGAGGGCATCACCTTGGTTGACCTCAGCTGGGAACACATGCATCACGTGGCACAACTTTTTCACCACTCTGTCCATGTGCACCTCTATGAATGACTACTGAAGCACCTGGAGTACTGGCTTGGTGGTCCCAAATAAACAGAGTAAGTAGGCAAATTCACAAATGTGGAATCCATGAATAATGAGGTACAGATGTAATTAAATCATTTACTTGATTTACTATATTTATTAAATCAAATAATTTCAAATTCTAAACAAAACAAAATAAATTTAAAATAAAAACTCATTAAATATTTAGTAGTTTAAAAGAAAATTAAATCAGATTCCTGTCCTTACAGAGCCTGCAATCTAGAACCACAGGTAAACAGTAGACAAATAAACAAAGTACATTATTTTCAAATATGACTTCAATGAAGGAAAAGAATAAGGCAGGAGGGACAGTAGTATGATGGGGCTCTTTTTTTCTGGGTGGCCAGCATTAACTGAAATTTTGAGTCTAAACTGAGCACAGGAAGTTAGCAATAAGCATGACAACTCGGGAAAATTCTGGAGAATCTACTCTCACTGTTACCTCTCTTCCTTTTTACCTTGAGAGAGGAAGAAAGCACTCATAGCTCCTCCTAAAGAAGAACTTCTGCCAGAGAAATATATATATATATATATATATATATATATATATATATATATATATAGAGAGAGAGAGAGAGAGAGAGAGAGAGATGATATAGATATGTATAGATATAGAGATGTGCATACATGGATATAGATAACAGATCCAGATATAGTATAGACATAGGTATATCTATCTATATACACACACATAAAGGACCCTGAAATGAACTCACCCTCTCTCCCTACTCTTTAAACATCACTATTATAAATGAGGACTCAGGCCAATCACTCTGCAGTATAGGAGGGGATAGAACAATATGAAATTCTTTTTTTCAACTCTCAGTTAAGAGGTACTGACCCAGATTTTTGTATAAAGTGAAAGCAGTAATAAAGAAGTAAAATCAGTTCAAGGGTTTTCTAGGAAACATATCATATCCTTATCACAGAAGCAGATTAACACATTTTAGAGTTGGAATGGGCTTAAGAAATATTTTAATCTAATCACTTCATCTTATAGAGACAGGAACTGAAGCACATTTGCTCAAGGTTATAATTACTTGTAGGATCTGGGTAAAAGAGATTAATTTTAGATGACAAATTTACTTGGAAGGAGATATATATATTTATATGTCCAAGGCTTAATAAATTTTTAGTATTTGATAAAAGTTGAATTGTTAAAATATATGAATGGTATTTTTAAATGTCAACTGAATGCATTTAAAGAATTTTTTTAAATGTCTAAATGCCAATTCATTCCTTGCTAATAGGTAATCTAGTACTTTCTATCTATACATCAGGCACTGATGAGGCAGCTCTAATTCAAGCAAAGATCCCTTTACTAACTTGAATGTTATAGGCCATAAAACTTAGAATTGTGCCAAAGCATTTTCAAAATCAACTTTAAGCAGGGAACTAAAAATATTCAGTAAGGTTTTTAAAATTTAATCTAAAAAGTCCTCTGTATTAGCTTTTACCTTTTGTGAAGATATCTATATTCTCTATGGAATGATTATAGATCAAAACTGTTCAAGCCAAGATATAAAGACCTTAAAATGCTTTAGGGCTGACATTAAATAAATAATTAACCCCTAATAAGCAAATAAAAAGAAAAACTGGGAAAACATTTGCCACATAACTCAAATAATTAGCAATTCTAATATAAAAGTAACTTCTAGATATGGGAAAGAAGATACTTACCTCCATAGACAAATGTGCTATATAAAGGAATAGATAGCTCAGGAAAGAAAGATGAAAGAAAGAAAGAAAAGAAAGAAGAAAGAAAGAAAGAAAGAAAGAAAGAAAAGAAAAAGACAAATGCCTGTTAACCATATGAGAATATGGTCGATCTTACTAATAAGAAACAATTAAAATTAAAACTACATGAGGAACCACTTTTGCTATCAGATTGGCAAAATTTAAAGTGTGGGGAAATAGAAACTTTTGAAAATCACTACCATCGATGCAAAATGAAAAAAGCCCTGTGGAAGGAAATTTGACACTGTCTTCCAAAACTACATCTGCATTTACCCTTTGACCAACAATCTCATTTTTTTATATAAATTTATTTTTTATTGATGTTCAATTTGCCAACATATAGAATAACACCCAGTGCTCATCCCATCAAGTGCCCCCCTCAGTGCCCGTCACCCCATCACCCCCACCCCCACAATCTCATTTTTAAGAATCCTTCCAACATATGGCAAAAATAAAAAGTGATCTATTTACAAAGCTTTTCATGGTAGCCTTGTTTGTAGTAGCAAAAGACCGGCCATTACCCAAAGGGCTGTCAGTGGGTGTCTTCATTTCCTAGAGTTGCCTCAACGAATTACCACAAAGTAGGTGGCTTACAACAACAGAAACTTACCATGTCACATTTCTGAAGGCCAGAAGTCTAAAATCAAGATGTTAATAGGGCCATGCTCATTTTGAGACTGGGAGAAAGGAATCCCTTCCCTGCCTCTTCTAGCTTCTGGTGTTTGCCAACAATACTTGATGTTTTTTGGCTTATAGACACATCAATCCAGTCTCTGCTTCCATTGTCATGTGGCCATCTTCTCCCTGTGTGTCTCTCTTCTCTTTTTATAAGATTAGCCATATTGGACTAGGGTCCACACAATATATGAATATAACTTCATCTTAACTTGACTATATCAGCAAAGACTGTAATTCTAAATAAGGTCACATTCAAAGGTACCAGAGGTTAGGATTGAACACATATTTTTTTGTAAGGACACAATTCAACTCCACATTAGTGGATAGATTGAATAATCTATGGTGTATCAACACAATGGAAATCTATACACCTATCATAGGAATAATTAATATATCTATATGCTACTATAGAATATTCTCTAGAATATATTATTAAGTTAAAGAAAAAGCAAAATGAAGTAAAGTATGGATAATATGTTACTATTTAACTCTGCCAGGATTGCTTATGTGTTTATTTTAAATTATGAAATAATAATAATAATAATAATGGTAATAATAATAATGGAGTTACCTAAATAGAGAATAATACAGGTGGAGCAGAAATACAAGTGAAACCTCCACAGATATCAGTTGTTTTGTGCATCTGATTTCAGAATCATGTAAATATTTTATGTGATTACAAAATAATATTAAAATTTCAAAAGCAAACTCTAACCATCAAAAGCAAAGTGAAGTAAAATGAATCTGTGTTTCCAGTTGGTGGAACTGATAGAGGAACTATTCCAAATGACTCTAAAATGCAGTATTTTGAAAGTCCATCCCTTAGCACAAAGGGGAACTGTAAGAAAAAACAAAACAAAAAACAAAAAAACAAAACATAAACCTGAAACCACTTATGAGCAATCATATTGTTGGTGGCAGTAATCAGCCTGTTATGTGTATCATATAGATAATGAAGGAAGAAATCCAGTGATTATGTTGGTGTTAATGAAAACCAGGATTTTGGCCTAGGAGAAAGGTAATACATAATGAAATTAAGGTTAAATAAAAATTCCACGGTTAACAATTTCAGTTGGATACAGTGTGATGATGGTATTGTGATTATACTTCAACAAAGGGGTCTTGCCTTTTAGAGACAAACACTGAAATATTTACAGATGAAATAATAGCTTATCTGGGATTTGTTTCAAAATAGGAAGGGAAAAGGGGAAATGAATGGGTCTCTAAAAGAAACAAATTTTGACTATGAGTAGATAATTGTTTTTTTTTTTTTTGAATCGATAATTGTTGAACAAGGTTGTGGGTACATGGAGAATTCATTATACCATTGTCTCCACTTTTGTATATGTTTGAAATTTTTCACAGTATATTTTTCTATCTATACCATATTCATTACATACATATATAAGTGTATGTGCTATAAATATGAATAGGCATATATTGATTCATGTTCTAAATATTTTTACATTCAGACATATGCCTAAGTACATATACTTAGTAAGAACCATAAAAATGTATAAATTTCTCTAAATTTTATGTATTTAAGTAATCTCGACACCCAACGTGGGGCTCAAACTCACGGCCCTAAGATCAAGAGTCCAAGAGTCCTATGTTACACTGACTGAGCCAGTCAGGTGCCCCCAAAATATATTTCATTGACCTAAGTGCCCTATCACTTAACTTCTTGGCATTGAATATGCATTGCCCTGTGAGCAATCACCATGGTGGCCTCTCAGCAACAATGTCTACCACAGTCACCAAATTAAATACACCCACCTTCCCCTTGGGACATTTACCTACCTATATGGAAACTCCCTCAGAAAACAATAGAAATTCTAGTAATTCCCCTTCTTTTTAATTTCTCAGACTCAACCACTCCAGAGTTTCTGATTCCCAGCATGATGTACATGTAGCAATCACAGTGGTGTATGGATCGTGGGCACTCTCCTGCTGAATTTCTGCAATAGGGTTGAAATATGTCACCACTGACACCTGTTTCTTTTCTAAGCAGCACCAGATGCCTTGTAGGTTTGATCTAATTAAAATTTGTATATTTTTTTTACTCTGATCGTCTGTTCACCATATTAATTTGCTCATCAGTAGTAAGGTTCAATGACCCTAAAGTCTGATGATGAATCAGATGAATCAGATAAATCACACCTCTTCCCCTAGGAAGGAATGAGTAAGGATTTGGAGAAGGAAGTTCAGTGTTGGGGGGTTTACTGTAGTGAAAGCGTGTCCACGGAAAACTTGAGGCCAGAAGAATAGAGGCCCCACTCTTATACTTCTGTAAACCCTCTCACTTATACTTTTCAGGGGCCACACTTCAGCTACTAGTGAGTCTCCTCTTTCTCATCTCCAAGTTATACTCATATTTTGTTTTAAATGTATGGATATGCATGAATGTTTATACACATTTATTCATGTCATGGTCCAGGTATTGATTACACTTAGTGGAATGAATATATTTGTTTACCTTAACCTATTTATAGAGACATTTCCTTGGTTGTTCTCTATCTTCCATAGTATTCTCCATTCACGTTCATGGTTGCATTCTAGGTTTCTTCCTTGAGTGCTTCAGAATGAGGCTCTTGGAATAAAAGATAAAGCTTCAATCATTATGGCTGCCTTCCTCCAAGCTCTTTAACTTTTCTCTTTCCAAGAGTGTTGATACTAAGAACATCTTTTTCTGGTGAGTCTGAGATGCTATATTACCCTCACCAGGGAACTATCTGGACCAGAGCTAAGAAGGCCAACGGAACGTGCTAGAAACCAAAAGTAGGTTGTTTGTGTCTCAAGCAATTTATTAGGATTTAAATTTAAAACAAACGTTTTGATTTTGCACACATTTTGAGCAATTGACATTCTTTGGGATAAGAATTCTAAAATCTTGGATCAATTTACTGTTGACACTGATTTGAGCTTATTTATCCCATGTCCAATTGTGCGAAAAAAAGACTTGGCCAAGAAGGCCTAAAAAGCCACCTGCAGTCATGGCATTCCCAGGTCTAAAATCAAATGGTGAATACCAAGTGGTAAGTTGATCATATTTCCTCTGATAGCAGAAACCCCATGTGGCTCTTTTCCATCTGTCTATGCTATGATTATTAAATGCATTAACTGCTTCCCCTAAAGTATTTCTGCTCAAAACTCAATATACTTACCAAATGCCTTGGGGTCTGACTTTCCCTCTCTTGAAACTTTCTAAGAATTCTCAGAAAGGAAAGAATTTCAGAGTATCTTTGGACAAGGCTTCACCTTGGGTGGGGCTGTGACCAGCAGGGAGGATGTGTCATTGGTAACCCAAGGTGATCTGACTGTTAGTTACACCATCTGGCCATTTGGAGTGCCAATATGTAACGAGAGTAACTTCAGGCACAGTTCAAATATCCTGTGCATTCCTGCAGAAAGACAAGTAGTGCTCTAGCTTCAGGCGTTGTGGTCCTGACATCAGTGGCAGGGAAAGACCACGGAATGGGATGATTCCTCTGTTCTCCTTATCTGCAAATGGAGTCACAATTATTGCTTTCCTCTAGTACAAAATAGAAGCTGAGTTTCAAAACAGAGGAGGGTGGGTCACTCTGAGAAAATTTAACATAGTCACAAAAGCTAGTAATGCAAGAGGGTGTTTCTGAATGGAAACTGTGGTAAGCCACTGTTTTATTTTTATGCACAGTAGTCATTTTTCTTCTAAGTATGCAGTATACACTGGCTTACCTATTCCAGAGAAGTGGAGCCAGTGTCCTGATTGGTGGTTACAATCAGAATTCTTTATTTGTTTTTTCTATATGGAAGTTGTCACTTAATCCATAGAGAAAAAAACTAGAGCTACTCATAAAAGACATTCCAAAGGAGAGACATGTGAGGGACTTCCCTTTGCAAATCTAACTATTAAAAACATGTGATAAAGTTAGACTTACCTTCAAATTTGTGGAATATTTAGGTGGGAGACAGGGCTTTTTGTATGCTTCAGATCTACAATACTTACAGTTCGTTTTGATTTGATTTTGGAGTTGCAGTTCCCTTTTGTCCAAGATCATACACACACCCAACAGTCCAATCCTACCCAAATTTGTTCATTTATTTCATTTATTTGACTGGTCTGGCAATTCACATGGTTTTACTTAGGCCTGGGTCGTCTATGTGTCAATATTGAGGACAATTAGTAATTTAGTGACAGATTTCAATTCAAGTTGTATGTATGTCCTGGCTATATGACCTTGGGCATATTCTATTATATATATATATATATATATATATATATATATATATATATATATATATATAATCTCAGTTTCTTTATCTGTGACATATGGAGAATAAAATACCACAAAGATGATAAAAAGATTTCATGAGAGGACACAAGTATAATGCCCTTAACATGAAGGATAAGCATGAAGTTAGTATTAACTGTTGTTAGACTTAGATATGCTGAGTCTGCGCTATCAGAAAACTTATAATTCTTTCACTTTTGAACATGACCCTGAGCTCCCATTATTTCTCATTAAAAGCTGGGAGAAAGAAATAAAACCTATATGAAGCTGAATGGTTATTAGGTACATATAACTATACTTTCTATTAGATCTAAGGCATAGCCTAGGTAAATACGCTTACAGTATTACATGTGGCAAAAGAGAAATGTGTAAGCCAAGACTTGATGACTCTGGCTGATATGTAGCTGCAAATTTTAGGACTTAATTCAAGAGAATATTACTGCAGTTTCGACATGTGGATGCTTAGAAAATATAAAATTGACAAGATTTTATATCTATGTTATGTTTGAACCCAGGATTATTCTAGAAAAAAATGTCTTTCATTTATCCAAATTCATTTTCACACACACAAAAAAAAAAACAAATTCATTTTCACTCTTCCCTTCACAGTTGACAAAACTAGGTACTGGCTGTTTTTATAAGTATGTGGTTTGTGCTCTCATTACAAATGGAGTCATCCTAATAAGTCATTAGCAACGTGTGTAGCTCCCGGTACTGTAAAAACATTAAGATTTTGGTTAGAGTGAGAGATAATCCATAATTTAAGTGGGTATTAATTATGAAATTTGAGGCACTTAACTACAGTACCATAGACAAGCAGCTAGATATTTCAACTATTAGAAAATGATCCATTTTCTATTTGAGTAACCATCTTTACGGTGGGGGAGGGTGGGGAGGATATTAGCTTAGGATATTTTGCCAGCTGTCTGGAAATGAAACTAAAGCAATAGAAAAGGTATTACTCAAGATAACAGATAAGGGAAAAATAAAACAGAGGAGCTCTCAAGTATGATTTTGTGTGAACTTGAGTCTCTTAAAAGTCACTTTCTGAGGCGCCTGGGTGGTTCAGTGGTTGAGCGTCTGCCTTTGGCTCAGGGCATGATCTCAGGGTCCTGGGATCGAGTCCTGCATCAGGCTCCCCACAGGGAGCCTGCTTCTCCCTCTGCCTATGTCTCTTCCTCTCTCTGTGTGTCTCATGAATAAATAAAGAAATCTTTTTTAAAAAGGGGGAAAGTCACTTTCCACATGAATATTCTATAATTCTGAGATTATTAACTCTTGATAGGGAAGGAGTGAATTTAATAAAATCACCGGATTT
This sequence comes from Nyctereutes procyonoides, assembly GCF_905146905.1. Classification (NCBI taxonomy): domain Eukaryota; kingdom Metazoa; phylum Chordata; class Mammalia; order Carnivora; family Canidae; genus Nyctereutes; species Nyctereutes procyonoides. The sequence continues at coordinate 40,581,618 of NW_026575052.1, forward strand.
CATGACTGACCCTCATGAGTAATCCCTCCTGTTAGAGTTAATGACACACATCACTTCAGGCTTGAAACCGTAGTATTACTTTGACCCACCATTCCCATTACCCACTGGAGACTAAGCCACTACTAGTCAGCTTCTACAGGGCTCATTGCCATTCTATCCTTCCCAGGTTTGCAGTCAAGCCCTAGGGCAAGCTTTCATTGCCTCTAACCTAGTCCTTTCAAACAGCCTAACTGCTATTTATAATTCCTACCTTATCACTTATAAACTCTCCTACACATTGCTACTAGGTTAATATTCCTGCAAAATAGCTTCAATCCTGCCATGCATTTGACCCAAATTTTGACGGTTTGGCAATGTCCAAACTCCAGAGCCCAGCAAACTTGGCCATCTCCAGTATGGCCGCAGTCTTTGACAATTCCCTTTATATGCTTTCTACACATCTTCATTTCTGGCACATCACAGTTACTTCACAGCCGAAGAACACACGCTATACTGTCTTATGTCTGAACCTTCTCCTGCTTTTGGTCTCCTTCAGGTAGCAACTGATGCCCTTAAAAGCCTTTCTGATTTACTTTCTGAAAACCTTTCTTACTCCTTCCCCATCATCCTAACAGGTAGCATTAACCAACATAAACATCATTCTTGCTTAGATCATCTGCTGCTTAGAAACATTCTGAGCATTTGTCCAGGTAACTATTCTGACTGATTTTGATTGGGCATGCATGATAAAATATTTGCCTTTTATCCCTTATATTTTAGTGGAAGTTTGAACTAAAGTAGGTGGTAAACACGGAATCAATTTTGTTGGATTTGGGGAGAAGAGAGGAGAGAAATTAAGACCAAAAAAGTCAAAGACATTTCTCCACCTGGCACCTACCCGGACCTGGTCTGAATCTAGCTGCAAGAATCTATGGAGGGGGCATAATCAAATCTACCACGTAAATCTGTTGTAGAGCAAGAAAGACAAACTATGGCCTCCCTGGTTGATTAGAGAGAAGAAAATGAAAAGCTGATCTGGACTGTCTTAGGATTGGTGCACAGCTTGCTTTGATACTGCACTACAGTCTGGGAAGGAACACTATCGTTGAATCCAGAGTCCGAGACTCCCATCCTGGCTGTGCAACGGAGTCACTGTGGGACCTCCAGCGTATCTTCTCTCTGCACTTGAGCTTCTTATGAAACAAATGAACCAGCCCTCTCAGGGCCCCTATCACCTTGATTAATTATAGTATGATTTATGAGTTCTATAAAAACTGTATCTCCTTTTTATGTAAACACTTTGAATATTGGGTCAGACCAAAAGAATGTTTACAGATACATGTATTAAAATATCTTACAGGCATTTCCCCTTGATCTCTCTGTTGTGACATTGAGTTTAGGGAATTATAAAATGCCTGAATGATTTTGGAAGTGAGGGGAGAATTGACATTTCTTCTCAGGCCATCCCTTCCTTCTTTCCTGCTCCATCTGGAATCTTTCTCCCATCCTTAGTCGTGAAGGATACAACCCTCGTAAACACCAACATATATGACAAGGAAAGCATTTCTGAGCTTGCTATTTTCCCTGCCTCTTTAGTTCATTCACAGCTCCTGTGGTCTCTAAGATCCAACACTGCTCACCTCCAATATTCACTAGATATTTCAGCAAATGTAAGAGAACTGAAAAAAGCAGATTTTTCTCTAGCACAGAATGTGTACCTTAAAGCCAATGGGACAAATAATCTCTTTCAGTCAAAGAAAGCTTAAAACACTAGATTCCCATCAAACTCCTATTACCTACTCTGTTTCCCTTTTGTTCTCAATAGTCTCATAATTGGTATAAGATGAAAACAACGCAACTCTTAGGACTGAAACCACTGACTCAAGAGCAAAGATCACTTGGTAGCTTTCTAACCTGAACTTAGAACAGTTCTAAGGTTCTGTCACTTAGAACCAAAGTGACACCCTCACCACAGGAGCAATGTACATTCTTGATGTCCTTAACAAGACCTCACATCCCCTGAGTTCTCAGAATGCAGTTAACACACTCTCCAGTAATTGCTATACCTATCTCATTTGCTGTCAGGTAATGCAGAGTGTCCGTCAGTTTAATTGAGCAGGCTCAGGAACAACTTTATTTCCTCTAAGCCTCTAAAATGTTAAAAGGAAAAAAGAATAAAATATCTATCTGTAGACATCCTAATTATCAAGTGATCCCTAAACTACTGATAAGAGATTGCTTCCAGGCTTCAATATTTGTACTTTTGAACAGATTAGAATCTCTTTTCTTTTCTTTTTTTTTTTTTTTTAGAATCTCTTTTCTAAAGACTTTGTTGGCTCTACCTGTAGGTATGTTGTGACTCACCTACGGAAGATTTGTGCTCTGTTTAGGAGAAAACACAGTCAAGCTCCTTAATTTGCTCACCGAAGAACACCACTGCCTGTCTCACTGTTGAGAGCACACTAGTTTCCTTACAATTAACAAGAAAACTCAAAATAGCTGCCCTTCAGTCATTCTCCAGAGAGCTCCTGTCAAAAGTGAATCTCAGATTAATGATATTCAAGAGACATCATTAAAGTCAAGTTTTCTCCTTCTAGTGAGTTCTAATAAGCAATGCACTTGGACTACATTAGCTTAATTCCCTTCCCAACTGCCTCTGGTGCCAACAGACCAGATGTCTCCTCCCAAGGCTGCTCCCACTGTGTGGGAGACCACCGCCACATTAGGCACCACTGACACTTTTGGCAGAAACTATAGTCTTGTTCTAGGTGACACCAGCTCCTACTGGCTATCGCTGCAGATGCCACCATTGACAAAGCCGATATTCTAAAAGTATAACACCAAATGGGCACTCTGTTTTGGAATCTATGAAGTGCCAAAAAGTTAGGTCACCATGAAAATGATATTCTGTTGGTTATCTCCCACAAATTTGCCAGCCATGCTCAGACATTTTTCAAACTTAGCAGTGGATTCTATGTGGGTACAAACATCCTACAACAATATTTTAAATGGAAACTACCTCAATTCATATTTAGAAGCAGGAGAAGCATGTTATAAGTCCAAATGTCCACAGTTTTTTCATTTATAGGAGAAATGCAGAAGAGACTGCTTGGGGTCAAAATAAACAGTCTTATGTGGTAGTATGTGACAGTATCCAAGTATAATTTACAGGCAGTAAAAGAAATGACTCTCCTCTAGATATAAAATTTACACAAGTAGAAAAATGTTTAGTTCAGTAATAAGGAAACCAGTGAGATGGGAAAGCTTGTTCCAAAAGCACTTGAAGAGCTCGAGTTTTCAAGCATTAAGAAAGAAAGGAAGGGAGGAAAGAAAGAAAAGAGAGGAGAAGGGAAGAAGGAAGGAAGAGAAAGAAAAAAAAAGTTAATAAAAAAAAACATTTAATGTCTTATAAGGCAAAGATACCATAAATTTTGAGGTGATCTTTCCTCCTGAACATAAATATACAATTTAACATGTTTCAAAAAAAAGAAAAGGATTCAAAAAAAAGAAAAGGAACAAACAAAACAATTGAACCTATTTATAGGCAAATGAAATAGTAAATAACAAGATAAACACAAGCATATGCTCCTAGAGAGTTAAATAATCAAAAGGTAAGCTTGCTAAACAGAACCCTAGAAAGAAAGGATATGCCTCCCCTGAGGGTATATCTAGGTTTTGGATAATATTCTCCTAACAGTCCTCCATTTTGGTCATAAATAGTTGTCAAAGAACATTCTTGATTACACTAAAAAAAGGGTAGGGTCATATTTTGGCTTGATTATTTACAGATGCAGGGCAAGAGGACTAATTACTCCGGTGAGCCTCACTGAGTCAGCAAATCTAGAGCTATCCAGTATTGAGCAAGTACTGAAGCCAGAGAATTAATGTCTTCCTGGAAATTTTTATAAGGTATCCCAGATTTCACTTTTTTTTTTTTATAAATTAATTTTTATTGGTGTTCAATTTACCAACATACAGAATAACACCCAGTGCTCATCCCGTCAAGTGTACCCCTCAGTGCCCGTCACCCATTCACCCCCACCCCCCACCCTCCTCCCCCTCCACCACCCCTAGTTCGTTTCCCAGAGTTAGAAGTCTTTATGTTCTGTCTCCCTTTCTGATATTTCTCACACATTTCTTCTCCCTTCCCTTATATTCCCTTTCGCTATTATTCATATTCCCCAAATGAATGAGAACATACACTGTTTGTCCTTCTCCGGTTACTATGGCCAAGTTCAAAAAGGGTGTTGCCTGAGTTCTTCTCTGGGATTTTGATGGAGTCTTGTCTCACATTTAGATCTTTCATCTATTTTGAGTTTATCTTTGTGTATGGTGCAAGAGAGTGGTCCAGTTTCATTCTTCTGCATGTGGATGTCCAATTTTCCCAGCACCATTTATTGAAGAGACTGTCTTTCTTCCAGTGGATCGTCTTTCCTCCTTTATCGTATATTAGTTGAGCATAAAGTTCAGGGTCCACTTCTGGGTTCTCTGTTCTGTTCCATTGATCTATATGTCTGTTTTTGTGCCAGTACCACACTGTCTTGATGAACACAGCTTTGTAGTACTCTGAAGAAAGTCCATGGTATTTTGATAGGGATTGCATTATACGTGTAAATTGCCCTGGGTAACATTGACATTTTCACAATATTAATTCTGCCAATCCATGAGCATGGAATATTTTTCCATCTCTTTGTGTCTTCCTCAATTTCTTTCAGAAGTGTTCTGTAGTTTTTAGGGTATATTTTGAGAACCATTTGAATGGTAAATGGTTCTCCAACCTTTTATTTTCAGGTTGTAGGTGTCCTTCTGTCTAAAATGAGTCTCTTGTAGACAGCAAATAGATGGGTCCTGTTTTTTTATCCAGTCTGAAACTCTGCGCCTTTTGATGGGGTCATTAAGCCCATTCACGTTCAGAGTTACTTGAACTTCTTCTTAAAGGGGAGTTTTAAGAGTCCCCCTTAAAATTTCTTGCAGAGCTGGTTTGGAGGTCACATATTCTTTCAGTTCCTGCCTGTCTTGGAAGCTCTTTATCTCTCCTTCCATTTTGAATGAGAGCCTTGCTGGATAAAGTATTCTTGGTTGCATGTTCTTCTCATTTAGGACCCTGAATATATCCTGCCAGCCCTTTCTGGCCTGCCAGGTCTCTGTGGAGAGGTCTGCTGTTACCCTAATATTCCTCCCCATGAAAGTCAGGGACTTCTTGTCTCTTGTTGCTTTAAGGATCTTCTCTTTATCTTTGGAATTTGCAAGCTTCACTATTAGATGTCGAGGTGTTGAACGGTTTTTATTGATTTTAGGGGGGATCTCTCTATTTCCTGGATCTGAATGCCTGTTTCCCTTCCCAGATTGGGAAAGTTTTCAGCTAGGATTCGTTCAAATACATATTCTGGCCCTCTGTCCCTTTCGGCGCCCTCGGGAACCCCAATTAAACGTAGGTTTTTCTTCCTCAGACTGTCATTTATTTGCCTTAATCTGTCTTCATGGTCCCTTAATTGATTGTCTCTTTTTTCCTCAGTTTCCCTCTTTGCCATTAACTTGTCTTCTATGTCACTCACTCGTTCTTCCACCTCGTTAACCCTCGTCGTTAGGACTTCTAGTTTGGATTGCATCTCATTCAATTGATTTTTAATTTCTGCCTGATTGGATCTAAATTCTGCAGTCATGAAGTCTCGTGAGTCCTTAATGCTTTTTTCTAGAGCCACCAGTAGCTGTAGAATAGTGCTTCTGAATTGGCTTTCTGACATTGAAGTGTAATCCAGATTTTGTAACTCTGTGGGAGAGAGGGCTGTTTCTGATTCTTTCTTTTGAGGTGAGGTTTTCCTTCTAGTCATTTTGCTCAGTGCAGAGTGGCCAGAAACAAGTTGTATTGGAACACGGGGGAGTATCACTGGTCCGTCCAGCTGGTCTTCTGGGGGAGGGGCCTGTTGCGTTGACTTTCAGGTGTTAGCACTTGGGGGAGCTGCTCTGCCCCTGCCTGCTGCCGGGCTCAGTGGGGGTTGTTTACCCCGTGGGGCCCCAGGAGGATCAGCCGCAGTTGCTATGGCAACTCTGGAAGCCTGGATTCAGCCTCCGCAGGAACTACGGGGCTCGGGGCTCTCGGTTCTCCGTCCGCAGGGCCTGGAGGCTCCGGGGCGGGGCCGCTGATCGGCTCAGCTCCGGGCAGGAGCGTCCTCGCTGTCCTGGGCCCTCCCGGCCTCTGCCTGTCCCAGGGGGAGGCCGGATCCTGGGCTGTGTCCCGGCGCCCTGTGCTCCGGGGCCTGCGCTGTTGGATTTGCGCTCCCGCCCCGCAGCTCCCTCCCTGGAGCCGCTCCCGAGCCCCTCCGAGCTGCTCCGGTGCGCGCTGCAGCCCTTAGGGAGCTCGGCGCACTCTCCCGGGGCGCAGGTGTCTGTTAGTGTCCCAGGGAGCCCGAGGGCATCCCCGCCCTCCTGGGTCCTGCTCTAACTCCCTGCGAGCCCCTTTCCGCCCGCCCGGGAAGGTTGGTGCAGCTCCTGCTCCTCCGGGACGGGGCTCTCCTGTCCTGGGGACACTCGCCCCGGCCTCAGCCCGGCTCCTCGCGGGGCCCCTCCCCCTCGGAGGCCTTTTGTTCCTTTATTTCTTTTTCCCCGTCTTCCTACCTTGATAGAAGCGCGGACTCTTCTCACTGTAGCATTCCAGCTGGTCTCTCTTTAGATCTCAGGCCGAATTCATAGATTTTCAGGATGATTTGAAGGTTATCTAGGTATTTTGGTGGGGACAGGTGATTTGGGGACCCTGCTCTTCCGCCATCTTGCCCCTCCCCCCCCAGATTTAACTTTTAAACATTTCTAATTATCTGCTCTTCCACTCAAAGACAGGAAGTCAAGTCCAAGAAATTTTCCTCACTTGCTACACTTATAAATTTATATGAATTTCTCTTTCCTTAAAGTTACTAAAATAAGCTAAGATCCTCAGCCTTCTGGGAAGTGACCGTCTTCATCAGTTGTGAAGCTGGAACTTTGTAAGCCTGGTGTACCAAGCCCGTTTTCTTCAGAAGACTTTGCAGGCATCGACTTCTTCTGTAAAGTCAACATGTGCCCCCATAATGGTGGGCTTCTCATAGCTGACTACCTGACTATTGCTCTCTAATGTGACACACCAACTAAGGCACTTGCAAAATCAACCTGTCTGTATCCTGGTAGTAGGAGGACAGATACTTATGGGGCTCATGCAAATAAATACATTGCCATAAGAAGTAATAAGACTCAGTAACAATATTTGTTTCAGAATTCGGAGGAACTGGTGAGAATCAGATACTTTTTTTTTTTTTCCAAAAAATGTTTGACTGTAGTTACAAAAGTATAGTCTACTAAATTGAGGACTGGCAAGAAAGAAAAAAGGCAAAGTGCTTCCTCAAATATCAATCAGAAAATAGGACACTAAAACATTAACAGTAATGTCTAAAAAGATAATCACAGTTCATTTTCTTTCATCAGTTCATTCAGCTTTATGTAACAAATTCTTGTTCTGCTGGATTTTGTGTCAGCAGTCTATTTTAATGAAATCATTTCTTCTGACTGAAAAGACTAAATTTACTGGTACGGTCAGAAAGCTGTCGTAAACTTCTCAGTTTTAAGCTTTGAAGGCTTAAAGTACATACATTTTTTTTTTTTTGAAATATCAATAGTTAGGAATATCAGCTATCATCCTCATCACAAACCTCTAGACTCTCTTAGTCTTTTGAAGAAACAAATTCTACTTTAACCATCAGTGATAAGCAGAATGCATTTGTTGATTATATTGAACAGCAAGTAGTTACTCAGTTATAATAACTAATAACAAAGTAGAAGAAAGTAAAGTTCTCCACTGAGGTGCCACTCATAGCTCTCCTATCAGGCCCTGATCAGTGCTTCCCCTGAGGAAGAGAACATCCCAACAAGGACACTGACAAAATGCCAAGGCCTTCCAATCCATTCTGTAGATCCTACAGTCTTTGGAGCATTTATATTTATAATATTTTATCACCACAAAAATCCATGGCAGAGAAGGCCAAGATTCCTTTTCTTTTTTTCCTTCCCTCTCCCGCTTTTTTAAAAAAGGCAGACAGCCACATGTGGTGCTTCATTTGGATGTACCTGGAGCCTTGGAAGTTTGACCATCTGATAGGCTCCTAACATGGACTTTGGTCCTTGGTCATGATAGAAGGATGGGTATCTGATAACAATAAATAGTTGAAGTTTCATTACCTATTAAAATGATGATACAATATTTAAAGTACACACAGAAAAAGTAACATGACTAAGTGATCCTTTTTTTTTTTTAAATTGGAGATTTAGTTAGGAGATGAAAAGACGGAGAGGGAAAGAGAATCTCCAGCAGACTCCCCACTGAGCAAAGCACCAACCACAAGGGGCTCAATCCCAGGACTCTGAGATCATGACCTGAGCTGAGCTGAAATCAAGAGTCAGATGCTTAACTGGCTGAGCCACCCAGGTGCCCCTGATCCTAGAAGTGAGAAACCTGCTATTCTTTGTTCTTTAATAATTAAGAATATAAGCCCAACACAAAGCAAAAGTTATTTCTCTTGGGAGTCATTTCTGCTCTAATGGCAGATTACACAGTAGGTAAGAATAGCTTTACCAACCAATTTGCTTCTTATTTTAACAAGGAGGAAAAAAACAAGTTTATTTTTTCATCAGTGTGTTATTTGATAATAAAAGACTCACATACTTCTTGAAAAAGTGATCATCCTGAAAAGTCCATCGAAATTGAGCTAGCTTGAAGCCAGAGATCTGTCAGCTTAATTGTGTGTTCAAGTGCTGCTTGGTGAACCCTGGACAAAAATGGGTTCAATAATGACAATTACCTCCTCTTCCCCTTTTAACTGTTTTTCCGCCCTGGAAAGGATCTCTTTGAGGATATAGCTGGCGTTTAGCTGGTAAATGAATCTCTCTTGGGGCCAGATATGCTCAATCTCCAGTTTCCCAATAAAGAGATTTCTCCAAGGTCTGGAGCCTCATCACCAGTGGAAATGTAAATACATAGCTCCAGAATTGACCTTGGAGTTGATCTCACAGTAGAACCCCTTGTCGCATGAGGAAATAAGTTATAGTATCCTTTCCAAGGAGAATAATTAAGCAAATGCCTACCCCAGCTCCCAATGAAATTGGTATCTACTTTGTCATATAAATTGCGGGAAACTTTAGAGTGACTTTGTAATCTCCTGAGAGCTTCCAACATGAAAGCTCTCCATTGGACTAACTTGGCAATAAATCAAGTATCTTTCCATAGTGATTATAGAGAGGTCTCTCTTTGTTGACAAGATCTTCTCCAACATTCACACACTCTACTTTTGTCCTTCTCTATGCTCTTGCATATTATGTTTCAATTTCACACTTTATTTTAAAACAGATTTTCTCTTTTTCCCTTGATAGGCAACAACAAAGCTCATTACTTTGCATACACAGCTGAAGGTGTTTACCATTATCATTCCTCCAATAACCTCAACTGCTAAGGAAATTTAGTACGTATGCATAAAACCTTAATATATAAGCATATATGTAAGCATACTTATATAATAACATAACAACAGGAAGGAAAGTTTTGTATACGTGTACTGAATATACAGATATTCAATATTTTAAATTAAATTGGATCCCGAACATCTTATCAAGCGGATGCACTACATAATTAATACTGATATATTTACTATTAACATAAAAATGTTGGACATCAATTTTAAGAAACAAAGAATATAAAACAAGTTTTAAAAATAGAGGAAAAATTTAAATAGGGAAAAAGCATTTGTTAGAATCATGTATCCTTGGGCAAATCTTTTAATGCCCTAGTATTATATTAAATGATAATGTTCCCCAACACTACATCTTTGCCTTATTTCTAAATAAGAAGAATCCCTGACCCCCCCTCCCACCCCATGCCATGGATATCAGACTTCCTGATATCCAGTTGACTCTGCAGAGTTACTGAATGTATACTGGATGCAGATGATTGTCCTAGGGTAGAAAAGAGACAATGTGGAGACAGTGGAAAGAACATGAATTTCGACTCACTTATCTGTGTTTTAGTTTCCTCCTCTGTAAAAAGATCATTTCAACACCCACTTGCCAGAATTATCTTAGAAGTGGTGTAGTAGGTACACAATACTGGGAAGCTGCTACTATCATCAACATTATTGCCATTCTGATTATAAAACCACTAAACATATATTGATGATTCTCATAATACCTCATAAGTGCCACAGTGGAGATGTAAATACAGGCTAGCTAGGGCTTGAGAGGAGAGAAAAATCATTCTTAAGAGATTAATTTCCCCTTTTAGACAATTACTGGTTTTCAAAACCTGTTTATTTAATAAAACCGTTAAGATTATAAAGGACTAATTAATGTAGCAAAGTTTATAAGATAAGCAGTGATTTATGCTTTGCGATGAGTGAGCCTTTTAATCACTCAAATCTAGCAACGCTACACAGGGAATTGAAAAAAGGGACCAAAGTGAGCTTCCCAGACCGAGTGGGAACATGAGGGCAGGGAGGATGGCAATCGGGGGGATGGAAAGATGTCCCCTCAACGAGGGAGAGGTCCCGAGAAGGGAAGGTATACTAGGTATGCCAGGTACTTCCGAGGGAATAAAAGCAAGTGAAATTCTGGTGCTAGAGGCCTTTCACCCTCATTATGTGTGAAAGTTCTTTAGTGGACTCAGAATAAAAATGAGGTCAATAATAGCTCAGGAAGAGGCATTAAAAATAATATTCATCATCTATTATTTAACAACTAGATATCCTATAGTAAGAACTGAAGAGAACCACATCTCCCTCCCTCATCCTACGTTCGCATTGAAGGTATCCTCCCAAAGGAGAACCGTGAATGAGCTGAGATGGGAGATAAATTCCTAGTTACTTCTGAGATCCAGTGTGGAAAGCTGACATATAATGCAAGGTAGCGAAGCCACCTCCCAATTTGCCATGCTCATGTGAGAAGAATTAAAGCATCAGCTCTGCAAGTAGGACCAACTGTTTTCACAGAGTGAGGGCTCAAAGGAATTCTCTCTGCCTCTAGTAGTCAATCCATATCATGCTTGACATAAAAAGAAATACAAATAAAATAAATTTAATAAAACTACAAAAATAAAATAGCTGATTTTATTAAACCCTGTATGCCAGGCACGTGCTAAGAATTTTACATTCATTTTTGTTATTAATTTTTCATAGAATCTTCTGAAGTGGGTATTTTATCACCAGTTTTAGAGTCATCATAGTAACATAGCTAAGTAAATGGCAGAGTGAAAATTCAATTGCAGATCTGTTTAATTGTGAAGCCCATGGTCTGTACATGGATTGCATTTACAGTGGTTTTTGTTAAGTGCATTTCTCAAAGTAACTCTAGTTCTGATTTTTTCCTCTGTTCCAAATATTCCCAAGAAGGAAAAGAAGGTGGTAGGAAAAAGTGGTGAAGGCACCATATGGTCCAGCAATATTCCATGGAACTAAACATTTGGGGACATTCATGAGCATTTTTATGAACAAATGTACTACATATGGCTATTTCTACACAAAAGAACAAGTGTTCATGTACACGTAGAAGTGAAGCTAATTTATAGAACTCTGTTCACACAACTCATTTTAAGCTACTTATTGACTTTGTAGGACTGATTTATGCTTCTATGGTAGAGTTAAAAGTCATTATGAGAACAGCTTGAGCCACAAGTTCCCTTCAAGAGGTAACAGGATGTTGTTTTAGAAAGGGACACTTTAATAAGGTGCATGGGGCCAAAGAAGGGTCAATGAGAGCCCAGCTATCAAGAGGGAGACCTAAGTGCTGCTGTATTAGAAATAAATAAAATCGGTGGTGAAAAGTGCAAAGAAGAGAAGGAAAAGGACATGAGAGACAAGTGGAAGAGGATATTCACCATGATGCTAGAAGAGTTTTGACTATAGTACCATCCAAGCTTCAGTTTTAAGTTCTTTATCTCTGAGTCTCAACATCAACTGCTCCACTTTTCTCCCAAACTTTCAGTACAGTCTGCTGCCTCGACTTAGCTGTACTTGTATATGGGTGTGCACGTCTGTGTGAGTGTGTGTGTGTGTCTGCATTTTAGCAAAAAGCTGTGGAGCTTTAGTGAGATCCTCTTTCAATGGTATGAGTTCAGAGGACACAAGAACTCAGAACCGAGATGATCATGATAGTGGAAATCTCTGAAGAGCCAAATAGTGGAATGTACTTAGAGTCAGAGTGTCCCATGCTGATAAGAGTTACAAAGACATTCATGACAAAGTATGTATGCCAAAACAGAAGGTAATAACGTTGTGTACAAGACTGCTGCATAACTACTAGGTATTTATTCAAAGGATACAAAAATACTGATTTGAAGGGCTCATGCACCCCCATGCGTATAGCAGCATTATCGACAATTGCCAAATTATAGAAAAAGCCTATATGTCCATCGACTGAAGAATGGATAAAGAAGATGTGGAGTGAATATAGATATATTATTCAAATATATATATTAAATATAAACATATATTTATTCAAATATATATTATTCAAATTATATATATATATATATATATATATATATATATATATTATTCAAAGAATAAAATCTTGCCATTTGCAATGACCCGGACCTAGCTAGAGTGTATAACCAAAATAACCAAAATAAAGTCAGTCAGAGAAAGACAAATATCGTATTAATTTACTCATAGGTAGAATTTAAGAAATGGAACAGATGAACATTGGGAAAGGGAAAGAAAAATAAAATAAGATAAAAATAGAGAGGGAGGCGAACCATAAGAGACTCTTAACTCGAGGGAACAAACTGAGGGTTGCTAGAAGGTAGGTTGATGGAGGATGGGCTAAATGGATGACAGGCATTAAGGAGGCACTCGTGATGAGCACTGGGTATAACATGTAAGTGATGAATCACTAAATTCTACTCCTGAAACCAATACTACACTATGTGTTAACCAGCTTGAATTTAAATAAAATCTTGGAAGAAAAAAAAAAGACTTGCACGAATGAAAAGAGATAGTTGGAAAGAATATAATGGGTTTTCATGAAAATAAATAAATATCTTGAGATTTCTTCAGTATCCTTCAGTATTTAATGCAAAAGTGTATTTAATGATGAAGCTTAGCAAACTTCTATGCCTTCACGGCTTTACTGATAAAGACTGCCAGGCTATCAAGAATACAGCATAACAAAGCTATAAATTTTATGTTCTATATAAGTATGTAAATATCTTGGATGTGTAGCTGATGAACATTTTTGAAGAAAGCCAGGAGGCAATAATGGTTTTACTAACATTTGACTTTTTTTCTAGAGTGACAATCTGGCCTGTTTATGTCACTCATTGGAATAAATGCAGTTTGGGAATTTCCATGAAAGCTGGCACCACCCTGGAGACACTTCTCTCAGAATGATAGTTCTATTACAGATACAAGCAAGCCTATATGGGCAGCACAGGTGTGCTTTTGGCAGAGCCAGTAATACAATACTCCATACAGAATGTGTTCATTTTCACTGTAGCCCAGGCTTTCAGAAATTATTTTGCTCAATAATCTGTAAAGGTGGCCACTTTTCATCAGGCACCACCTTGTCCATCATCAAACATGTCACCATGAAGAAGGGCCTGCCTTGTACTATCTTGTAACACATGGTTCAGTTCAAGAAGGTGACAAAGAAGTGACTTTATTTGATCAGTGGAACTTAACAAACTGTATGTACTCTCCTTTTGTGGTTTTTTTTTTTAAATATTTGGGTCTAACTTTTTATTGCTAGAGGAATAGTAGTTCATTATGTAGAAAAGAGTTGTTCTTATTACTTTATGTGTCTTATTACTATTCCGGTGGACACCTGGAATCATATAAATAGCTCTGGGAATGTTATTTAGCAGAGGACCATTCATGCTTCTTCTTCTCAATGTTCTAAAAGTCCTTACTGTATGACTTAACAAGGACTTCAATGCCTTTGCTCTTATCTATCTCTGACCTTCTGAAGGTGCTTGTTTCACCCTTCCTCTTTTTCCCTCTTTTCTTCTGCTTTATCTCCTCTTCCATTAGGGGTTGGGTTTTTTTTTTTTTAATGCAGAAATTTCAAGACAAAAACAGAGTCCTATTGTTCCTCTCATTCTAAAATTACAACTATTTTCAGCTCTAATTATCCAAGGCTTTATTTAGAAACTCTAGCTTATTTTAAATGGTAAAATTTTTTACATCTACCTTTCTTGCTTGTCAGAATGAATCAAAGGATGACTGAGGCATCCTCTGATGGCTTCTTCCTTGCTACTGTGATCTCATTTCTCAATGACACACAGGAACTGGTGTTCAAATGGTGCAGCCCACGCAAATCCACTCTACCAGAACCAGGGTGCAACCTCTATTCCTTACTTTTAAAATACCACTTTTTCAAAGGTGGGAAACTTTCTACTGAATAAGACTGTCATTTCAGAATCAAAAGCAGTCTGACCCAGACTTGAAAGTTCTATTAGCAGAGGCGTCTCACTCTTTGGTACTCAGTGGATATTCCTTCCGGAGATATGCTAGGGCTTATTTAGATACTGGCTTTCTGGCAGGGGACGGATGGGAAGTCATCTGATTTACAGCATCTGACAATTCCCATGGTGTAAACACTGACACCATGGCTAAATTCCAACTACCAACAAGATGTCATCGAACAATGGAAGTAAGACAGCTGTGCAATTACACACCATTCTATTTCCCCTATACAGATACCAATGTAAGTTACCTTAAAAGGATAGGTAACATAAAATGTAGTAAGATCATTAGAAAATGATGAGCTTTTAGCAGCTATTACCTTTGTTTTTGTTCTTATTTAGTTGTAGGTTTATATAACTCAATTTTTAATAATGAAAGTGTTTAAAAACTGGCTCACAACATTCTTGAAAAGTTAACAACTGGTCCTTACAAGCCGGTGTGAGGCAGCTTCAGCACACCACCAGCTTCTTCCCTCTCTCTCAATGCCTGCTCCATCCTCATACTCACAGATTAAGGATGGGAGGAGGATAAACAAGTAAATACTTATTGGACATCTAGTGTGTTTGAGTCAATGTGCCCAATTATTTATAGATCTCAACAAAGTAGAATAGTATTGATTGCATACTTATTATAGGCCAGGCCCAGCACTAGGCATTTTTTCCTTATTACCTCATTATGTGCTTACAACTGATCTATGAAGTGAGTGTTAATGTGAATTTTACTGATGAGGAGTTCGAGGCTCACAGAGGGAAAGAGCTTCCCCAAACTATATCATCTAGTAAGCGAGGATCAATGCAGTAAATTAGGATCAGTACTCACGTGTCTTAGACTTCACATTCTCACTTTGTTATTTACCCTCATAGTAACTTCGTGAGGCAGATTTTACTACTGACTTTTACAGATAAGGTTTAGAAACAATGAGGGATAGTTTCAAGACCATATAATTTATAGATGGGAGGACTGTGTACTTTCAAAGCTCATGATTTGTCTACTGTGACATTGTGTTTACCTCAACTTCAAGATGCTCCTTCTGCTGAGGATTTAAGTTATTGGATTTACTGAGTTACATTCAAGTCTCAGAATTAAGGAGTTACCCCCTCAACAAAAGCAATTGTATATTAAAATAATATAGAAGCCAAAGAAGAAGACAGTGCTTAAGACTAAACAAAAGATCCATAACCAGAAATGTCAAGCAATAGCCATGATCCAGGAACCATCAGATTTTTGTTAGCCTAGGCATCCTAACACTTTTCCAGCCATGTTCTTTATTCTGCCCATCAGAGAAAGAGGTCACCACTCAATATTTGCAACAAAGAGTTTCATTTATTGCCTGTTTACACAACTGAGTGCTGTACTTGAGCTTTTCTGAGCAAAATAAAAGGTTGATATTACATCTATTTAGCTTCATTCTTTCTTACTCAAGATAGACCTCTTTAATATAATAGAGAAGTTGGCTCCCATAAGCCCCAACCTCATACCCTTCTAGTATATAATTAAAGGGGCAAGAATATCCCACTATTGGAAATAAGAAACTCAATAGCAAGTCACTCTGATTGCTTGGTTTGAATAGCATGTGCCTTGCTGGACCAACCCAAGTACAGAGCAATGAAATGGTTCGGGCCTGGTCATCTACCTCTGCGGTGGGGACAAAAAGTTGGTTACGAGGAGTGGGTAGTCAGGGATAAGCAAAGTACAGTTACATTAAAAAAAAAAAAAGTAATGAGAAGACCTTCTGAACAGCCACAAACAACAACGATCAGAATGTATTATAATAAAATTTATTCTTATAATATCTTCTACGTTGCCATGCCTGGCAATCTGATTATTGGTCAAGCAGGTTCCCTTAATTGAAATTGTAGGTTTTTAGTATAGAGAAAGTAGAAAGTATTAAAACTGGCATACTTCATATGAAGCCCACTCTATCATTAATTCTCCCTGGATTTCCATAATTTGAAATTGCAAATAGTGGGTTCATTAGTAAGTTGGGCAAACAGGGACATGCTTTACAGAATCATCTTTCTAAATTCCACTTAATGCGGGGGTGGGGGGGTAGTGTTTCACCATTATGTGTCCATATATGGGAGGAATAATTCTGAAATGCAGAGAGCAGCTGCTAGCTTGTGGCATGGCACCTCCTACCATGGTGCCTCTCAAAGATTCTCTGAGCAGAGACTAGAGGATTAAATTGGAGACCAGGAAGAAAAGAGCCTTTTCCTAAAACACACATCAATGCCAAAGAATAAAACAAATGTCTCATTTGTTTTATGACAATAAGACAAATGTCTCATTTCATAAAAGAAATGAAAGTAGGACAATTAAGAAAATAAGTGCATTCAACTTTATATTTGTCACACAGTAATACATAAAATATAGGTATGTGCTTTTACTTTGTTGGCTAAAAAATAAAGTGCATAAACTCATTCCCTTCCTTCACTTAGAAGTATAACCACATTTTTTTCATAGTAATGTCAATAGTTTCCTTATTTAAACAGTAACTAGCCAGTTTCTGATGCTAAGGTAAGCAGAGAGTATGGAAGACAAAACTAGGAAGGAAATTTGAGAACAAAAGAATGTTCCTTCACAGTTAACAGGATAAGCCTTGACACTTAGGACCCTCCTATGGTGAAAACCTTGGCCTCCACTATCAGTACATTATCTCTCTTCATTTCACAGGTTTCCTAGGGATTAAAAGTGACAAAGTAGTACAATTCCCACTTAGAGAACACTAAAAAAAAAATTATGGTCCTCAATTTCTATCAGTTCCATTGCTATTTACCCCTCTTATTTAGCTTCTGAATTTGGAAGGAAAACATAATCAGAAAACTCCATGTGGACTGAACATGTAGCACCTGCAGGGAGTCACATCTTTCAGAGGGAGAGGTTACCATCTCTAGGCATCAAAACCAAATGGGACCATACCCATCAGGAGAAATGGCATAGGACCCCAGGAGACAGGATCTCCATTTTTTGTGTGGCCAATCAGATGTCTGTGCAGGAGATGTAGAAGAGACCACGTTTCTGATGTTCCTGTATTTCTTGGCAGTTGAGTACCATCATGGAGGGGCTGGGATTTTCTTAAACATTAGCCAAGGTTCCAGTGACAAATATTTAGTTTCATGAGTGTCAAGAGGAGAAGAAGGCATGAGCATCTATTTTTATCTCATGAAAGCTCCTTGAAGATGACAAAACAATTAAAGAATTAAGGGGCGAGGACACAGTCCAGGGAAACCTATCTCTGGTATAAAAGATCGATCATAAAGCTTATTTCTCTCATCCCCCAAAATAACACATTTGCACACACACATAAGCATATGTGTGTAGACACACACCACACACATACATACACAGAGGGTGGCTGAAGATCCCCTTTTCTGTCCCAGAAAGGAAAGGCTCTTTTCAAATTCCTTATTCATATAACTGACACTCAATATAATTTCTTCATTGCTTGAAAACTGTCCCAGGTAGAAACTGAAGTTGTAGCCAAAGGGTAAAACTAGGGATCAGATGTCTCTAATTTTTTTTTTCAGAATTAAAATGGAACAAGGACTTTGAAAAAAAATTTTTTTAAATCTCCAGAAACATCACTGTTTCACGATTATTGGACATTCTAATGTTTTTTACTTTACCAACAAAATTCTGGATATATAAAACAAACTGAAACTAGGTAAAATTTTGAAATCTCAATTTGGGTGACCACTCTTTTTAAAGATATGCATACATCTGTGTGGAATGTGTGAAAAAGGATGGGTGAGCCTCTACAGGATTGATTTGGTGAGCTGGTAAGTCTCTCATTCCATTCTTTACCCAAGCCTTGGTGCTATTTGAGCTGAACCATATTTCCTTGACTCACAAGGATGTTTTCAAGGAATCTACCATTTTGGTGATGAATTTTACTGTTTCTTTTCCATTTGGTGAATATTTGTCTGCATAGCAGGCAACAGACTCTTCTTTGGATTTTTCTTAGGGAGCTAGGGTAAACAAATGGAAATACTCAGAGAAAAATTAAGGAAAAGAGTACTAAAATAAATAGATTTCATACAGTACAATGCAGTCTTTTTTTTTTAGTACAATGCAGTCTTAATAAAATTTTTATGGTACCCTTGAGAGTGATATTTTGCTGAGAAAAAAACATGCAGATGTTTACTTTTGTTTAAAACATAAATATTTGACTTATTAAAGTTTTAGATGAAAAAAATCTAGTTATTTCTTCAGCTTTTAAGTTTAGCCAAATGTTATTATTCTGTGTCTAGCAAATTTTGAAAATGACTTTGAAAGGGTTTCCATTTAAAAACTTAGTTCAAAAATTTTAAAACTCTATTTTACAATTTCATTTTCTTTTCAAGTGTTTCCTTCTCTGAAATAAACAAAATCCTCGTGAAAATTAAATTGTTCCTACAGTTCTAACCAACATAAAGAGAAAGACTGCCTCTTAAGATCACAAGTCTAAATTGGTAACTCAATGATGGATTTTAATTTAAATTTACAAGACTATTGCTCTAATGGGCCACATTTTTATTAAAAAAAAACTATTAAAAGCTATTAAATTCTAAGATATTTACTCATTTTTAAAAGATACAAAAATATTTACTGTGCTGTCTGGATTTTCATAAATACCCTTATCCTCATTCTTAAATCTTCAGGTGGTTCACATCTGTAGAAGACAATTAACATCCAAGTTAACAGGGATTACTTTGCATCAATGGTTTTAGCCAATATCTAGAGACATGCAGGGCATCTTTCTCCCTAATCATTGAAGATACTATGTAATATTAGGAAATGTCTTCTTAGCAATACTTGAGGGTATTAACAATTACAGAATTCAGTTGGTTCACTGCCTAGAATCTTGTTGACAGCTCTGAACTCTGATAGTTGCTATTCATTGACTCAATACTTCAAGGGGCTAAAATAGGACTGATATACAGGTTATAAACATCAATTAATTTGGATATCAATGCAAAACACCAATCCAGGTTTACTACATGTATTTCATTGGCTCAGATGACATGTAAATATCCAATAATGAAGACTCTTGAGCTTGATGGGACTCTCATAAATCAGTGTCCTTAGTGGAGTTCAGTCCCATATGAACAGTATTCTCTACTATTGATGGGACTCTCATAAATCAGTTTCCTTAGTGGAGTTCAGTCCCACATGAACAATATTCTTTACTAACATGAAACTATTCTGATATATATTTCTGTCCCTCCTCATTTTGCCCCTTAGTGACCTAATATATAAAGGAGGTGTCACTACGTGTCCCCAGACTCATAGTATTATTAGAATTAATGAATAATGTCTCAGATAATTCTTATCAAGAGAATTCTGTCCAAGAATAACATGCTGTAAGCTTAGCTAATGAGCCTCTTGAAAGAGGCTCAAGTATGATAGGAAGGATGCTGGACAATGTCTGATTCATTGTTCAGCCACTTATTAGCCAGTGAACTTGTAGAGGTCCTTTAACCTTTCTGATCTCTCTACATGGGGATCCCCCTACCTGCTTCATAGAAATGCTATGAAGATCGGAAGATAGAACATATATGAATGGACTTGTGATGAGTGGAGTGCCACACAAATGTGTGCTCTATGTTACCGCAGATGGTGAACTCCACAGTCTGCATCTCTGGAACTGACTTCCATACTGTTGGTCCCAGTACTCTGAATAGGTCTGGGAAAATGTAGTGAGGACCCTAGAATGTGATTTCAGAAAGATAAATGCCATAATAGCATGTATTATTATTCTGCATTTCTCAATTCAGTAGTGTTTCCAAAAGCTCCGTAATAGAGAATTCTGGTACATAAATACTCATGCCTATGGCTCATATTTGTCTTCCTTGGAATGAAAGACTGAGGCAATTTCACACCTCTTAGTGAATGTTATGAACTACACTCTGTCTGAGCTAACATCTTGTCTTAAAAAAAAAAAAAGAAAGCTCATTCGTGCATATTTTCTATCTACTCTGATCTCTCATTCAAATCAAGTTGCAGGCAAAAGATCAAAAGGAAAATAAGAAATGTTAATTAAAATGTAATGTAAAGCCAATAGGAACCTTTAGTTTCTAGAAGCAATTTTTAAGAAAGACTATCTTAGATAAAACGAGAACATTTAGGTACCAAAAGACAAAAATGGACATAAATAACAAAGGCTAATGATGAGGAATTTTTAAAACAAATTTGAAGAAGTCTATGGACAAGAATTTGGGGTGAAGCTTGACAGGACTACTGTGGGTATATCATAAAAAAAAACAAATACAGAATCTATAACTGTATGAAATTATGTATGGGCTGGGCTGTGTTTCTTTGATTATACCATCACTTGACTATTCCTCTAGCAAATCTCTTTTCCTAAAACAAAATAATATCACAATTAAAAACTTGATAGTTCATTTTTGCCATAAAATAGAGAATCCTAGGCATTCCATCTAAGCACTCATACTGGTGTGGCAAACAATCTTCACAGTTTGAATTGATTTTAAAGGACAGGGTGACATAATTCCTAAATTCTAATTCCCAGTGTTACTACAGATTTTTATGAGTATTAAGTCAATGTTTAGCAAAAAGTAGAAAAAAATTGTATTTTTTTTTAAATTGAGTGTGTTCTTAAAAAGAAAATGATCAAATTTTAGTTTGAGTTAACAAACTAAAATCAGAGGCTACTCAAACTTAAAAGAATAATACGCATGTACATCAGAAAGTTTATGGGGCTCCTGTTATTAGTTTTTTCAGGACTGTAGCAGAAAATCAGGCATTAAGAAGCACCACATGCTAACTACAATTTTCAATGTATTACTTAAAAATAATAAAACAGGGAAGAGAAATTATTCACTCGTGTAGTCAATATTCAGGACCCAGAGCACTATGTGTTTTGAGTCCTTGGGATCAAGAGTACACGTGAAAACTAATTAAGGGTTCAAGAAAAAAAAAAAAAAGTAAAACCAACCTGAGTATTAGAAGACAAGTCCTTTAGGTAAGTACTTAAGGAACTGTAGTTACTTAACTTGGATGCGAAAGGACTGTCATCATTGATTTGAATGAAGCAGAGTGACTAGAGGGTTCCATTTCCTCCAGGCCTGAAAAAGAGGAAACAAGGAAGAAAGGGAGGTTAGTTATGAGGAAGAACTATCTGCCTATAAGTGTTCTTAAATACCAGCTAAGATTGCCATGGAAGGCGTGGGCCAGCTTTACCAAAGACCTATACTTTCAGGAAGGAAACCATCTATCAGGGAGTTTATCATATAAAACCAGGCCATATTTTTCCGGACATCTTTTCCAGTTGCATTTATCTTTGAAAAAAAATATTGTTATTTCATAGGAAAATATTCCTTACCATGCTTCTCCCACTCTGTAACACCACCCCCCAAGAAGCTACTTAATCACCAAATAATCTGTATATCAGAGTATGATTAAAGTCTCATTAGTCATTAATGGTCTTAAACGGTCCCTTTCTCAGGAATGAATAGGCAAAGAAAAAATAACTAGAAATGAGTCAGAATCAGACTGTTCTCCTTGGAAAGATATTCAGTAAATTTAAGCATTTTTAATGCACATAATGACATTTTTATTTCCATTTCTGGAATTTATTTGTTGGTAGGAAATTGTCTTATCTCTTGAATACCTTTACCAAGGCAGCCATTTTCAAAAGACACAGGGATAAGTTCAAGAGAAGGAAGGTTGGCAGCATATTTCTATCTGTCATCGAGGCCACAGCCTGTTCTTGGGCTTATGAGTGCCAGCACAGGATGACAATGTGCTCCACCTACTCTCGTCATACCAGCCTCCATGTCGATGTTGAACATATGGTCCCTTAGGGGAAGCTGCTGGTTCCCATTCCCAGAGCTTCCTATGTCACCAAAGAACATCATGTTCTTAGAGAAAAAAGAAAATCATCCTCAAATTCCAGTATCCCAGGCCATTTAGGCTGTGTTTAACAGCCTGACACCAGAACCATTCCTAAAATAATCCAGAACTAACTTTAGCAGGGGTCTGTTTTTGTAGAGGTATAATCAGTAGTTATCAGTCTATCCAAGTACACCATGGAGTCCATGGGTCATTCTTGGATTGACCAAGAATCATAGTCGTAAGGTTTTAGAATAATTCTATTGCATGCAAGCTCGCTCTCTCTCTCTCTCTCTCTCTCTCTCCCTCTGTGTGTGTGTGTGTGTGTATATTTGTGTGTGTGTGTTTGTATAGTCACTAAGAAGTCAAATAACTCTAAATGAATTGTGGTGGCTACATGACATGGAGTCAATAGGAGCTTTGTTTGAACTGGGGTTCATATACTGAGTGAAAGATAAAGATTTGTCTTTCAGAAGGTGGGGAACAAAGATCAACAGTCCTTGATCTCCCAGAAAGAATAGCGGAGGGAGTAGATGTACACTAGTAGTTTTAGAGAATCGAGGACCACAAGCTTTGTCCAGTTCTTACTGGGGGTGGAAGAGGGAACATAGTAAGTAGGGATGTTAGGAGAATTAGCAAGAGAAATGATTTTGAGTACGGAGAGAAGTCAACTGATATTTCTATTCTAGACCCTGAAAAGAGAAGTGACAGTGATCTATTAAATAGCACAACACAGAGATAAAGAGCTCTACTTCCAAGTATGAAGTAAAATCTAAGGGTCGATGAGGAGAGATTATGAAAGATCTGTCACTGGTAATGGTTCATAACCTCAGTCAAGTGATTGCTAGAGAAAAGCTGAAGAACCTTGCCTTAATATGACAGAAGCAAGTAATATGGGGATAAGGACTGATTAGGTCAAAACTTGGAAATGCAACATACAACGATAGCCTTGGTGAGTTAGCGATGACCTTTCAGAACACACAGAATACACTCCTGAGATCTCTTGCTCTTGAAAGAAGAAAATTATTTAACTTATTATGAAAAATTTCAAATTTATACAAGATCTGAGAAAATTATATAATGAACTTTCCTGTCACAATCATGAAGCTTCAGGAATTTTCTACCCAGGACCAAATTTCTTCTATCTAGGGCTCCTATCCTTCAAGTGACCCTGTCATTTTGTGTGTGTGTGTGTGTGTGTGTGTGTGTGTGTTTAAGATTTTATATATGAGAGACACAGAAAGAAGCAGACACACAGGAAGAGGGAGAAGCAGGCTCCCCTCAAGGAGCCTGATGTGGGACTTGATCCCACACCCCGGGATTACGCCCTGAGCCAAAGGCAGACGCTCAACTCCTAAGCCACCCAAGCATCTCTCACCCTGGGTTTTGAAGGAGATCTCAAATCCCTGACCATTTCATCTATAAATATTTCAGCACATATCTCTAAAAAAACAAAGTTTCGTCTTTAAAATTTAAAAATATTAACATTTAAAATCACACTTTAAAAGATTAGCAATAACTGAAGAAGGGAACTTTGAGGTAAGTGAAACTGAGCTTCCAGAAAATACGTGGAAGGGACTGTGCCAGACTATTAAATGTGACCATTGGTATGACCTCCTTTTATCCCAGGTTGAGGGAGGCTGTGGGTGAGAGTACAGGAACACTTAGTAAGAGGACGTAAATGTTTAACTGAAGTACCTTGTTCTGAGACTGTGTTAGCAGTAATGAAATGAAAACAACTTCAAATACAAAGAAATAACATCCCTTGTTTTTCTGCACGTAAAGGGAAACGAACTTTAGTTTTTTGCTTTAGTATAGATTCTTTTTTCTATTGGCCCAGTGAGAAATAGAGATTGGTAGGTAAGCAAAGACCATATTGCTGTTGCCTATAGTATACCTAATGATAGGTATCGTTGGTAATCATGTTTCTGCATATTAGTGTAGCCCTCTGCAATAAGCTGAGTATGAAATGCTAAGACAAAGTGTCCCCACAAGATCACTTAGCTGTGTATATGTTACAGGAACTGTCTTATCCAGGAAGTCTGCAGTTCCATCAGGCAAGATGTAATAAACATCAGACCCACAAGATGTCGACCTAGCTGTATTAGTC
Source organism: Nyctereutes procyonoides (assembly GCF_905146905.1). Classification (NCBI taxonomy): domain Eukaryota; kingdom Metazoa; phylum Chordata; class Mammalia; order Carnivora; family Canidae; genus Nyctereutes; species Nyctereutes procyonoides. The sequence continues at coordinate 40,606,008 of NW_026575052.1, forward strand.
TGCTTGGGGTACCACAACGTAATATCACTGATTGGGTGATGTCAATATGAGTTTATTTCCCCACTTTTCTGGAGGCTAGAAGTCCAAGATCATGCGGTTTCTCATGTGGGCTCTCCTTGGCTTGCAGATGGCCACCCCCTTAACCTCACATGGCCATTTTCCCTTCCATGTGTACTCATGGTGGCTCTTCCTCTTCTAATTAAAAACACCACTCCTAAGGGGTAGGGCAGCAGGTTTATGACCTCATTTAACCTTAGTTACCTCCTTTAATTCTCTGTCTCCAAGTATAGTCACATTGGTGCTTCCACGTACAAATTTTGGAAAGACACAACTAAGCCCATACACCAGCTCATTCTAAGACCCTGAGGGAAGTAAACTTGTGTTTTTGTTTTTCGTCTACAAAGACGATCAGTCATTCTCTTGAAACATGAGACCTGAAGATTTAATTATTTTTCCTCCTACAATTTCAGCCTCTAAATTGTATATTTAAATAATTTTATTTAAAGCTTGAAGATTATACTTATAGGTCTAGTTATATATGCATATATTTCATCTATAATTTCTACAAAAAGTTTGACTGATGTTAGGAAACATTATTTGTCCAGTTTGGACACTTTTTTCTAGGGAAGGTCATGAATTGTTCTCAATCCCTATAGGAAATAGCCCTTAGGTATATGTATTTTCCACTAAGGGCTCTCACCTTTCTTTCTCCAACTACTCAACCCAAGGACAGTTGATCCAAAAGTTGGACAGCAACTTACAAAGAAAATTGGTATGGAAACATGCTTCATCAGCTTCCCTGACTTTGTAATGTATATCAAGAAGTCCTGTAAGAAAGGTAGTTAGCAGGGAAGCTAAAGCTAGAAGGGCATGTAAAGAGGAGAGCCACTGGTCACTCTGGCCAAAGGAAGCTGGAAGAAGGCAGACAGAAGAGAGGAGCACAGGGGCTGCTAGGAGAGAGTTAGCAATCCCAGAATTGCTTTAGCTTCCAACCTTTTCCAGGCCAAGCTCTAGATCTGGTACATTCTTAAAATAACACTCCTTTTTTTCTGAAAGAAACTTGAGCAGATCTCTGTTTTTACAAACAAGAGTCTAATAAAGAAAAAATGCATCCTGAAATATAGCGTTCTCTTTCTCCAACTGCACACTGAGAAGCCAAATGACTCTCAGTTCTTTTGATGATCTTTCTCATACATTTTCCATTTTGCCAGCACAAGCATCCAAAAGATAGCCTGTCTTGATCTGTGAACATTAAAAGATTTTAATTTTTGTGAAGCTCCAAACTGTGAAGTTTGCTTTGGTGGTACCTGTTCCACATCCCCACCACCCCCTTCATAATACTCCAAACTTTTAGTTAATACTTTCTCCCTGACCCCATTTGCAATGCCCTTGGGTTGCCTCCTGCCTACCAGCCACTTTAGAAAAAGATTTATTTATGTATGTATGTATGTATTCATTCATTCATTCGTTATTTATTTATTTATTCATTATTTTTTAAAGACGTTTTTATTTATTTGAGAGAGAGAGAACCATAAGGGAGAGGGAGGGGCCGAGAGAGAAGCAGACTCCCCACTGAGCAAGGGAGCCCAACACAGGAGGCTCGATCCTAAGACTCTGGGACCATGACCTGAGCACAGGCAGATGATTAACCAACTGAGCCACCCAGGGGCCCCTAGACAAAGATTTAATACCAGACTTCTTCTACACTTTGCCCTCCATTTAAAGCTCATGTATATCTTGTAACAGAGGATTTTTCCCTTCTTTGCTATGATTTGAAAACTTCTGACAGATATATGCCACCTGTACTAACTTCTCAAAAGTTTAAAACTTTTTAAACTATACCTCTCACAAGAATATTAACATTTTTGCCAAGGGACAAAAAGGAATGGGTACGTGACTGTGAAATTTGGAACACTAGAAAAAGTTTATCCCATCCCTTTTCCAAAGACCCAAAGGTGACAGGCAGTGAAGTAGGAAGCCCAATTTGCAATATATCTGTTTACTTAAAGTTCAAAACCTCTTGACCTGTAAAGTCCTTATATACATTGTACTCCATAATTTTTATAGTTTCTATAAATAGGAATTAGAAAAATATTAGAGGGAACTTATTTGAGGATATCTTCCCAGGTTAGCTCTATTCACTACACAGATTAAGAATGTATAAAAGAGTCGGTATCTGGTGTCAGGTTATCAGATGTTCACATATAGCTGGCCCAAAAAACAGTTTCCTAAATTAAATCATTATCAATAACCAGCTTCATTATTTTCATCTGCTCTCACTGTCACCATCACTGGGTGTGTAACAGGAAAAAGGAGCAGTGGAATGTAGAGATTCATGGCTTCTCAAGCTAGATTGTCCAGGATTAACTTTGGGTTCTATCACTTACTGCGACCTTGGGAAAATTTAGTCTGTTTTTTAATTGTTACCTATAAAACAGAGGTGATAATAGATTACCCCTTCATAGAGTTGTTTTAAGGATTAAACAAAATAATGTATGTAAAGCACCTAAAACTGTGCCTGGCAGATAATAAGTATGGTGTGTATTATGATATCACCATCTTAATAATTAGATACTACTTGATAATTCTCAAAGCCTTTTAATATATATTACTTGGTTTTTACAACATTCCTGGAAGTGGGTAGGAAAATGATAATTATTTTAGGGATAAGAAAAACTAAGGCTCAAAGAATCTAAGTTTGCCAGAAGCTCTATTTAAAGCTCTATTTAAAACAGTCCTGTCTCAGGGCATCTGGGTGACTCAGTGGTTGAGCGTCTGCCTTCAGTTCAGGTCATGATCCCAGGGTCCTAGGATGGAGTCCTGCATCAGGCTCCCTGCAGGGAGTCTGCTTCTCCCTCTGCCTGTGTCTCTTCCTCTCTCTCTGTTTCTCTTATGAATAAGTAATTAAAATCTTTAAAAAAAAAATCAGTCCTGTCTCCTTAAATTCTTTAAAGTAGGCACCAATGGTAGGGCTTCAGAAGATCAGCCAAATGCTCCTATTACAAGCATTACCATGATCTGGGCAGGGGGGTAGGTAACCTTAGAGAAAATGGTCCTTTTCCTATAGTTCTGTGTTTACTAGCTAGCAACACTTAACAGATCCTAGTGGATAACATGAGTGTGGTGGCCACTTATCTCCCCGCATAGTATCATCCTTATTTGCCCTGCCTAACCACTTTTTGCAAGGGCTCTAATGAGTTCCACCCTCCCTTTTCCAACAGAAGGATTGTGCTGCCCTAAAGACAGACTGATTAAAAGGCTATACATGTTCTCTGTGTTACAAGGAAAAAACTAATATAATTAAATGTAATTCAAACAATTGTAAATATTTTTTTTCATTTGTAACTCACAACAGAAGCCAATCAATTTTAAGACAGTTTACTTTCTTACTCAAGAAAGTCTGCTTTCTACTATTCCTATTTTTCAAACAGTTTAAATGTTTTGTTGCTTTTATTCCTGTTTCAAATGAGAATTTTCTAATGATTTGTTATTATAGTTTATTTTTTAATTAAAAACATTCAACCAAGTACCTTAAATCAATTAATCTAATCCAAGTTAAATGAAGCAAAGACTTCTACCAGAACTTAAAATGCATATCCGTTGTTCTTAATCACTCATTGCTGTAACTGCTTTGACAGAGTGATGCATCCTCTGGTTTCCTAAGAAAATACTACAGTAAAGCAGTGTTAATTGTATCTTTAATATTTATTGTGATTTTTTCATTTGATCTCAGCAAGAGTCATGAGCTGATAGGTTGATACTAATTTACAATGCTCTTTGAAATTCTTTTAAATGTTCATGATGGGAAATTAAGGAGAATTAAAAACATCATCTTCAAGAAATAGGGTTTCCACTTCATGTGTTTTAAGTATGTCTAAACTCCCAGGAATTACAAAAATGCAAAACACCTTTACACCCGAGTTTGCATATTTGACTAAACTATTCATCACCAGTCACTGGAGCTTCAATTCAAATACCACCATCCTGAGCCATCCTATAGAACTTGGTGCAAATCTCAATCTAGATTGAATGTGCTACAAATACAACCTACAGTATTGAATCAAACATGTGTCTAGGATAATCAGCTATCAAGGCCAAATCCAATACCAACTCTAGCCAACATGTTCACCTTGGACATTTCTCTTTCTCAGTAGGGCAGAGAAAAAAAAATAAAAATGGAAATCATGAGGAGGCTAAAAGATACATACTGAAATATCTGAAGTTAAGCTTAAAGAAGACCAAAACCCAAACAATAAATATAGTCTTACTTAGAGTCAAATAGCAATCATATTTTCAGAAAAGTAAGACAAGAATGAATCATTTTGTAAACATGACCATCCATCTGAAGGGACTTCTTTAAAATGCCATAGACAGAAAACCTTGAATTATTAACAGAGCTATTAACAGCCAGAAGCACTTGATTTCCAAGGTTATTGCTTTGACAAATGCAGAACCAACTCTAGCTCTCCCAAGCTAAAACTTTTTAAGAAAATATTTTCTCTGGTTCATACTTTATGATCCTAAATGATGAAAGAAGAGCATAGCAAAACAACTGATAGAAAATTAGCTTCCTTCTTAATCAGTACCTTCCAAAAAGGATTTCCATGACCCTGAGTACATCATCTCACTTATATGAGAATTTTTAAGGATATTTTAAAACCCAGCCATCAAGTTTATTTCATTGAAGTGCCCAGGACACACTGGCTATTTTCACCAGCCATATAATTCTAAGAAGAAACTATAAAGAGAGGCAAGTAATGAATTTTTATATCTGGGCTTCATATTTCCTCACTCTTCCCTGAGCCCCTTGGTAATTGTACTTGAGCTTGTGTTTCCCAACCTGAAATATGGGATAGCTACATTTAAGCAAGGAAGTGAAAGATCTGTACACTGAAAACAATAAAACACAGAGGAAAGAACTGAAGAAGACAGAAATAAATGAAAAGATATCCAGTGTTCATGGATCAGAAGAATTAATATTGTTGAAGTATCCATAGCACAAAAAGTCATTTATAGAGTCAATGCAATCCCCAATAAAACACTCCATTTTTCCCCACAGCAACAGAAAAAAAAAAATCCCAGTATGTGTGTGGAACCACAAAAGACTCAAAACAGCCAAAGCAATCTTAAAAAGTAAAGCTGGAAGATCTTTTTGCCTTATTTCAAACTATAATACAAAGCTACAGTAACCAATACAGTATGGTATTGGCATAAAAACAGACATACAGACCAATGGAACAGAACTGATAGTCCAGAAATAAATCCATGTATACAGTCAACTAATGTTTGATTAGGGAGCCAAGAATACTCAATGAAGAAAGAATACTCTTTAAAATAAGTGATACAGGGGAAAATGGGTATTCATATGCAAATAAATGAAATTGTACCCCTGTCTTACAAGAACTAAATCAAAATAGATTAAAAACTTAAATGTAAAACCTAAAACTGTAAAACTCTTACAATAAAACATAGAAAAAAATCTGTTTGACATTGGAGTTGACAAAAACTTTTTGGACGCAACACCAAAAGCATATGCAACAAAAGTAAAAACTAACAAGTGGAACTACATCAAATGAAAAGCTTCTGTGCAACAAAAGAAACAATTAACCAAATGGAAAAGTCAACCTATGGAATGGGAGAAAACATTTGTTCGCATATATTAAATAAAGGGTTAAAATCCAAAATATGTAATGAATTAATACAACTTAATAGCAGAAACACTGGTAATCTGATTTCAAAAAAGGCAAAGGACCTGAAAAGACATTTTTTCCTAAGACATACAAATGGCCAACAGGTGCGTGAAAAGTTTTTCAATATCACTTAGCAGCAGAGAAATACAAATCAAAACCACAATAAGATATCAATTCATACCAGTCAGAATGGCTATTATAGAAAAGACAAGAGATACCAAGTGTTGGTAAGGATGTGAAGAAAAGGGAACCCTCATGCACTGTTGATTGGGATGTAAACATGTACCACCACTATGCAACACAGTATGGAAGTTCCTGAAAATATCAGAATTACCATATGATCCAGTAGTTCTACTTCTTGGTATATGGCTGAAGGAAATAAAAATCACTATCTTGAAGAATTATCTGCACCCCAATATTTATTTCAACATTATTCATTATAGCCAAGACATAAAAACAACCTAAGTGTCCAACAATAAATAAATGGATAACAAAAATGTGATTATAATTATAATATATATACAGCTACCCATGAACAACATGGAGCTTTAGGGCCCTGACCTCCCATGCGTCAAAAATCCATGTATAGCTTTGACACATCAAAAACTTAACTATTAATAGCCTACTGTTGACCCTAAGCTCTACCAAAAATATAAACAACACATACTTTGTACATGTATTATATTTGTATTCCTACAATAAAGTATCCATTAAAAATGTTATTAAGAAAATTATAAAGAAGAGAAAATACATTTACCATGTTTATCCAAAAAAATCCATGTATAAGTAAACTTTCTCAGTTTAAATTGGTGTTCAAGGGTCTGCATACATATATAAACAAATATGTATACATACATATACAGACATATATGTATAGATGTATATTTTATATGCATATTTATTTATGTGTGTATATAATCACATTTTATAAGTATTAAATATTAATATTTTATAATTAACAAAATTATTCTGTTATTAATACAATAGCACATGTTATTTACATGGTTGTATAATTAAATAATATTAATATTATTCAGCCATAAAAACACTATCATTTACAGCAACATGAATGGAATTTGAGGGCACTATGCTAAATGAAACAAGTTAGAGAAAGCAAATTTGCATGATGTCACCTATATGTGGAATATAAATATAGCTGAACTTATGAAAACAGAGAAGAGAATGGTGGTTGCCTGGGGGTTGGGGTGAGGGAAATGGGGAGATAATAGTCAAAAGGAATAAACTGCCAGTTATAGGATGAATAAGTTCTGTGCATCTAATATGCAGCACGGTGACTACAGTTAACAATATTGTATTACATACTTGAAAGTTGCTAAGAAAGTACAACTTAAATGTTCCAATACAAAAAGAAAAAATAGTGGTTATGTGTGGTGATGGATGTGTTAGGTAGCTAGCCTGTGGGCAGCAAAGTCATCTCTAGAATATGGACAAAGCCCCTGAGCGAGAAATGCGTTTTGAATTAGGTCTAAGGACGCATTGAACAGGTAAAGGTGAAAGGAGATGGGCAGAGTACTGACAACGTCTATTACGGTTCTTCCTCTTTTTTTTTTAAATTTTTATTTTATTTTATTTTATTTTATTTGGTTCTTCCTCTTTTATCACACCTCTCTGAGCTATTTCTGGCTATTTCTTTCTAGAGAGACAAACTCCAGTTTCTTGGGATTATGGCGTTTGGAATCAAACTTCACCTCATAGAGAGGCGATTTGCCTTAAAGGCCGCTATAAAGTAGGAGATATTCTACAAAAGCACTTTTTTTTAAGATTTTATTTATTTATTCATGAGAGACACACAGAGAAAGAGGCAGAGACACAAGCAGGCTTCATGCCGGGAGTCCGACGTGGGACTCGATTCGGGGTCTCCAAGATCATGCCCTGGGCGGAAGGCAGGTGCTAAACCGCTGAGCCACCTGGGCTGCCCCTACAAAGGTACTTTCTATATTGAGTTGAGTGGGGAGGTGGAGAGCCCTGGATCAGAAATGGAATGGAGATTTTCCCAAACTACATGCAATACCCCACAACCCTGTTTTGAAAGTGACTTTCTCCCTCCCTCCCTAGAGAAGTAATACTCTGTGTGAAATAGCAAAATTAATTGCATACTTCAGGCATGTTTAGATAGGAAGAAAGTAAAAATTACTAAAGGGCTCAAATGTAAACAGTCTGTCACAGTCCTAGCCCTAGTGTGAGCAGAGAATATGTGATTTTAGAGTGATTTCAATTTTGTTGTAGTAAATCTGATATCCTCATAAGCTTCAACTAAAGGAGCAATTTTGCTCATAAGTAGGGCCTAAGTTAGCATTCTAAGCAAATATTTTTCTTTGTTGATAGAAATAATTACTTTATTAAATAGAGTAGTATTGATAGCCTCTATATAAAGCCATGATTTATCACCAGACAATTTTGTTCTAAGAGAGTTTTAAGAGAAGTATTCAATAATTAAAGGACATTAGTAACTTTGGCATCTTGTTTCCAGAGGGTTATTACGGTCTTAAAAACTCTAAGAGGTAACTATAAGATACAGAAAGTTAATAAACTTTAAGAAAGAACAATTTCTGACAAGCAAAAGCATACACAAACAGGCACAATGAAAACTTATGTCCAGCCAAGCTAAAATGCTCTGCTATCAGCTCCAGAATAAATGGTTTTAGTGAGAGATCAGATGACCACATGTCTATAAAAGAAGAAAGGATGGAGGGAAAGAAAAGAATCATTTTAAAGTGGTCTATTTTATTACTAAACTCTAAACTGTTCGCCAAAATTAATGCAGAATTACCTAAACGTTCTAAAATATAAATATCATATTAAATGGAGTAGATCATACTAGAAATTCTTGCCTGAAAAATCACCTTCCTAGGACAGGCGAGTAATTGTTCTGGCACAAAGTCATGGTGATGGCAGATGGTATCCTTCTGCCCAAAAGGCCAAGCTCTCATTTTGCATGAACTTTGAAGAGCTTTGTGCTTTCCAGTTATAATTTTCACTGGGGGAGTCTCATCATGCCAGATAAAGAACTATCTTGGGAAACCTTGCTCTCAAAAAACTTTCTAGTTTATTTACTTACTTTATTTTTTGATTACTCTTAAAACAAACAAGGGGAAAAATAATACCATGGTAAGGAAAAGGAGAAAAAAGTGATTACTGGAAAGAATCTAGGTTCTGTGCATGTTTTTTCCTCATCAGTAAAAGCACCAATAATCAATACAAGCAGATAATTATTTAAGGCCCATACACACAAATAAGATGTCCTCCTGGGCACAAATCTTGCACATAAAAATTTTACTAGCTAAAACTATTTCTTCCATCATGCATTCATGTCTTCTTTCTATAACAAATTACCACAAATATAATGGCTTAAAGCAACAAATTAATATTTTTGGAGGTCAGAATTTTGAAATAGATTGTACTGGGATAAACTCAAGATGTGGGCAGGGATGGGTTTCTTCTGGAAGCTCGAGCAGAGATTTTGTTCCCTTGTCTTTTCCAGCTTCTAGAAACCACTGCACATCTTGATTCCTTATCCCTTCTCCCACCTTGAAGTTAGAGCATAGCAGCTACCAACTTTCTCTTAAAACTCTAACCTACTGGCTTCCATTTTATAGGGACCCTTGTGACTACACTGGGCCCACCCAGATAATCCAGAATAACCTTCCCAGCTCACAATTCTTAATTAAATTATATTTACAAAATCCCTTTTGCTATGTATGTTCACAGGGTCCAACAATTAGGATGTGGCCATCTTGAGGGAGAGCATTATTCTATCTGCTACACATGGAGATGTAATAAAGAGGAAGAGAATCAAGTCAATGTTTAAACAGCACTGGTAACCAGAGGACACAAAACCTAACAGCAATAACAGTTACCATTTACAGAAAACCTAATAGATTTCAGTCACTTTACAATGTCTTACTAGGCTTCATAATACCCCCTTGGAGTAAGGATTACCACAGTCTTCCCACAGGTGAGAAACCTTAACCTCCACACAGTTCCTCTACAATGGCCATGCAGAGAGGACCCTCGCCTGCTTAGGCACCATGTGGACAGAGAACATGGTGCACGTCCACCCAGGAAATGCAGCCCTGACTTTGCAGCTGCAGACTTCTCTCTAGAGCCCAGTGCTACCTGGAATTAGCCATCATCTGTAAGCCTGTGTTTAATGTGAATGCAGAAGGGTGGGGATGCAGTGACGAACATGTAGGAGATAGAGTTTGTTTCTAATGGTCCTGAAAAGTAGGTCACACTTCCAAAATATGAGCTAGACCACACCCAAGCTTAAAGAGGAATGGAACTTGCAAATCTTCTTTGACCTAAAAATACTAAATTTGGGGCTTGAGAGCTTGAATTTAAGTATTGCCTCTGCTACTCTGTCACTCAATTTCTCTGTAACACTGGGCAAGTTCCTCATTCTTCAAGTGGGGAGAAATTATTATAGTGAACATTAAATAAATGCTTTCAAAAATCACAAATCTCAACAGGCCACTGCTCTACAAATTATTTTACTGAATTCCTCTGGTTCTTGGGATAAATAATCTTTTGTGTGACTCATGAGGGGCCTGAGTGAAATGACCCAGGGCTCCCAACCAATATCACCATATGCCCCATTGACTCCCTTTCTGTTCTTACAATGTCCCACACTCTTTCACACCTCAGGTTCCACTACACAAACTCCTTCTCTGTCTGATATTATCTTCCTCCACTATATGCCTGGTCAATTGCTACAGATCCTTCAGATCACAGCACAAAAGTCATGTTTCTCCCTTCTCTAATGGGCCAAGTGTCCTTCCCTCCTACTTCCTGGAATGCCACCCCTCTTACCCATTTAGTTAATCATCATCATCCCTAAAAATATGCTCAAAACTCACCTTCACATGAAAGCCTTCCTTAACCACCACTCCTCTGGACTGGCTAGATTTCCCTATTCTATCTTCTCCCAGCACACTGTGCTTCTCTATAATAGCACATATCACAGTCTTACTAAATAATTATCTGCAGCTTTCTTGTGTGATGTCCAATTCCTCCCCCAGAATGAGTAAGGAAGCTGCATTTAGTTGTTTGCCTAGCATAGTGCTTAGGCAAGTGCTGGGGCATTGCAAAGCACTTGACGTTCTGGCCAGGTTAAGTGCTCAATTTACCACATCTTTCAGCATAATTGATCTTTCTATAAAAGTAGCACAATCAACAGACACTCGGATGCATTAGTCTTTCAATAATTTATCTTGAACGATAGATACTTCTCAAGCACTTACTCTGGGCAAGACACCACACTAAAGCATAGCAACAGATGAAAAAATAAATGAGAAACAGTCCCACCTCCCAAGAGCTTACCAGGGGTGAAAAGGTAATGAGTAAACAAGTAGCTTTAATCCAGGGTAAAGTATGTGAAGAATCACAACAAAGGTCCCCCCAAAACTATAGAAAGTTAGAAGAAATAAAGAAAATATCTGACTTGCAGATGAGAAAAGGCTTAACAGAAGGCATGTATTTTGGTGGACAGACAGAAATTTCAGGAAATAAATCAAACAGGAATATAAATAGAACATTTCAAGAAGGAAATGAACATGAACAAAGAAGAGAGGAATACATGATTTATAAAATAACATACGTAAACTGTATTAATCTATCTGGTGAGTGTTTTGCAAATAAAGTATCCAAATTTGCTGACAGATTATTTTCTAGAATGAGTCTTCTGTGTAGATATAAAAATTAGGAATTATCTCCATATTAAAATAAATTTATTAAAATAAATGTATCCAGATTCTGAGCATCTATATGCAGTATTCTGAAACAAATCTATACTTCACATTGCACAGAGCACCCTGAACATTTCTGATGTTTTCAAAGAGAAGAATCCAAAGGATATATGTCCCATCTACTGGGATAGCCCTGGGTTTTGTGGAGGATTAAAGATTACCCTCAAGTTCTTTGACGCTCTTTTCCTTCAATTCTGAGGTCTGTATCTCTGGCCCTTGAATCTGGGCTGGCTTGATGGAATTGTTCTTGCCCAAAGAATATGGCAATAGAGATGTTGCATCAGTGCCTGGGCCCAGGCCTATGAGAGAGGCAACTTCCACTTCTTGCTTCTTGGAAGGCTCACTCTGAGGAAAGCCAGACGCTGCTGTTGAGACTGTCACATTGTGAGGAAGTTGGAGCGAAACATTTTGAGAGGTCTCATGTGGAGAAAAGACCAGCCAGTGCCAGATATTCCAGTCATCCTCAGCCAGGTGCTAGACATGTGAGTGAAAAATGTCATCTTGGATATGGAGAAGAACCAAGGAACTCAGACCACAGCCAGAACCAAGGTGGCAAACACAGTGCCCAGTGAGCTACCCCGCAGAGGCCCCAGCTATCACACAGTAGAGAGGAGCCGCCCCTGCTATGCCCTGCCTGATTTTCTGACCCATGGAACTCTGTGCATAATAAGGTGATTTCAGTTTTCATTACTAAGTTTTCAGATGGTTTGTATATAGCAATAGATAACCAGAGATGATATTTTCACTAGGGCTAACTAGTGAACATGTTTTTTTTTACAAATACACTAGAACTTCTTTCTCAGAGTAGTAGTAATCAAAGCTGACACATAGAAAAATATTTACTGATTTCATACATATTCCACACTGAAAATATTTTTCAAATTTCCTTCTCAGAAGCAATTTATGTTTCAGCCAAGAAGGAGGGAAGGAAGGAAGGAAGGGGAAAAAGGTAGGAAGGGGAGGAGGAACGAGGGAAGAGGAGGAGGGGAGGAGGGGAGGAGGGAAGAGGGGAAAATTATAGTCGTTATTTTATATTCATATCTCAATTAAAGTTCAAGTAAATCAATTATTACCACATTCTCTAGACTTACCTCTGGATAGGTTTTTTTTTTCCCTTTTTTTCTTTAATTTCTCAAAACCAGTCTCCAAAAATGTTAAAAACAGTGCCAGATACTCTCAAGGCAACTCAAAGCAAAGAGTCATCGAAACATTGGATTCATTTTCTTGATGTCCAGCATCCCCAAGACATCTGTTTTAAAGGACACAGAACTCATGTGGAGGCCAGTGATCCGGTGACACTGGAAAAAAAAATCAATGTCACTATGAAGAACAACTAAAGCTGAACACAACATGACGGGTATGATGGTGAATTGGCTTGTGGATCTTGTTTCTTCCGCAATATCAAAAAGCCTCAGTTAATTTATCTTTGTAGGTTTATCCTGAATCTCTTCTGCTATTTGCAAAAACAAAGTGTTCGGTTTCACATAGCCAGGTTGATAGAAATAGTTCTTCCCTTACTACTTGCTTTTGTTTTTTTTCTTTTTTGTAAAAAGAGAAACATAATCCTCATTGAATAAGGCCGATTTATAGAAAAGGGAATGTTTTTTAACACACCAAGCCCATCCCTGATACATAGCAGCCTCTGAATCTCATATATTCTTACAAATTAATAACCAGTCGTTTAAGCACCTTATTATTGTGCTTTCTTGTTTGTGTTTTCTTTTGATTTAAGCAGGAGCCATAACCACTTCCTAAGTAGCTTTATGTCTTTGACAAGGACATATAAAAGACCTCTTTCAGACATCAAGGAGTTAATTCTAAGTCCAGAAAATATTTAAAGAGGAGTAAAGCCAATTATTGTAAAGTTTTGCCCACAGAAAGTTAAAGGGAGCTTACTTTACTTGTTGCCTTGTTTGAGAAGGAAAATGAAAGGGAGGTAGGATGTGAAAACAATGCGACTGATGTGGTGGATAAGGCAATAATGTTTAGACTACACGACAACAGTGCTGTGATAAAGTACAGTCATTACATGATATAATGAAATGGGTTTGGGTAATTTTCTTAATATACCAACAGAATAATCATGTCCTAAGCAAAACGGAATAAGCCACTATCGGGCATTTCTGGTGTTACCTCCTGTAAGGCAAGATAAACCAAACTCTTCCCTCTTCTACATCCTTGCATTGCACCTGGTTAAAAGCTCTGAACTCCACAAATGTACTGGAATTTTAAGTTATAATAAGCACTTCAGATATTTTCAGAAAAAGGCAGGTGTGTGCTCTTCCTGTGTCATGAGATGCCCTAGGCAGCTATAGAAAACCTCGTATCTTAAGAAGGAAAAAAAATTTTAAAGTTTAGCACCAGGCGAACTCCAAGAGTTTAGCTTTGGGACTGCCACCTACAGAACGTGAGAAGAGTCTCAACATGCATTCAGTAGCTTCTCAATCATTTGTCAAAAGAAAACCTGAAGTGTGTGTACCAGGTGCTGCTCACCCTAGGAGGCTGGAAATCACTGACCACAAGGGAAATGTCCAAACTTTAGGCCATCCTGTATTATTCAAGTTGTTCCCCTTTGTGGGCAAGCAACTCATTGAAAACAAAGCGCTTTCTTCGAGAATATAGATTTTAATAACGGGCCCAGTTATATGGCACAAAACTCCAGGACAGTGTTTGCAGAGGGCAGCTGCCAATGAAAATGAGGCATTCTGCTATCTCGTGTGCTTGATAAAATGTGCACAACGTGTGCTTTCTGCTGGCCAGAAGCTTCCCTTACATATCCATTAGGGATTTGATAGCTGCAGTAAATGAATCACCATGTTCCAAACCAAACGTAAGAGTGGCCTTTAACTAACTATAGACAATCATTACAATTTGGAAATCTGATGGGGGGGCAGGGTGGGGGAGAGGCAGACAAACTAATTTTTAATCATCATAAGCCATTCCAGTGCTTTCCAGAGGCCTGGATACGAAACACATGCTACGTTCAACACTCTCAAGGGCAGCCGATCCTTATCACAGCTTCTCTTGTTACCACACGTGGTCGATTACTTCATAGCATTTTGCCATTTCATTATCTTTTAGGTGAGTCTTTTTACTGCTGATGTGACTCGGAATTTTCCCCTCAAGGTTTTCACCATCAGGCCTAAGAAATAAAAGATTTAATTCTGGAAAAGACACTTTGGCAACACTGAACCCACTTCCCCACATGGCACCAATTAGCTGTACTGGGTCCCAGCTGCAATGGGTAGTGGAGAATGTACATCCTGTCTTCTCCGACAGGACATTCACTTCCAGGTTCACTCATTTACGCTGCCCAACTGGCCCCAGAGGCATCTGGGGCTGTGTGACTCACACACACTCTGCAAGCCCTGTGAGGGGAAAAACAATTAATTTCCATATTCTTTGGAAACTGTTTTTTCATTACTACTACAATAAACTACAAATTAGGTCAGGCAGAACAGATTTAGAGATTTAATAAAAAGAAGTGAAAAGAGTAAGCTGTAGCAATCAAACAGACAAAAATATAATATAACCACTTAGCATACTTGAGCTAGCAAAACAAACCCAAATCCTGACTTACCTTAATGAAAGCACTTTATGCATATACTGCTAATGGCAGTACCATATGGAATCATCATTTGGAAAGCAATTTCACATCATAAGCAAAGGCTATTCACTCATTCATTCACCCATCCATTCATTCACTTAAAAAGGTGTTATTGTTGTTACCCTTGTTTTAACAATTACAACATGCCAGGCACTGTTCTAGGGCAGAGACTACAAACAGAATTAAGGAAATGATTATCAATCAGAAGTAACAAACAAGGAAAATGAGATAAATTACCAAAAGGAAAGGAAAGGACAGAAAAGAAAGAAAAGAAAAAAAGAAAAAAGGTAAATACAAAAGGTATTGGAAAAGGTGAGATCTGGGGATTTGGGGCTGGGTTGTGTATTAGTCAGTCATTAAGTTGTGAACACATTCCACAAGTGTTTATTGGGTTTGTTCTGTATGTCAGGATGTCAGCAACTGTCATAGGCCCTGGAAATACATCAATGAACACAGCAGACAAAATTCCTGGTTCTCATGAAAATTACATTCTAGAGACGCAGACAATAAACAAGTGAGCAACATCTACAGGAGGCTGATTAATGTTAATGAGGAAAAGTAGAGAAAGATGAGGAGAATGGAGAGGGGGTTGACATTATAGGTAGGGGAAGCCAGGGAGGCCTTGTACAGAAGGTCACATTTGATAGAAAGTTTGAAGGAACTAAAGGGTTAAGCTACACAGATCTATCTGGGCAGAACATCATGGGAAAAAACGATTGTGGGTATGAAGGCTCTGAGGGGGGATCATGCTTGATCAAGCTGCGGGCTGGAGGGGAATGACTTGGGGCAGGGGGAGGAGGATATGTGGGCTGGGAAGCCATGGGCATCCAGGCTGTTTAGGTCATGTAAGTACTTTGCTATTTCATGGCATGGCATGTCTGGTCATTAGACGGCTTGAGCAGGGAATGACAAGTCATGTTTATGTTTGAATCAGTTCACTCTGCTCTGCTGTACAAAAAAGGACAAGTGGAAAGAGGGAGATCAGTTAGGAGAATCTGCTAAGAGAGAGACGATGGTGTTTTTGACAAGAGCAGAAGCCAAGGAAGACATGAGAAACGATTATACTCAGTATGTATTTTGGCAGCAATGCTGACAGAATTTGCCAATGGATGGTGGGTCGGGGGTCCTCTGCACCACCCCCAGGTTCTATGATATGCTAGGACTCAGGGGACTCGGCAGATGGTTGTATTCGCAGCTATGATTTACTACAGCAAAAGCTTACCTAATAAAATCAGCAAAGTCGAAAGGTGCATGAAACGAAGGCCAGAGGAAACCAGGTACAAGCTTCCAAGAGTCCTCTCCCCAGAGAGTCACCCTAAATGTGCTTAATTCCTCCAGCACTGAATTGTGATAACATGTGTGAAATGTAGTCTTTCAGGAAACTCATCAGAGACCGAATGCCCAAAGTTTTTACTGGGGTCTGGCCACGTAGGCACCCTCTGCGTAGCACGTACCAAATTTCCAGACTCCCAGAAGTAGGCAGGTGTCCAGTGTGAACATCCTGTGTGCCAGCAGCTTGGGTACCACCAACCGCTCTTGTCAGTTAGAGAATGGTGGGGATTCCCCAGAAATTCATATTCCTGATATCAGCCAAGGGCCAAACAGCAGCAGCTGTTCTAAAGACAGAAATCTCAGGTTGACTAGATTAACTCTTTGCTGGACAAACAAATAGGAGGTGCGCAACAAAGAGCTGTTCAGGAAGAGAAATGGGGAGTATGGGGATACTCTAGGCAGTGAGAGAACATATATGACAGAGGACAGGAATAGAAATATTTGACATCTCATCCTTCACTTAGATGTGGACAATAAAATGCCCTGGAGAAAGGATAAAGATCATTTCTTAGACCATGGCAGACATGCTCCCTCTCCTTGTGGAGATTATTTACAATTCTATTGAAGAGCCAGATACTAATAAAGCAATCCTTAGGTCTGTCATTACCTTACTAAGCCAGGAGTGGTCAGCCCAAGCACAAGTAGAATCGTGAGGAAAAACCCTGAGTAGCAAGTAACATGGTGCCTAGTCCACACCTGAAAGGTGGCCAGTGAATAGGAAAACACTTTCTAAGTCCTTACCTGTGCAAACAACTGGCTAACTATCAATGTACTGACATCTTGACCAAGGACTGGCCCTATTTTATTTACTCATTCAGTAAGTATATATTGAGCATTTACTAAGGTCAGTTATGTGCTAGGCAGCGGGGTCACGGTTCCTGACACTACGCTGTTTGCAGCCAGGGGAAAAGAGATAGTCACTGGGCCCCTTTGTCCTCCACTCCCACAGATTTTTCCCAACTTCTTCATTCCCATTGCCTCCAACTCAATCTCTCTCAAACCTGGATCACCATGGGAACCTCTGAGTGATCTTCACATTCTAATTCATTCTATAGTCTAAAGTCAAATTAGGTTTCTTAAAATCTGATTCCAAGAGGATATATGATGTTTAAGAATTCTTAGTATTTTTCTACTTCTCATATTATATCCCAAGATCAAAAAACCAGAAACTATCATTTAAAACCCTTCTAAATACACACTCACACACACTAAACCTCTCACAATGAGCCTGCTCATTTCCAATCACCATCCCTTAAGATTACATTCTTCCCACCAGAAAAACCTCTCTCAAATCCATTCACATGGTCCTGACTCTTTTGTGGGACACCTGTGGTCCCTTTCCTGCACAAGTCATTAACTATCTGTCTGGTGTACCCAAACTGTCCTCCTTTCTACAGCTCACAATATCTGCAGAACACAAGCACATCTTTCCCTGCACTCTTCTCTTTGGTGATGTGGGAAAACTTCATTAGCCTGACCATACCACAAATTATCTCAGAATGGGGGACATTGTGTTTTTCTAAATTCTAACTACAGTGTCTAGAATGATGCTTAGCCATAGTATGCCACTGTGTCACATTTATTGACTTGATTCATTGACTTTACTACTCCAAATGTCTAGCCTAGATCCTTGTCTTATCTATATGCATAAGTCATCTATTGCTGTGTAACAAATTTCTGGTTTAAAATAACAATAAGTATTTATTATCTTTTGTAGCTTCTGTAAGTCGGGAATTTGGAAGCAGTTTATGTAGGTGGTCATGGTTCAGGCTCTCTAAATGAGGAGAGGCTCTCTTGATGAAGATGCAATCAAGATGTCAACTGGGTTGTCCTCTGAAGGCCTGACTGTGTCTGGAGAATCTGCTTCCAGTAGGAGTCACTCTTTTGACTAACAAGTTGGAGCTGATTGATGGCAGGAGACCCAGCTTCCTCTTCTCCTCAGGAGTTTTCCATTGGGGCTGCTTGTGTGTTCTTATTACATGGCATCTAACTTCCTCCAGAGCAAGTGACACAGAGGTTATGAGACAGAAATTTCTATTGGTTTGTGACCTAACCTTGCAAAAGCCACATAGCATCACTTCTGTAATGTCCTGCTTGATCTATCCTACACACATCAACAATAGTCAATGTGGGAAGAGACAACATAAGTACGTGAATACTAGGAGGCAAGAGTTACTGGGGCCATCTTTGAAGCTGGCTACCACACTATATATGATGAAAATTTACTACCTTCGGTTTATTGTCTCTGTTAAGCTCATTACTTTAAGGAAATCTAACATGAAAGAACTGAAAATATTTTTAAAAAATGAATAATTATTGGAAGCTTTTACACAAGGACTATCACTCTTCAAAAGAATGTCTTTAATCGCAAGCATGCCAGATTTTGAGGATAGCCTCTATGGTATTAAGTAGGAATGGTAAGCAACCCTGTTTTCCATCTCTTAGTATAAAGCCTTAATTTCTTCACTAATAAGGTAACTTGGATCCCTTAGCCTTACACAATTATTTCTCCCTTCTCTTTCCTTCCACTGATCCTCACATACATCCACTCATCTCCTATATCATTTCACCTCCGTAGTGACTTTCCAACCCTGAAGAACACCATGCTTATGTGTAGGGCAAAGCAAGTAGCCTGTGTGGAGTTAATAGAACTTAAGATCTCACTCCCCCATCAAAATATTTTCTCCACCTGCTCGTTAATGCCTAACATTCTGCAAGGAACAGATTCCTTTTTTTTTTCTTTGACATGTGGTTTCTTGTCTCCAGTTAAAAATATCAATATTCTCAGTAAAAGGAATACATTATAATTTTAACAGCTGTCTGCTCATTAGTATGAGTTTTTTCTGCATTTCTCCTGAAAACACATTTTCAAAAGGGGAAAGAAGAGAACAAATACTTGGAGGAAGCAATCCCCCGAAAGGAAAAGTCAGGCTAGAGAAAGAGGAACCTCAGAGAATGAGAGGATACACTTATAATTTTGTCCAGGGCTAACTCTTTTATGAGACTTTATCAAGGGTAGAAAATCAAAGGCCTCTAGCTGCGTTCTCATACCAACCAAGCTCACTATATTAAACTGTATTTCCTTAGTGCATCAGTTGTCAGAGGCTGTAGAAATGAGGCAGTGAGGACAATCTCTTTAAAAGAGAGGGAGAGGGAAAGAGAGAGAGAGAGAGAGAGAGAGAAATGACGGGTGAACATAAGCCACAAAGATGACATTCGTGAAGAACTGGGAAGGCACCACTTGCAGAGTGGCTGTCTTGTTAAATCTTGAGTGAAAGCTTGTTTATTTTAATGATGACTTTGGTCTGTAAGCCTTTAGCCCAGTTATTTATTCATAACCTTGCAGGGGTCTTGGATTCCTCATTTGCAAGTATAAAAATGAGAAGCAATTTGCACATGCCAGGTGTCTGGACAAATGCTCTCTATTATCTGCATAAACCAGATGCTCAATGATTTGAACCAAGTTGAACAGAACACATACTGTTCATTCGCAAGCTGGCATCACACTTCTAGAGAGACCCTGGGTTTTGCAAAGACTGTTCTGTAGCTTTTGTCAATTACGTGAAAACCATTGTAAAAAAAAAAAAAAACGATTTTTCTTGATGATGTCCTGCTGATTGTAATGGTTGGGCTGTCCAGTAGAATTGAATGGCCTCAGATTTTTCTTATGATGCTTAATATATGCCCCCAGGAACACAGACAGGATACAAACACTAAAGACAGGTTTACCCACATCAAAGCAGTACTTTTCAATTTATTTGAACTAATTGCCAGGAGAAAGAGAACTTTCTTATTAATAGCACTTATTAACACATCTACTATAGACCATGCATCCTGCTAAGAGATCAAGACACATCATTTCATCTCTGCAAGTGATTGGGTCATAAAATATCTAATCTGAATTGACTGTGAGATTCAGCTTTTTCTATTAATCAAATTAGACTGTGTATTGCTCATGCTTTTATTTAGCAGAATTGGCTATTCTGACAGCTGAAATTGAACCCAAAATTCAGCTCCCCCCCATGACTAATGCACTCACAGACTTACCTTTCTTGTAGCACATTCATACTTTCATGCTCATTCCACAAAGGAGAGAGCATAATGGTCCTAGAGCTAGACCTAAAGCAAGCCTGGAAGAGAAGGATCAGAAGCTGGGTTCAAGCCCAGAGTAGGAGCAGTCCTACTGATAGTAGACATGCAGCCACCTCCCTCATGGAGAGCAGAGTTCACTACCAGGTAAAGCCAAAAGAGACAAACAATTTTCAGAACTGGAGAGGGGTGTTCAGATGAGTATTGGGATGTCCAAATAGGATAAGAAGGCACAAGAGAAACTTGACATAAGTATTCAGACCAGACCCCAGCATGCAGAGATCTGATCCAGACTGAAGGAGGAGTGTAGAGAGGTTCAAGTCAGAAATCCTCTAGGCTGGAGGAGAAGGGTCAAAGTGTAAACCAAGAAGCAGAAAGCACCAAAAATCTGAAAGACCGAAGTGATGTCAGAGAACAGCAGCCCCCATCACCCAGATAACACTAATGAGCTTGTGTGCCTGTTCAGACAGATCCACCACTTACACACCATGATGGATGACATGGGCCCTCATTACCTCAGAGCTTTAAAATAGAGCTTGGAATTGGTACTTTCCAAGGTTTATAACAGATAGAAGAAAGATTAAAAGGGATGTCTCTTTTATTTTTTTAAGATTTTATTTATTTATTTATTTATTTATTTATTTATTTATTTATTTAGCAGAGAGAATGAGCAGTGGATGGGGATGGGGAGAGGGATAAGGAGAAGTAGGAGAAGTAAGCTTCCCACCAAGCAGGGAGCCAGTTGTGGGGCTTGCTCTCAGAACCCTGGGATCATGACCTGAGCTAAAGGCAAATGCTTAACCAACTAATCCACCCAGGCACCCGAAGAGGGATGTCTCTTAATGGTAAACACCATCTACTATCACATAGTTCTCCAGCTGTTGAACAGTGGCATGTTCCAAGTACATTCT
The DNA here is from genome assembly GCF_905146905.1 of Nyctereutes procyonoides. Classification (NCBI taxonomy): domain Eukaryota; kingdom Metazoa; phylum Chordata; class Mammalia; order Carnivora; family Canidae; genus Nyctereutes; species Nyctereutes procyonoides. Next base: position 40,627,402 of record NW_026575052.1, read on the forward strand.
TGGTATGCTGACATACTGATGCCCTTCCTGGGAACGTCTGACAAACAGCTGCTTACTCTTATGTCATAATAAAATTTTATATCAGTGCTAGAAGATATACCACTCCAAACCAGGTCTTCTCAAACTTTGATCTGCACAGAAATCACTTGGAACTCTTGGTAAAATCCAGATTCTGATTCATTACGTTTGGGTGGACCTGAGACTCCTCATATCCAACAAATTCTCCACTGACGCTGATGTCACTAGTCCTGGCACCATACTTTAAGTAGCAAGGCCCTAGATAAAGGATAAGAGCTTTGTTTTTGTTTTCTAGCAACAACTGATACAAGTAAAAATTCAATAATAAGCCACACAAAACTGGCATCTGAAAGAACACAGATTCTTGTTTTCTTGGTGGATAATTATTTGGATATTTATATATTTGGATAATTGTTTCAATTAAACAATACTCTTATTTAAGGATTCATCCATTTATGTAAGTAAATTTTCTTGTTTTCTTTTTTTTTTTCTTGGCGAAGTTGAGGAGTATTAGGGCCAAAGTTGAGTTTCCTTACCTCTAGCCAACCACTGCTTCCAGGATATCACAAGACAATCATATCATTAAGAATGATCTTATACCCCAAATCATCAGCTTTATGAAAACTCCCAGAAATTTTAATGATGTTTCCAATTGTTAGTTTAGATGTCTACTATAGCCCAGAATTGCAAAGGTTTATTAGAATGTTGTTTCGTTTGTGTGATTGTTTTCAAATCCAAGTCACAACGTTGACTGAATTTCTCCTGACTAATGAGAAAGAGAAATACTTTCTATGTAGTTACATGGTCAAGAACCAGTTTCAATGAACCACCAGAGCATTTCTTAAAATATTTTGGTGGAATTACATAGGTATCTAAAAAGAATATTCCTAAAAAGGAATGATTTCTAGTATGGCAGAAAAAGCACTGGATTAAGCCAAGGGACTTTGCCTGAGCTGGCTACTCATTACCACTAAACCTTGGGAAAGCTATTGATCCTCTCTGAGCCTCTTAAGTTCTTCATGTCATAAAGGGAGATAACAATCCCTGGTTTGCTTAACTCAGTGTTGCTGCTCCCCCATGGCACAGCCTGGAGAGAACTATGAGATGTCTCCTGTGGGAAAATCTGGGCTGGTGCAAGCTCAGGCTCAACTTCTTGTTTGTGTGGACCAAGTTGGAGGCACCACATGTACCTTCAGTAGGGCTCATGAGCAGCAAACCAACTTGCACACTCAGGCACATTGCCCATGGTCTATCAATCTCATACAGTGGTCTAAGAATAAAGTAAAGGCATTTTGCCAAATGTAAAGTGCAATACAAATTTAAGAGAATTTATAAACATGAATGTGATCAAAAGTTGCCTTTCAAGCCAGAAATTTAGAAGGATTCAATGCATGTGAATTTCTTAAGAATGTTAAATTCAAGGAGACAAATTATCAGGTATGTACCAAAAAAATCGGTAACAGAGCATTCAGTAGGTCTGTGCAAAGTGAAGGGCCAGGGACACCTGAAATCTATTTAAAAAGTCACAACCAAAGTCCTACCTGTGGAAGTTACTAAATCAGGAGGTCTGGGCATCTTTAACATCCTTAATGACAAAGCTTCTTTGATGTGTACCTTTGTTTGAGCATACCAAACTTTGGAGAATTCAAGCCTACCAGACAATTCAAGGTATTTCAAACCATACTTTTCTCTTTTCTTTTCTCTTCTCTTCTCTTCTTCTCTTCTCTTCTCTTCTCTTCTCTTCTCTTCTCTTCTCTTCTCTTCTCTTCTCCTCTCCTCTCCTCTCCTCTCCTCTCCTCTCCTCTCCTCCTCTCCTCTCCTCTCCCCTCCCCTCCCCTCCCCTCCCCTCCCCTCCCCTCCCCTCCTCTTCTCTTCTCTTTCTTCTCTTCTCTTCTCTTCTCTTCTCTTCTCTTCTCTTCTCTTCTCTTCTCTTTCTTCTCTTCTCTTCTCTTCTCTTCTCTTCTCTTCTCTTCTCTTCTCTTCTCTTCTGTTTTTCTTTGCCTGAATTATCAAGAGAGCCTTGAAATGAAAAGGAAAGCATCTAACATAAAGAATAATAAAAACTAAAGAAGACACAATATTCTCCATAAAAAATCATCTAAGATATTGCTCAATAAGTTGATGGCTCATAAAGTATTTATGGAATGTACACTCCATGGTACATAACACATGGCATGAACTATCTCTGTACAGTCCCATTCACTGAGCTCTACCAGAACAAAAATCCTACTCTTCTTCCCTACATGCTAAGAGCCACTGAGATGCAATGGAAAGCCCAGAGGACTATACCTGTCATCCATTGTGATATCCAACCAGGCCATCACAAATCACATCAAAGCAATCAATAATCATTCTGCATTTATATACATCCACTATCATCAAAAGCAAAGGCAATAATTCAAACTGAAGCAGAGTGGTCCAAACCACTATGAATTAAATCCTTTATGAAAGCACACACATTTCTACTTTCAACTTAGGTATTAAGGCAGTTAGTCATAACCTTCCAACTCCTTTGCTACTCAGTGTTCCAGGAATTGGAGGAGAAGAAATGGTACTTAGCACCTCTTTTAAAGTATTGTTAATACCATTGGGAGAGGAAGCTATAAAATTTTGAGCAAAATTAAAAGGACCCATTTCAATCTACAAAGAATAACCCAGTGAATTTCCTCAGGCTGATACATGAAAGTATTGCATTTAATACCCTACTTTTACACATTCTCTGTAATTATGTTTAATTAGCATAGAAGAGTAAAAAGGGAAAAAATAAACTAGACAAATGGCCAGGGACTCTGAGCTTTGAATTGACATAGTATTGTCCCCAACCTCATTGAACAGTCATTGCCTTTAGGCTATAGGCACACAAACCAATGAAGAAAACGGCTGGGAATCTGATGTCTAATTAATCTTAAAATATCTGGGGTGGGAGGGAAAAGTCATCCTTATAAGATTGATTAGATATGGCATGTGGAGCCTTTTTATATAATGGATTTATAAAGTAACAATTGATAATCAACGACAAGATTAGAAAAATGAGTTTCTGGTTGCCATGACAATTCAGACAACATTCCACCACCCGCTCTAACAGCAACACTGAAATAATGAACATAAAGATGGAAAATGGAGCCCACGCAGAACTGGGTGTCAAAAGCTAAGAAGTTCAAGTAGAGGTGTTGGAATCCTTAACATACTGACACAAGGATTGACCACTGAGTAAGGGGGAAATTTCCTTGAGGTAGAGCTCTATCTGCTTAACGCAGAATGGTTCATGAATGCCCACACCCTACCCCATACTAGAAGAGACTAGCTTGTCATTCCTATGTCAGCAGGCAATTGCAGCTGACAATTTTGCAGAGAGCTTATCAGGGGAGAGAGAAAGTTTTTACACCCCACTCACTATGTAAATGAATGGTAGCAGATATGAACACATGTTTCAAAGTATTAAAAGAAAAGCTAATGAAAATGTTCTATTTTAAATTGTGAATTTCGAGAAATGAATATAGTGCCTCTTAATGTAACGAAGGGACAGGACCATCCAACAGGAATACACAATACACAGGTAAAGAAGAAATACAAAATGCATCTCATTGCAATAAAAAATATATCTACTGCAAAGTGTATCATTAATTTTATATGAAAGACAAAATGCTGCCAGTGTTATTAATCTAAGACTTCTCTTGATTTCAGAGATATTAATTAAAATGTGAAAAAATTGTATCCTAACCATGATGAAATATGGCAGATATTTACATGTATTCATACTGTTCCTGTAGTACAGGTTCATTCACTCATTCAGTTAGTGAATGAATATTTTTAATACCTCTGGTGTGCCAGCTACCTGTCCAAAGTGCCAGTTTTACATTCTCAGCCAAAAATACTGTTTTTATGGCCCTAGCAGAAGAATCCCATTGAGTGGACCCATTGACACCTGTGGATACAATTCTAGAGTTCCAAATGAACACATTATGCAAGTAACTCAATAAGGCATGTCTCTCGCTGGTGTGTCATGATATACTTGCATGCAATAAGAATGGTATTTTCTAAAGTTGCAAATGTTAGTGTCAAAGCCTAAGGATTATGGATATCTATGTATCTCCAACTTACAACTTCTCACGTTACCAACAAAAAGTTTATTTACAAATTATTTGCTGTAAAACAAATGTATTTGCTATGAAACAATATGAACAAGTTTTGGATGGGGATCAGGCCAGGACATAAGTGCTGCTTAATTCACAACTACCTGCATTATTATCTTCTATTTTTCTTTTCAGACCACAGTAGACCTTTCCAACACAGGACAGCTTCTCCTCCCTCACATGTCAGAACTTCTTGTATTCCCCTCACATCTGCATCCTCGTGGTGAGGGCAAGAGCAAAAAATGCCTCATAGTTGCTCATGAACACTGTGGAGAAGCTGAGGTCTACCAGAGTAACAGCAGTATTTCTGGTACAGATAAATCTGGTGGTGTGAGTTGTAGCAGATGTAGGGACACCTCAAAGGAGCAGCCGTTGGCAAGTTCAGGATGTTCCTAGTCTGGGTTTTTATGTTTTCAGTGAAGACAACTCAGATTAAACAGGATGATGAGCTTGATTCTATGTTCAGCCCCATTCCGGATTCAAGCACTCTTTGCCTCAATGCAGAAAGGTGGAGTCAATGTCATTCAGGCTTGACCTTATGGAATGAATACGTACTACTCTTTTATTAAAAGCCTGAAATATGGAATCTGGTAACTGAGACGCTGAGATAACTTCCACTAGTAGGACTTCAGGCAAGTTCCTAAACCTTTCTGAGTCTCAGTGTTCTGACCTCTAATTATGAGCCCCAAAGGTTTGTGAGGTACAGATGTCAGTTACAATCACCACAGAAAAATAAAAATGTTATTTTTATTTTCAGGAAAGATCTTTTACAACATAGTAGAATGTTGCTGGTAAGATATAAATGGTGGGTATATAGATGTTCCCCTAGATGTAAACTTTTTCATAATAAACTGTTGATTTAAAAAGTAAATATGGTTTAAAAAGCTATGATCCTCTGCATGGGGAAAGATCTCCACCTCAGAATCTTTCTACTATCAAGAAGTGTGAAAGGTCTGAGATTATATGCTTCTTTCAGGCTAGCAAGTTAGCCTGACACTGTCAGGGATGCTGTAAGAAGACAGAAGACTCCCAGTTCAGAACAAAGGACTTTAACACTCATAGAATATCAGCAGGTAAACAAGCTCGCCAAGCCCCACAGAATGACACAAAAAGAGCCAGGTAAAGCTACATGTGCTATAGGCCGTGCTGCAGAAGAGGAAGCTCAAGTGTGAGAAAACCCAAATCTTTCATAATGGGCAAGAAACCCACCTAACTTTTGCCCCAGAGGGAGACAGTGTCTTTATTTTAATGGAATACATTGGTCTAGAGAGAGATATCATCTCTACTTTCCAAGGTTATTTGTTCTATAACACCTTTGAAAAAATGGTCTGAAACAAAAGCAGTCAGGGGTGCTTCTGTAAGACATACAGGAACAAATTATCTCCTTATACTTAGTACGTACAAAATTAAAACTGAAAAAAATCTACTAAGCGATAGAATACAACAGTTTCCATTTAAGTAGTAGCTAAGCAGACATTGTGCCAGGTATTTAATACTGGTTGTAATACATAATTGGCACAAATAATTCCTGAGATGCAGATACTTATCCTATCTTCATTTCACACACACATGTGCACACACACATGCACACACAAGTAAAGTCATGATTCAACTAAGTCATAAAGCTAGAAGCTATAATATTACTAAATGATGGAACTAGAATTTGCACACAGACTCTATATTTTTTATCACCATGCTTTACTACCATTTTTAAATTATATGCGATATACTTCTATTCCTGCCTATATCTTATTACTTTGTAATTAAGTGTCCATGTGTCTGTCTTCTCCACTAAACTATAATCTTGAATATCAGAGAGACATTTTGGTTGTTTTATTCGCAAAAATCTAAAAGTATCTGGCTAGTACATACTAGATAATCAAACAGTACTGGTTGAGGGACACCTTGGTGGCTCAGTGATTGAGCATCTGCCTTTGGCTCAGGTCATGATCCCAGGGTCCTGGGTCAAGTCCCGCATTAGGCTCCTCACATGGACCCTGCTTCTCCCTCTGCCTGTGTCTCTGCCTCTCTATGGCTCTGATGAATAAATAAATAAATAAAATCTTTAAACAAACAAACAAACAACAACAAAACAGTACTGGTTGAAAGAATTTTTTTTTAATTAGCCTTCAGTAAATTAGTCTCAGAATAAGAAGCTACTTCTTGTGCTTTTTGGTGCTTTATTCTGAGGATAACATCTAATTTCAGATGAATATTCATGATATGCTACAAAATAAACTAAACATTTTTATTCTCACTTTTAAGATAAACTACAGATTGAGGCAGTTATGACATTATTTAAAATGATCTTCCTTGACAATTTTTTTTAAGTCTGACTTATTCTGGAAACAGCTTAAACTGAATTTCTAAGGAATTTAATATGTGAATTTATGAAAGCTTTAACAATGACTCAGAAGAGAACAGTGGGATATGTCCCTTGGAGGTCATCTAGTCCATTGCTTTAAAAAGAAATGAACAGAGGAACCATTTGTCCAAAGAAAATATTCCAAGAAAGCCCAATATTTAAGATCAAAGTGGAAATTCTAGTTAAAATGGAATTAGAAATATGGAGCCCCCTAAGTATCTTCTCTCTCCCTACTGAGTTGTCTTCGAGGACAACTGGAGGAGTGTTAGGGATATTTCTGAGAGACACAACTTGAGATCTGAGAGACACAACTAGTTGAAGGACACAACTAGTTCCCTCTTCTCATTTCTGGGTTGAACTATTAAAGACCTACAGTTGCTCATCCAAGATGTCTACCGAATTAGTTAGTGGCTGAATTTATCTAAGAGTTTTTACTTAAGAACTTGAAATTTCTCAGTGTTCATTCCACTCCATTGCCCCTTAATTATTACAAAAATATAATAATGTGACAGTTGCAGTTTTTCCCTAAATGGCATTATAAATGAAGATAACTAAAATTGAAATTATAAATCCTGTCATGAAAGCACCATGCTGGAAATCGTACTAACCCAACTTTCAGAAGTAATATGTCAAGAAGACTGCATCTAATCTTTCTTCTCTACTCATGTAAAAGCCACAATGTCTACAATTCAGCAGCTCTTGGAGATGGGTATGCATTTTTTCAGTGCAGGAAGTGGGCTGGTCCACCTTTTTCTCCCTCAGTTTGGAAATTTGGTGCCTTCATAGCAAAATAATGAGATTTGCTTTGATAATGCTTTAGGATGTTAACTCTTGGCAGGGAAATTCCTAATGAATGCCACAACTTCAAAGTAAAGATTTTCATCAAACATGATCTAAACAATAAACCAGTGTCAGCCAGCAACTCCTCCCCCAACCTCTTTCCTCCAAAGGGCTCTTAGAAGCCTATAACTGTATAAATATTTCTGAAAGGGGTAAAACCCTTGATCTGTCATCAGTCCCACAGGTGATGTGCTAATGTTCTGCTTTCACTGAAATTTCCAGTCCACTCAATTGCCCACTTTTCTCCCAAAACCATGAGAATGCTGCAAGAGCAGTGAAAACATCAGTACCATTTTTTAGTGATAATACCTCACAAGTGCTGTGACACACTGAGGTGCAGTTGAGAACTGCTGTTCTGGGGACTGATTTCCAAATTCCTCATGGCTACAGATCCTGAAACCTATGCAGTGATCCAGTAAGTTATACAAATATATGCTCCTAATGATACATATAAAAACAGTACTCTTGCTCCAGTGGAGTACTCCAAACATACCCTATACATTATTTATTTTGCATGTGATTTCCTTTGATAAGAGTAGTGTTACCGTATCCTGTGAGTGAAGAAGAGTAAGTAATATTTCAGTGCCTAGAATAATGGCCACACTCAGAAATAAATATGCATTGCATTGAATTCAACCAGTGTGAAGAGGTCCCATTAATATGACCATGACACAGGCAAAGCAAATCACTTCACCTCTATCTATATCCACAGAGTCGTTGCCCTTTGGAGCCTTTTCACCCACTGATCTATTCAATTAATTGACAGATTTTCTTAAGCTTCTATTATATGTCAGATGCTTTGTAGCCACAAGGATATTATGGGAAGCAAGTCAAACACCAAACTCTTTGCAGAGTCCAGTGGGAAAGAAAGTCAAGACAACAGGTGAACATAGTGTGACACATTCTGAGAAAAGAGAAGTGAAGATACCTCAGGAAGCACAAAGAAGGGATTCCTGACTTAGACACAGGAAGTCAGGGAAGGCGTCACAGAGAAAGCACTGCCTAAGTCAAGACCAGAATAACCTGATAACCTGGCCTTTGTGCACATTTCTCCAACCTCGGCAACTCTCTTCCCTTTCACTCTCCATTTAGCCAGGGGTTAGCACTGTTTATGTCTCAGTTAGGATGTCACTCTTTGGGGATACGTACTCCTCCCTAGAAGACTAGTTTCTTGTACTTTTGTCTTCAGAATACTTAATGACATTCTTCATGATGACTTCCTGAATGTCTCCACAACTAGCCTGAAGGTCCAAAGGTAAGGACTCTTTCAGTTCTGTTCTACTTGTTTCAGGTATGGAGTTAGTCAAGTAATGGAATGAAAGGGCAATGGGACTGGAGAATTGAAAATACCAGCAAGGAAGTTGTTGAGCCTATAGAATATGAACCTGGGCATTGATCTGCTACCACTATCAGATAGAAATCCTTGAGCACTCGTTGTGAGGCAAGCAACATTCCTGGAAAGAGGAGAGGGAACTTATGAAGAGGGTGAAAAGGGGGATCAGGAGACTCCAGTTCTCCATGAGGCAGAAGAACATAGGTGGGGCAAGGTAAATGAATAAGAGACCTGGAAGGACATCCTTGATGTGCTGAATTTACAAATGACATGTAAAGGTAAAGAGGTAAAAACCTGGAATCATAACAAGGCCCCAGGATAGCCATTGTGTGGGATGGCTCAAATGGAGAGGAGATGAAGGTAGTAGTGATGTCAGGATTATGCGGAGAAGGAAAATATTGAGTTATCCATGAAGATGCAAATTTGAAAGATGAGAAAAAGTGCAAATCAAAGCAAAAAGGAAGGGCATAAGATAGCACAGCAAGATGGCTTCAGTTTCAAATTAGCAGGAGTTTTGCACAGAAATAAAGGAACATATGGCCTGAAAGTAATGCTGGAGTACAAGAAGTATGCCAACCCTACTTTAGTGGGCTGAATGGTGGCCCTCAAAAAGATATGTCCATGTCTTAATCCTTAAAGCCTGTGAATATTATCTTATTTTGGGGGGAAAAAGGTGATTGAAGATGTAATTAAGTCAAAGATCTTGAGATGTAGAGGTGATCTGGATTACATAAATAATGAGAAAAATAAAAATTATCTGGCAGAAAAACAGGCAAAAGTCACAAACAGTAGAGAAAACAGGAAAGGCCAGTATTTATATTAAAAGATACTCACTTCTGGGCAGCCCTGGTGGTGCAGCGGTTTAGCATCCCCTGCAGCCCGGGTGTGATCCTGGAGACACGGGATTGAGTCCCACGTCGGGCTCCCTGCATGGAGCCTGCTTCTGTCTCTGCCTGTGTCTCTGCCTCTCTCTCTGTGTCTCTATGAATGGATAAATAAAATCTTAAAATAATAATAATAATAATAATAATAAAAGATACTCACTTCCATAGATATGAGGTAAATGCAAATTTTAAAAAAGCATACTTAATTTTATACCCACTATATGGCAAATTTTAAAAATCTGATAATGTTGAAAGTCAGTCAAATGTGGAATAACTGGCTAACTGCTTGGAAAATAATTTGGCCCCATCTTAAGTTAAAATTTGAATACTCAGGGATGCCTGGGTGGCTCAGTGGTTGGGCCTGTGCCTCTGGCTCAGGGTATGATCCCAGAGTCTCTAGATAGAGTCCTAAATCTGCTCCCTGCAGGGAGCCTGCTTCTCCCTCTTCCTATGTCTCTGCCTCTCTCTGTGTCTCTCATGAACAAATAAATAAAATCTTTAAAAAAAATTTTTGAATACCTGGTGTCTTAGAAATTCTTCTTCTAGAGAAATGCTTATACATGTATTCCAGGAAATAATAGAAGACTATTTATAATATCAAACCTAAACAAAAAAGAGAGAAGGATTATTGAATGTTGTACGTTTACACCATAGAATACTATCCAGCAGTGAAAGCGAGTAAACCACAACCACACTCATCATAGGTTGTTCTATTGGTTGGTTCGCTGCTTGTTTTTGTTGAAAGCAACCTTCTCAACAAGGCCCATCATAAGCAATCCTTCCAAGAGTGCCATCTACCTCTGGATTCTTCACACTTTTGATTATCCTAATCCTACTCTAATATTTTCTTAACAGACCTCACCTTCTTTTTTTAATATTTTATTTATTTATTCATGAGAGAGGCAGAGACATAGGTAGAAGGAGAAGCAGGCTCCTTGTGGGGAGCCTGACATAGAACTCGATCCCAGGACCCCAGGATCACTACCTGAACCAAAGGCAGATGCCCAACCACTGAGTCACCGAGGTGACCCTCTAGACCTCACCTTGTAAGATCCAGTTCATCTATTGTTTATTGTCTCTCTTCCCAAGGAAGCCTAAATTCCTTCAGAGTAGAAGCCCTTATCTGTTTTGTGTGGGGTACACTGGGCACATGGCAAAAGATACGGCACACAGTCTACATTTGATTAAAAAAATGTTGAATGAATGAATAAAATGGAATCTTTGAAAGAATATTTAGGGGAGAAAAAAAAGGCAAAGAATTCCTAATATTTATAATCAAGACTAAATAGATGATTTGAGAATGGAAATAGGGATCCCTGGGTGGTGCAGCGGTTTAGCGCCTGCCTTTGGCCCAGGGCGCGATCCTGGAGACCCGGGATCGAATCCCACGTCGGGCTCCCGGTGCATGGAGCCTGCTTCTCCATCTGCCTATGTCTCTGCCTCTCTCTCTCTCTCTGTGACTATCGTAAATAAATAAATAAATAAATAAATAAATAAATAAATAAATAAATAGAAAGAAATAAGATTAAAAAAAAGAGAATGGAAATATATGTAATAAATCTAAAAAGAAAAGCAAGGGTACAATTAAAAGAACTCCAGGAGCATATCAACCTCTGTGCACAAGGCAAGAAGAACTCAGAAGGCTTTACTAGTGTTCATGATGCTCTATGTGGGGGTTATTTGTTTTATTTCTATGTTTCATAATGCATTTATGTATTTTTTGACTATCAAGTTAGACAAAATTTCTCACACATAAAAGGAAAAAACAACAGGAGTTAGCATTTTAAAAAATTATACAAGAATAGACTAGGTCACAGTAAATCACAGACACACACAATCTAATAAAGATTATTACAGACAATGTGACCAGCCCAGCACCTGAAAATGGAGAAATGTACAAGGATTTCTTAGCTATACTCAGAGGCTGATACGAAGTCATAGAACCTCACTGATAGAAAAATAATGAAATATTAATTCCTTAGTCTTTTGTACATCCTATGTATTTGATAAATAAAATCAGGAAATAGGAGCCTCCATATTTCATCATATCCGTCACTCCATTAGTTAAAATATGTATCAACAAAGACAAGAGCACTGCAATCAAACTGTGAAAGACCACACAAGGTACATTCTGATTTTACAGATTTAAAAATGGACACCAATGAAATAGAGGAAAGACAAGTTTACATTTCCATGTGTCTCTGATTCCAATCGGTCAGCCACCCAATATGTAATGTTATAGATCTAAAGGAATACCTACGCTGGGGAACAGCCTCAGAGATGAACAGCCTCAGAGTTTTTAAGTTTGCTCTGATAACAACAGCTCATCAAAATTCCTTAATGAGCAAAATTTAATAAATGTTTCATTATTATCTCTGTTATTATAATTTAATGAAAAGGGCCTATAAGATGATCAGAGGCATGATTTAGGACCAGGTTCTGTTTTCTCAAGCGTAGTTTGAAATCTAGGGCCTTCTAAAATATCATACATCCCTGGTATCACAGTGAACAATCATGATAAGTTCTCATTTCAAATACTTCTAAATCATAATATATTTCAAATATTCTTAAATCTAAATGGAAGCATAACAGATAAGATTTTCATCAGTTAAATAGTATCTGGGGATGTCCATCCGCCTGTTTAGTCACCAATAGCAATCTCCTGTTTTTATGATGGTGCCAGTCATTGTCTCAGGTGGTTCTGTCAAAAACTAAATTTCATTTTATTCACTTTCATTCAGTTTACAAACAGAATGCCTATTTGCACGAACACAAGGGAGTACATGTAGACTCTGTGGGTTGGTAGTTATTTAGGTCAGTACTTTGCACACATTTTCCAAATTAATGCACTAATTTGGTATCTTTTAATCATACTGCCCAAATCTCAGATGTCTGGGGTTCTTCAAGTAAAAAATAATCCTACTGACTAAACATATTTTGGTTTAAACTTTCCTGAGAGGAAATAAATACGTGACTCACTTCAAAGATAGAGATTACAATAGGTGGCCCTTAAGTAAGTAGAGCCTTTTCTTCATGTAATAGTTTAAGAGGTCAAAGCTATTAACATTTTTTGTAACTTAAGCTGGGCACATTTGGAAGAGCAGCTCAAACTCTTGTCACATTGCTCAAGCAGAAGTTGTAAGCTCAAATGCACTAGAGTTTAAAATCCTTTCTGATCTGTGATCTTTTACAAACCCCAACTATTGAGGAGTCAGCAAAAGACATACCAGCATGCCTTCCATTTCCCTTCTTTCATTGCCCTGTTCTTGGCCGGACCAAAAGAATGCACAAGACACAAAAACAACAATGTATTATGGAGCCATGCAGACATACCGAATCTTTTTCACAGTTTTAAATATTAAGCTGGTAAAGATACTATCAGCTTTTCCTCGGTAGAATACAATCCGTACATGTTGAGGTACAATGAAGAGCAATAAATACATTAAGCATTAAGAGATCAAATTTCAATAGCTAAAGACAAGTATGTCAAGGCAGTATTAATTGGACTGGGCAGTTTTGGTTTTTTTTTCAAAGTCCGATTGACATTGGGCCAAATTCTCGTGAGAGAAATTTATTGTAATTTGTTAATGTGTCATCAAATAGCCAGCACAAATTGAAATATGGAGTGAATTGGAAATACATTTTTGTTGGTCCATCTTGCACTGTATAAATTCATTGCATGCTAATCTAGATGCCACACTGGAAATGCTGGTACTTACCAAGAAAATCTTTTAGGGGGTTGATCTTAAGTGGCAGAGGCAGAGGCAGAGGCAAAAAAACATTATTTCTGGACTTGAAATGAGTTCTCTTAAGGGCAAATAAAATCAAAATTTAAAGATGGTAGGAGAGTAATCTGCTCTATTTTTAAATAGTTTTGTTATTTCATTTTACAGCAAAGTCATATTTTAATGAATATGATTGCTAAGCAGTCATGCAATTAAATTAAAACTTGAAATAAAAGTTATTTTTTTTCATTAGTGACACATTATGATACATTCCTTTAATTGTCTTCCTGAATTATGTTCATAGCTCTTGGATTATATCTTTTCTTAATCCTTTCATTCATATCCAGACTGGAAAAGGGAAGAATTACATGAAAATTTTCAACTACTTTCATAAATACCAATAATTAACTTAAAACCTTTATAGTCCTGAATTAAACCTATTTAAAAACCGTTGTGTATAGCTCAAATAAATGCTATGATCTCAGTGAAGAAGTGAAGAAATTAATGCCATAGATGTTTCATTTTTATTTTATTTATTTATTTTTTAAGATTATTTATTCATGAGAGAGAGAGAGAGAGAGAGAGAGAGAGGCAGAAGGCAGAGACACAGGCAGAGGGAGCCATGCAGGAAGCCTGACACGGGACTCGATCCCAGGTCTCCAGGATCACACCTTGGGCTGGAGGCGGCACTAAACAGCTGAGCCTCCCGGGTTGCCCATGTTTCATTTTTAAAAGTGGAATTCCATTTCATTTATAATATCCACAAAGCAGAGTATAGTATTGCATAAATTATCAGTGAGGGACTACTATTTGTTATGAGTATAAATTTATACTAGCCACCTAAAATTAAGTGAATAAATACATGCTAGGTTATTCATCTTTAAAGTATCTCTACCTGAACAAATTAAATTTCAAATACCCTATTTAAGGGTACTTAAAACTAGCCAGGGAGGTCAGTCTTCAAATATTATTCCATCTTGGCCACTTTAAATATTTTACTTGAATAATGCAAAAACAATCTTTACTCATTCTGTGTGGAAGCCAGTGCTCATTATAGAATTCTATTCATTTTAACTTTGAATCAATAGAAAAATAAAAGAAAGAAGAAATAAAAAGCAAAGCAAATGAAGTTTTAAAAAATAAGTTTTATAAGAGTGCAAGAGCACTATGTGTTTTAATCATCCTATTTTTTTCATGTGATGACCTCCATTACTATGCAGATGATAATGACTAACAAAAAAGAGAAAGAAGTAAAAAGAAACATAGAGCTCTTCTGTAGGTGCCAAAGGCAGCAGGGAAGGAAGACGGTAGAGCACCAGATTTCCCTGGAGAACTTTGTAAAATTACAGCGATCAGTACATACCCAACCCCCAGAACATTCTGGCCTTGTTTTTTCTATCTTTAGCAATGGCAGCTCAGCTGCTAGTATGGTAGGAGGCAGAGATGCTCGAAAGAAATTCAGATTAATGGTCAGCATACTACTCATTGATAGTACAAGAAAACACATTGCAAAGTAAACAGTATATTCCATTATGATCATATGATCATATTTTGTTATTTCTGTAACACGTAAACATTTTATTTTACATATTGACAAGGTTAGATTTGGAGACCTATATAGTTTTGATAGATTCTTACAAAGTTTGAAGAATCTACATAAAATCAAAATAAAAGGGCACAGGCCATCAATGAATAATGTGATTCATTGGAATAAGATCAAATTTATTTGTGATTTATTTGGAATAAGATCAAATCACACCACTCAAGTATCAGGCGGGTCTATTGTAAAAATTATCACCTTATGCAAAGAAGAGTATTTGGTCAGTTACAGTAAATAGTGTTAATGACCTCAGTGACCCACGCTTGATTGCAAGCCAGAGGTGAGGACATTTCCCTCCCAAGCCACTCTGATCCAACCTTTTAATTATGGTAATAGTGTTATTTATAACATGTCACCACCAAATGGCCTTGGGGCTTGGGCATGCATAGTTAATAACAATCCTAAAAAAAGGACAGCGGATGGTAGAAAAGTCATCCAGTAAGATAAAATTCCAAGCAGGTAGTGTGACAAAAGTGCAATAGAGAGAGTAAAACAGTTATCTACAAATCAAAATTTGTAAATGTTGGTATCTTTGGTGATATGTTCAATATAAAAGAAAGAGCAGGCATATGATTTTAAGTTTCATAAAAGCCTTCATAGCACTGACTATAAAATGACAGGATTTTTCAAAATAAAAAGATACTTTTAGCTACATATTTACTTGGCCCAGGATCATGCTAGCAGGAGTTTTTTTTTTTTTTTTTTAAATGGGCCAACATCAGTGGGTGTTGTAAATTTCACATAAAAAGGATAGGCACAGTCCAATGATGATGACAACGATGATAATGAACACAGCTAACACTTACTGAGTCCAACTATATTCAGACACTTTAAATGTTTTGCATATATTATCTCAATTAATTCTTTTAACCACATAATGAGATATATACTATTATTATCCCTATGTTATTGGTGATGATACCTAGGCCTATGACATATAGGCTGCCTATAGTTAGTTGCAATGAAACCTGGACTCAAATGCAGGTCTGTTTCCTTGCTTAACCATCACATCTACAAATTATGGCACAAAAGATATAAGCAATTACCTTCCCTCAATGGTCATCTGGAAATAGTGAACAGGTTCATACTCTTAGTGTTAATTTAGAATATGGAAATTTCCCATACCAATCAAGAGTATGTACTAAGTTCCAAAGAACCCAGAACACTGGCAGGAGAAAATGACAATGGAAATAGAAAATGGATTTGCTGCTCTTCAAGTGGTCAATATACAGTCAGAGAAAGGACTAAGGACTAGTATAAGTACATGCACATAATTACAAGTGAGGTAAAAATGTTGATAAAATACTAAGACACTAAGCAGAATAAAGAGAGAAGATACCAGCATCATCAAAGGGACTAAAATCAAAGAAGGCCCATAAGGCGCTTCTTTATAAGATAGCTTTTATCTCCTATTGATTCCTGCTTTAACACTTTCAAAATTTCTACTTCCACATGAGGCCCTGGGACCTATCCCTAAATACGATACCTTTCCATTGCGAAGTCACAGAGACATTCTGGTGAGATAAAGAAAGAATGGGTATTTTATTAAGGTATCTATCTATTCCCTTCATCTTCTACTCCCCTTTTGTTTAGGACCTCCCATCAGGACCTACTCCTCATTTTGCTACTTATCATTCCAGTATCATAGAGTAGTCAACAACATTATGCAACTAAAACTCTGCCCTTAATTTCGCCATTGGATATGGACTTGGATATGAGTTTGTCCAGGCTATTTTTTCAGATCTTACTGTCTCCATTGCCAGGGAAGGGATCTATTTCTCCCACCTCCTTTCCCTCTTTCTCTTTGAAAGATCAGTAAAATCCTCAAGCCATGGTCATTAACTTCACCAGCTGAATATGGAAAGATCCTCATAATGCCAACAATACTTTTTACTGATTGATTTCTATTGAAACTGGTTTGATTTGTGCCCATTGGGCTAAAGATTATTATAACAATGACTGAAAAGCCCCATGTGCATTTTATAATTAAGGCCACCCCAAAGTTCAGAAACTCATTATTTGGTTGGTAGTGACTGATGTCAAAAGTTTTGCAAACAATGTGGGCTTTAATATCTAGGAAGACTGATTAGACCTGTCATTTCCAGGATTCCTTTATTTATCTTACTTCTCAGAAAAAAAAAAAAAGAATAAAGCACTACCTCAAAGAAAAAGAAATCAATGCTGCTCTTTGATAAAAATCCACATTATTTATTATGCAATAATTAAGGTTAGGGTGTATCTATAGATATGGCCTTTTAAGAAAACACCCTAAGCAACCTGTTTAAACTTCATGGCGAAGTACTCATAATGCTTTGTTTTTTGCAAATTTGGCAAGGTCAAGGAGTTTATAGAAGTGCTGTAACACCAAAGTGATTTACTTAACAAAGATGAAACCTGTCATTATCCAGGGATGTGTTGTGCTGTGGGTGTGGAGAGGAAAAAATAGAGTTGCCTTGTCCTGGCAAGCAGAGTCAGCAGCAGTGTGTCTGTTTGTTGGACATTTTCACTGTGGACTTGGCAGGGCTCAGTCAAGTGACAAATGTAGGACTCAGGCAGGATCCTGGCCCAAATCTGGGGGCCCTTTTGGACCAGCTTGCCCTGACTGCTTTCAAGCAATCTCATAGACTTGACCATCATCACTGAACTGACCATCATTTGTTGATACTCAGCCCAGAATTGAAATCATGTTCCTGTTCTCCAAGAGGCCCTCTAGAAATGCCAAAGTTCTGGCACAGTACAAGGAAAGGGGCAACGCTCTATGAGATCTCTTTATTCTTTGGAGACAGACTACAGATGAGAAAGTTTGAGGATATGGAAGAAAAAAAAAAAAACAGAAGGAAAGGGCATCACTGCAAATAACATTTGAAGCTAGGTGTGATGACCACAAATGCTTCACACTCTTTCCATTCAGAGATGGAATCGATTCCACCTCGTCTGGAACATGGGATGGATTGTGACAAATTTGACTATGATGCAAAGAGGTTCAATCTAGTCATGGGGAAAGGCCATGTGGAGAAAAGGTCCTAGCCATCCAGATATTCCTGTCATTCATCAGACACGTGAGTGAGCCATTCAGACCTTGCAGGCTTAGTTCTATCTTACTGCAGCTACATGAGAGACTCCGAACAAGACTAGCAGAAAAATACAGTGGTGGTTGTTTTAAGCCTCTCAGTTTGGGGATGGTTTTAATGGAGCAACAGATAACTGAAACAGGTAAGTAGAATCTCTGAAAAACATTTCTTTCTTCCCTTGTATGTACTTACTGCTGAGATCATTACAATGAGTTGATATAAGAAGATCAAGGACAAATAAATGACATAAATGACAAGACCAATGACAAATAGGTCATGGGCCCAATATTTCCTTAGAATTCAAAGAACTTTAATGTCACACCAGTAACCCCTTTTATTGTTGGTTATTATTATCCTTACATTGTATTTTGTTTAATTAATGTTGATCTGAGTTTGCCAAAGAAAAACTTCAGATTAAAGGTTTTAATAAGAAAAGAAGTTTAATAATAGCTTTTAATCCATTGGACTATTAGGGAACACAACAGCTTTAAATCAGAAAAAAAAAAATTTTTTTTGGCTAGGTCTCAAGAGCTACACTTCCCCGAAGCAACATAACCTTTTCTTTGAAAATATACTCTATTACTGCCTTTGCATACTGTGAAAGGTAAATTGCTTTCAGATTTTCACTAGAGAGGAAAAATACCATGTATATATGCAATTTTCTTCTTGAGTGACCCTGAGTAAGATGATGTACTGAGAAGTTGGGCTAAGAAATTTCCTTGGTATATGATCATACTCAAGAATGCTCTTTGTTCCTTCACTTCCTATCGACCTGGGCCTTGTATATTTCTCTGCTTCTGGTTTAAGAGCTCCAAAATAATCTCTACATGTTTAATTTCTTTGATACAAATCTGAATATGTGGCTCCTGTTTATTGTATAATTTAATCATGTGTCTTTTTTTTTAACTCAACATTTCCTTTCAGTAATTCACAAAACTTGAAAATACATGTCAGAATAAAACAAAACTCAAGTGAAATTGAAAAAGGTCTCTAATATTTCTATTAGTATATATTCATAGCACTACTGATACAGCACTATTTCACCACTGAGTATTTCTTAATTAAGACAGAGCAGAACTCACAGTGATGTCCCTGAGTAGATCTGGTGTTACTCTTCATTTAGCAAATGGGAATTAAAGTATTCCTACTTATGTCCTTAGACACCATTTCTGCATTTTTCTATCCAGTTCTATCTATGTCACCATGTTGTCTGAAGAGACCCCAACCCACAGAGCAAGATGTTCTGGATCAACTCAGCACCTTACTCAGTATAAGGCTTGGCTGGCTGCCCACACATCTGACCCGGCCCTTTCCAGAAGTTTCTAAGATCCCCAAAAGAGAATGTGGTAGTATATCTTCTCTCTTCTCATAGAATTTTCCTACTAACCAATTTCATTCATAAGAAAAACAGAAGTTCAGAGAAGTTTAGTTATGTCCCAATATCACAAAGCAGTAAGTGACAGAATTGGGATTTGAACCAGGGTTTATTTTACTTTAAACTCCAATTATGCAAAACAAATATTAGCCAGTAACAAACACAGCACTCTCTCTATTCTGGCATTGAGCCCAAAAATGTGAATGTTTTGAACAGTTAGAGTTACTGAATCTTCAAATACATATTTGGCTGCAAATATACATATACCTTTTGACTTAGGACAATATGAATTGCATTGTCATCTCTTGCATCCACGAGGGTCCAGAATAATACAAAAATATAATCATGATATTGAAGCCTCAGGAAAATGAAAATTATACTCCTAATAAGGTGGCTAGAGAAGCCTGCTTTAGGGGGTAATGTTTTTATAGTTCAACTCTAGATTGGATAGCAGTTGGGATTATAGAACAGCCAAGATGATTTTGGAAAGTCTTATTTTCAGCACCTTGGCAACCTCAAAGCTTCATAATAACAAAGATTTTGTTATTGTGAAAAATGATGTTTTTTCACACACTTTCCACCTTTTAAGAGCTACATGTATATTTCTCAAGTAATTTTCTCTGGTCATGAAAAAAATTCTACATTTGAATTGTGTTTACTCACGGCTTTTGTCTCTATTGCTTACATTTGTTTAATATTTTTTATGTAAAATCCATGCTTTAAAATATTTTTCCTGTGCTTGTCCACATTGTACACGTCCTAAAATTGAAAAATGGAAGTAGTGTATAAATCAGAATATCTGAGCTTCAGAGTCAGGGAGCAAACATTTTGTTTCTTATATAAGGATTACCTATTTATTTCTTTATGTATCATCACATTTAGGAATTTGTCTTTTTATTGAAAGTTAAATCAGTTGGGCTTCAAGATATTTGTTAGCTCATACAGCAATCTATAAATTACAAGTTAGAGAGGTCAGATATCAAAATTTGCTCATGTTTTGGTGATGGTCAAGAATGATGACTTGGATTCAACTCAATGTTGCTTTTATTCTTATTTATTCTAAAAGTAACTAATAAGTGCAAAGAATTGATATCGGATAAAGAGGTAAATGAGTGGGCATGAGACCCATCACTTCCTTTGTGTTCCCATGGGAACACATCTAATGCTGCTGGTCTTGGCAGCCTGGATGGAGGGAGATGTCCGGAAGGTCAAAGGAGTATAACAACACGTCCATTATTTCCTGGGTATATCAACACCCAGAAATAACTGATAAAGCAATCAATCTGCTACTCAGAATGCTACCTAGGCTGCATACCCAGGCTCCAAGACAAAATGTTTGCCATGCCGACACTGGGCAGTCTCCTCTTACCTGCATCTATAAGTTAGGACCCAAGAATGCTTTATTTATGTCACTGATGACTCTTTACAGGCAAGTCTAGCCAAGGCTTTCCATCACAAGCAACTAATTATTTCTCCTTTCTCAGATACTGATTCTCAAGAAAAAGGAGTAAAAATGGATCACTATGAAGTAGAGTATGCCAGTTTGATTTATTCTTGCCTTTGTTTCCCTTGCCTTTGGAATTAGATTCAAAGCATCATCACTAACATAAATTTCAAAGCACTTACCATCTATGTTTTCTTCTGGGAATTTTACAGTTTCAGGTCTTACATTCATGTCTTTCATCTATTTTGAGTTAATTTTTGTTTATGGTGTAAGATAGTGATCCAGCTTCATTCTTTTGCATGAAGTCACCCTTTTTTCCAAATACCATTCATTGAAGAGACTGTCCTTTCCCCTTTGTACATTATTGGCTCCTTTGTTGTAAATTAATCTGTCATATAAGAATGGGCTCTTTCTTCTGTTCATTTGATCTGTGGGTCTATTTCTATGCCAACATCCATACTATTTTCATCACTATAGCTTTGTGGTATAGTTTGAAAATTGGGAACCTCCGGCTTTATTCTTCTTTCTCAAGATTGTTTTAGGCTATTGAGGTCTTTGTGGTTCCATACAAATATTATAATTACTTGTTCTATTTCTATGAAAACTGCCACTGGGATTTTGATAGGGAATGCATTTAATTTGTAGATTGCTTTGGGTAGTTTGGACATTTTAACAATGTTGATTCTTCTAATCCATGAACATGGAATATCTTTCCATTTATTTGCATCTTTAATTTCTTTTATCACTGTCTCATAGTTTTCAAACTAAAAAGTTCATCAGAGCAAAGGCCACTAATAAAATGAAAAGGCAATCTACTGAATGAGAGAAGATATTTGCAAATCACAGTAAAGGGTTAATACCTAAAATATATAAAGAATTCATACAGCTCAACAACAGCAACAAAACAAACAACCCAATTAAAAAGTGGGCAGAGGATCTTAATAACCATGAAGAAGACAAATAAAGACAATAGACAAAGAAGAAGACAAATAGAAAAAGAAGACATATAGATGGCCAAAAGGCCCATGGAAAGATGTTCAACACCACTAATTATCAGGGAAACACAAATCAAAACCATAATGAGCTATCACCTCACACTTTTTTGAATGGCTATTATCGAAAAGACAGAAATTACAAGCATTAGAGAGGATATGGAGAAAAAGGAACTTAAATTGGTACAGCCACTATGGAAAACTGGATGGAGATTGCTCAAAAAATTAAGAATAAAACTACCATATGATTCAACTATTCAGTTATGGATATTTAACCAAAGAATACAAAAACACTAATTCAAAAAATATATACATACCCTTATGCTCACTGCAGCATTATTTACAAGAGCCAAGATATGGAGACAACCTAAGTGTCCATCAGTGGATGAATGGATGAAGAAGATGTGATATATATGTGTGTATACTGGAATACCACTCAGTGATAAAAAAAAAAAAAAAGAAATCTTGCCATTTGCAGCAACATGGATGGAACTTGAAGGTATTCTGCTAAGTAAAGCAAATCAAACAGAGAAAGAAAAATACTATATGATTTCATTTACATGTGAAATCTAAAAAACCAACCAAACCACCCTCTCCCCCCCCAAAAAAAAAAACAAAAAAAAATCATAGATACAGAAGTCAGATTGGTGGTTATCATAGAAGAAGGGGGCTAAAGAGTGGGTAAAATGGGCAAAATAGCCCAAGTGATTGGTGATGAATTGTAACTAGACCTATTATGGTGATCACTTTATACTGTATATGAATATCAAATTATGATGTTATATATCTGAAATTTATATAATGTTATATGCAAATTTCACTTCAATTTAAAAAAGTAGAGTATGACAGTTTTCTCTTAAATATTCTGCATTTTGTATCATCTCTAGTTCCTTTAACTTGCTGGTATGAAGGCAAATCTAAGATTTGATTCTGGAATTCATCAAGTAAACACTCTATCTTCTCCTTCATTTGAGTAGAACATTGTTTCTTTAACCATAAGCTGAAACTACCTTTTATCTACAGAAGAATGGAAACACATTCTCATGTCTGCTGCTCAAGGTTTAATGGCAACATTTTTAGTAGTAACCACAAAATGGATCACAACCCAAAAGAGGAAAATGTTTAGGAAGCATTGTTTCAGATATATGTTATATTCCAAACAGAAGGCTTATTTGTCTGGCTTATGGACGGGGCCCAGTATTGAGTTCCCATCCAAAGGAACTGTGCCAAAAACTAGGATTTAGGACTCAGAAATCGAGTGAAACTAACCTATTTAGACTGAAATTCTATCTCACAGGGCTGAGGGGTTTTGAATAAGCTAATCCAGCAAAGCAATTTTCATAAATACCAGTGGTTTCATCTCAACGTTTCTATCTTTATGTGAGTTTGAAGCAATGTCAAATTGTAACTAAATGAAACTGGATATTAAAACATGAAATGTAAAAGCTTTTATCAAAAATGACTTAAAGTGTTCATGGAATAAAGAGAAATTTGACATTCAGTTATATCTTTGAGACGTCCTAAAAAATATGCAATTTTCTCTCAACCACCAAGCACTGGACCTAGCCTAAAAGAACATAACGGAATATAAAAACATTTCTAAAACTGTTCATCTGCAATCTCACAGACATTTTGATTGATAATAAAGCTAAGTTCTGTCTTGCAAATAGGAAGACTGTAACCCTTCTAGCTTGAATAACGTAGGTGTACAATCTATCGGGATCATGACAAAAATTGTGATGGACACCGAGGCTCCTTCCACAGTTTGGCTATTTGTGGACATTGCTGCTATAAACATTGGGGTGCACGTGTTCTGCCGTTTCACTGCATCTGTATCTTTGGGGTAAATCCCCAGAAGTGCAATTGCTGGGTCATAGGGCAGATCTATTTTTAACTCTTTGAGGAACCTCCACACAGTTTTCCAGAGTGGCTGCACCAGTTCACATTCCCATTAGAAATGACACATACCCACCATTTGCTTCAACATGGATGGAACTGGAGGGTATTATGTTGAGTGAAGTAAGTTGGTCAGAGAAGGACAAACATTATATGGTCACATTCATTTGGGGAATATAAAAATAGTGCAAGGGAATAAAGGGGAAAGGAGAGAAAATGAGTGGGAAATATCAGAGAGGGAGAAAGAACATGAGAGACCCCTAACTCTGGGAAATGAACAAGGGGTGGTAGAAAGGGATGTGGGGGGGATGGGGTGACTGGGTTAGGGGCACTGAGGGGGGCACTTGACAAGATGAGCACTGGCTGATATGCTCTATGTTGGCAGATCAAATTCCAATAAAAATATACAAAAAATAATAAAAAATAAAAAATAAATGGTGGTGAGGTGGCATACTTTATGATAAGTGATAAAAATAACCCGTAGCTTACTCCTAGGGCCTAAAACAAGTAAAAAGAAAAAAAAAAAGAAAGAAAAAGAAAAAGAAAACTTCCCTAGTGAAAAGGAGTTATTTGGTCTGCAGAGAAAATTATTATGGCTACAGGGGTTGAACTCCATGTGGGAATAGAGAATGCAATATATTAGTTATTAGTTATTGTCAAATGTTTCCGTTCTTGAACTGGCTTTGGAATAAACAAACACAGGTTTAAATCTCATTCTATGATTTATAGGTATGTGATCAGGAACTATATCCTCTCTGAGCCCATATTTCTGCTTAGATCTATAAAAAAAAAACACTGAAATCTGTGGGGTTCGGTAAGGAGAACATTAGGTAAAATAGTAAAGGCCTAAATTAGTGTCTGGTCCATTATAGATGCTCATTACAAAGAAGCTGTTACTATTTTTCTTACTATTAATTTAAATCTTGCAGTGTTAGAGACAACACAAAGAAATAGACTGATAAGCAGCGTTCAGGTCAACATAGTTTTATTATTTCATTCCTGTCTGAAAAAATAACATTTAATGGTTTCGTATAGAACCTGCAAGAAAAAAAAAAAAAAGAACCTGCAAGAGCCTGTAAGTTAAACTTCAGTCATCCCCACCCTGGCATCCACCACAGAGCTCCTCTACCCTGATGTCCTGCGTACCTATTCCAAAAATGCCGCCTCTACAGGTTTCTCCAGTAGACTGGACCTTGGAAAAATGTCTTCCTCATCTTCTCCGTATTCCAGCTTTCCCCCACAGATCAGCTGCTCTCACCAAAACAAAGGCAGTTTCAGTGGGCTCTCCGCCAAATGCATGAGCAAGGAGGACTTCCTTTTCCAGTGTGAGAACTGCAAGCTAGCACATCATACTGCAGCTCATGGCCCTATAGGGTGGTTCTGGATTTTCTACCACAAACATCCCTTTTCCTATAATTGTCACCAAGGGTATCACTAAACTTCATCTCAGTTTCAGGGCTCAAATAAAATATTCATTGTATTCAATGTCAAAATCATGCTGGTGACAACTTGGTAGAAAACATAATTAAAGTACAGTGCAAATGTAGCCACTCTGTCTTTAGTATCCTATGAAAGTGCCACAGACTTAAAGAAATCTTGCATGGTTCAGGCTGGATGCTAGGATCTCTCTCTCTCTTTTTTAAGATTTTATTTATTTATTCATGAGAGATACAGAGAAAGAGAGAGAAACAGAGACACAGGCAGAGGGAGAAGCAGGCTCCATGCAGGGAGCCTGATGTGGGACTCGATCCCAGGATTCCAGGATCACGATCTGGGCCAAAGGCAGGAGCTAAACCGTTGAGCCACCCAGGGATCCCCTGGATGCTAGGATCTCTTATGGTAATAAATAAATTCCTGAGGTTAAGCTATTTCCTATGTGCAAGTTGCTATGTTCCATACCACTGGTTATCCCTAAGTGAACTGTGAATTACAACAAAATCTACATACAGGAATCAAATTGTTAGGGCTCCAATCTGCATCTACTGCCTGAAATTCCAGGTAAGAACTTGTCTTTCCGAATCTGTTTTATCATATCTAAAACCAATGTATTAACAGTATTGATTTCAAAGCATTATCAAAGGCATGTAAATGAAATGATGTATATAGAGCATCTGATAGAGTCACTATGCCCTAGAAGGCAGAGGAATGATTTAATAATTCTTTAATAATGTTATTACTGGAATAATAGTCTATTAAACACTGTGTTAGTACATGAAATATGTACTACACTGTCCAAAGTGCCTCCACAAAAAAAAAAAAGTGCCTCCACAAACTTAGCCAAGGTGAAGGATGTCTGTATAGAATATGAATATATATGTGTACATATATATTCCTATATGTAAATGAATATATATTCATTTATATACATATATAAATGTGTGTGTGTATATATATATATATATATACACATTTTATACAGTAATTTATGAAAGATACAGGGAAGGTAGGACAATCACACATACCAAACTATAGACTAGAATTGTGGTAGTTGGTTTGGGATGCTCTAACAGGATACCACAGACTGGGTGGCTTAAAAAACAGACCTTTATCTCTCATGGTTCTAGAGGGTGGGAAGTCAAAGACCAAGGTGTTGGAAAATCTAATTCTTGGTGAGGACTCTTCCTGACTTCCAAAGGGTCGCCTTCTGCATCTTCACGTGACAGAAAGAGATGGAGACAGAGAGCTAGGAGCTCTGGTCTTTCTTCTGAGAACACTAATCCCATCATGACCCATCTAAACCTACTATCTCCCAAAGGCTCCACCCCCAAATACCACCATGTTGGGGATTAGGCCTTCAGCATATAAATTTTGGAGGAACACAAACATTCAGTAACATAACATGTATGCTGAAAAGTCCATTTGCTCTGAATTGTTTCTATGACAGCTTTTCGGCTGCAGAAGAGTAAAATGATCAAGCTAGGGATCCATTCTCATTTCTTTCAAATGATAAGCATGAAAAAATATGCAAATAAAATAAGAGTAGATATGGAGACAAAAGGTGGCACTAAGAAATGGAGGGGAACAAGAGGAAAACAAAGTTAGGAGATTGCACATTAAGAAACATTGTAGACGGGGTTGCCTGGGTGGCTCAGTCCATTAAGTGTCTGCCTTGGGCTCAAGGTCATGATTCCAGGTCCTGGGACGGAGCCCCACCTCCAGCTCCCTGCTCAGTAGGAAGCCTGCTTCTCCCTCTCCCCACCGCCCTCCCCCGACCCCATGCTCTCTCTTGCTCTCTCAAATAAATAAAAATCTTTAAAAAAAAAAAAACGCGTTAGGATTCAATATGACTTGCTAGCTAAAGGCTCAGACTTGAAGAGAACTTTCAAGCAGACACCCCACAGAATTCTTCCTATTCTGAAAAGGAGTTCATTATCTTAGTATCAGATAATTATATTTGGGGATATCTATAAAGATACATTTATAACAATCAAAATAAATGCAATTGACCTAAGTCTGACAGATTCTAGAAAGGTTTGCCTTTCTTTCTTTCTTTCTTTTTTTTTTTCCTTTCTCTTTTCACCAAATCTGATCTGCCTGAAATACTCTCACATCAGGATTATTCTGTTTACACAAGGCTCTCACTCCTTTTAAGGTACCTTTATTTCAACCAGTAACTTTAGCAAAATCTATACTCACACCCAGGCTCTGTACCTATTAGCACTAGAGACAGTGCACTGAACTCTATATGCTTTAACTTATCTGAATAATGAGGTTATAAATACTTAGCTCAGGGGATCGTGAGAATTTCTTAAAGTCTATGAATATGAAATAAGGTGCACACTCTAAAGTTACGCCAGTTACTAAGTCCAAATACCTCTGGAATAGGTGACACTTGAAACAGCCCTCATTGTTTTAGGCAGAGGCAATATACAAGGCAGATTCTTCTATCAGAGCAGGTTTTCACTGTATATGGCAGCCTGAGCAGGAAGGATTAAGGAGGAGGATGTTAACAAGGAGAAACTGGGACAAAAGACCCCATTGTAAGAAGAAATTCCACTGGCTCAGAATTGTGTGTTGGTAAAAGTATACTTTTCCTCTGGGCTCAGATTCTTGGGGTGGGTAGAGAAGAAAAAAGGGAGTAGAAAAAAATTAGACTTGGTTGAGATCAAGACAGGTCAAGATGTCAGTAGATTTGAAAGGGGACAGATTTCCCACTAGAGTAACATTTTCAAACTGCATGGCCACCTATGTTTACATCACTAATTGCGTCAGGGGAAACTCATGGGTTGTTTCCATTTCTACTTATGAAGTTAATCCAGGCCTAGTGAGTGGACTCTATCTTACGGAAATGCTAAAAAAATAATGTGGTCCAGTGTGAACTTTTATTTGTCCTCCAGAACCAGAAAGCATGATTGATCTTGCTTCTATTATAATTCACATGAAGGTTTTTAGCCTTGAAATGACTTTGAAAAAAAAAAAAGAAAGAAAGAAATGACTTTGAGTAATTTGTTCATTTTATTAGTTTTTAAATATATTAATTGGATTTATTATTTTTTAGAATATGCTTATTGAATTAGTAATAAGTAAACACTTTTTATAGTCTGGGATACAATTATTAAAGTCACTTTGGGTCATGGTAAGAGTTGTACAAATCTTACTACTTGTAGAGTTTTTCTGTTTTGTTTTCTGTTTATATGGGGAAATTTAAGCTACAGAACTAGGCTCTGCTTGTACCACTCATGACTGCAGAGCATTAGGTCTCCAGTTTAAACCTTTTTTATCACTTGAGAGACTTGACTGGAATAATGAGATATTTTTTAAAAACTATGAAATTTCATAAAGTACCTGTAATATATATGCTATCTATTGCAAAAGGAGGTTGGAGGTGGAAAATGAGGAGATAACAGAGATGATGAATAAGTTTCAGGAATTTTAGGCATTCCCAGAATCATTATATATGATAGAGAGCAAGTGATATCAAGTACCATTCCCATCCACCAAAGGAAGCTGATAGTACACTGGTCCTTATATATAGTAGCATTCCATTCAGGACTTCACTGCCTCATTACAAACATTAGCTAAGAATCCTCTGGCACAATCCAAAGCACACTGAAAGAGTGGAATACAATTTTTCAGAATAGACATGTTGCTGGTTGAAAATATATACCAGTGGAATACTTTCATGATCAAGTACATCATAGATGGATCAGTAGAGGACAGTTAACTTAAAGGATGTGGTTTTTTTAATGAGCTAAAAATTTCTTTCAATAAACTTGCACTGAAGCTTAACGTTAAGAAAAATGAGTTTCCTTATGAGAAAGCTGAACACATAGGGGAATCCCCAGCCACAAAATTATAGCGTAGATAAGGAAAGTTTGTTGTTGTTGTTGTTGTTTAAGACTCGACAGTTATTTCAATCAAAGCAAAGATATTAGGATGGAATAAGTAGTTGTCTCCCTTCTGATGTTAAATATTTAAGACAGGAGCAAGGAATTGAAAAATAGGAATTTGAGAAGGAGAAAAGTTTCTATTACTTGGAACATTAAGGAACTTCATCCTGGCAATGACCAGTTTCAACATAAGAGAAAATTTTAAAACCGAGCAGGATGACAAGAGAGAGGCACCAAATCTCACTGTACAGATAGAATAGAAGGAGCTGGAGCTTGTGAGGGCGCAAGGCAAAGTGGTCAGAGCCTCTGTAAGAAGGTTCACCAGCTCTTCAGAGGTGGGGGTGCAAAAGGCAGTAAGGGCAAGAGGGAGCAAGACTGTGTGGAAGAAATTGGCTTCTGGGGTGACTCAACATGGTAGGTGGAAAGTGGTCCAAATGTAGAAGCAGACTTGGCTTTTGGACTTGGAAAAGTATCAGATTGCTATAAGTGATTTAAAGTAAAATTACATATTGGGATGGGCTTACAAAAAAGGGGGACTTCATTGCACTTCAGTATGTGTTATAAAACCTGCAAATCTGATTTTTAAGACTCTCCATGATATAGCACGATCACAAGCTCATAATGGAAATGTTTTCTATGGGATGATACAATTGTAGTATCTCTTGGCCAATTTAGAACAAACATACAAAAAAGAGCAACATTACTTCAAAGAAATAGAGGATGAAGTTGGAGTGAACATTTTTTCTTACTTTTCATCTTTTAGAATTGTGTGCTTTTTCATCCTAAGTGTAATTTTATTAGAAGTGAGTTCATTAGAAAACAAAATTATTTTTATGTTTTCCATCTTGATACAATTTACACACACAATTCTCCAAGACAAAAAAATATTTCTATGCATTTTTAAAAAGTAGAGACAATGTCTTACAATGCTGAAAATTACCTATGAGTAGTATATTAATGGGGTGGGTTTTTGTATGTCTTCTATGTAAATTACTGTATTTTCCAAGTTCTTTGAAACAAACCTTTATTACTTTTATAATCAGAGGAAAGAGAAGTTGTTATAAAAGGAAGTTCTTTTTTTAAACCACTTTATTGAGGTATGATCAAAATACAAAAAGCTGTACTTATAAAATGTACACAATTTCATGAGTTTGGAGATAAGCATACTGCAGTGTATGCCATAAATATATCCATCACCTCCAGAAGTCTCCTCCCACTCTTAAAAGTTCTTTTGCCATATATACTAATTAGCAACTATTTTAAAAATTCCCATTAATCATTAAATATACCCCATAGTTGGAACCCTCTTGCACCATTGGTGGGAATGTGAACTGGTACAGCCACTCTGGAAAATGCTATGGAGGTTCCTCAAAGAGTTACAAATAGAGCTGCCCTACGACCCAGCAATTGCCCTGCTGGGGATTTACCCCAAAGATACAGATGCAGTGAAACGCCAGGACACCTGCTCCCCAATGTTTATAGCAGCAGTGTCCACAATAGCCAAACTGTGGAAGGAGCCTCGGTGTCCACTGAAAGATGAATGGATAAAGAAGATGCGGTCTATGTATACAATGGAATATTACTCAGCCATTAAAAACGACAAATACCCACCATTTGCTTCGACATGGAGGGACCTGGAGGGTATTGTGCTGAGTGAAGGAAGTCAATCGGAGAAGGATAAACATTATATGGTCTCATTCATTTGGGGAATATAAAATTAGTGAAAGGGAATAAAGGGAAAGGAGAGAAAATGAGTGAAAATATCAGTGAGGGTGACAAAACATGAGAGACACCTAACTCTGGGAAATGAACAGGGGTGGTGGAAAAGGAAGTGGGTAGGGGGTTGGGGTGACTGGATGATGGGCACTGAGGGGGACACTTGGCGGGATGAGCACTGGGTGTTATGTTATATGTTGGCAAATTGAACTCCAATAAAAAAATTAAAAATTAAAAAATAATAAATAAATAATAAATAAATAAATAAATAAACCCCATAGTTGAATATATTTTAATGTCATACCAAGAGAAATAATATTCTGATTTTAGATCAACAGCAGAATATTCTGTGAAATAAAAGATGGATTTAAATAATCTCTGGGGCACCTGTGTCTCAGCTGGTTAACCATCTAACTCTTGATTTCAGCTCAAGTCATATCTCAAGGGTCCTGAGAGCAAGAACCCCATCAAGAATGAGCCCAGCGCTGGGCTCCGCACTGAGCATGGAGCCCACTAAAGATTCTCTCTTTCCCACCCTCCTGCTCTTCCCCTCCCCCCCACATGACCCCCATGCTCTCCATAAACAAAACAAAGAAAGAAAAATAAATAATCTTTCTTTCTGATTAACCTAATATAGTTAAGAGCCGTTTTGAGTAGGCCTTTGATTCTGTGTTTTAAGTATTCCAGGCCCACTCTCTTCTTAGACTTCAAATCCTGTGCAAGTTATTCTGCATACACATAGCTTTAGTCTATATGCCAGATTTCATTATAGCTTCAAAGATAGCAGTGTGGGCATAGGGTAAACTCAAGGACACCAGAAACAATTTCTCCATAGGTTATATAAATAAGTATTAAGAGAGATTGTTTGGTCTCCTTCTGTATCTTTGCATACAGTGCTCTTATAATAAATGCATGCATAATTCAGTGCATTTAACTTCATCATACACAGCCCCCAAAATTTTATTATGTTAATAAACACAATTTGATCCTCACTGATTTTAATCAAGCCCCTTGTTTACTTCCCTAACTTTATCCAATCTTGCCGGTAAGTTCCCCTGAGAAGGAATCAGCAAGGTTAAGAACTTTCTCCAAAAGCATTTCTTATTTCTCTGATTACGGAGAAGAGAATAGAACTGGCTGAAGTATGGAGAATGCTTCCACGAGCCCAAATTCATCCTCAAAGGTGTGGTTTAATTCTTCTCTGCTTTGTCACTGCATACCTAGGGAGGATTTAATCCCCAGATCCAGACACATTAACAGCTCCCTAAGCATTCATTCTATATACAGTGTTGGGTCAGTAAAACCTCTTGACACTTCACTCCACGGGTCAGCACTGTGCTTGTTTGCAGTCATGTCTGCACACTGTCCTAAAGGGAAGGACAGCTTATACTCTTCTGAGAAAAATTAAAATTCAAATATAAACAATAGCGGATCAGTTGCACTGTTTTTGGGAGCTATTGCCAAATCCATCTTGCTTTCCAGTTCTAATATGAAATAAGGCTGTGTTAGCGTTTTTCAGAGAAAACGAATATATATATTCTTTATATTTAAATATATATAAACTACTTTATATTTATATAAAGTTTATATTTATATATATATAAACTACTTTATATTTATATAAAGTTTATATTTATATATATACATATATATATATATTTATATAAACTACTGGCTCATGTGACTATGGGGCTGAGAAGTCCTTCAGTCTGTAGTCTGCAGGGTGGAGATGAAGGAAAGCCAGTGGTGTCACTCCAAGGCCTGTGCCAGAGTGTTGCTGTTATAAATTCCAGCCTGAATCTGAAGGCCTGAGAACCAGGACTGCAGAGGTCAGGGGGAGATAGCTCAGGTCAGCCAGGCAGAAAGTATGAATCCAATCCAACCTTCCTTTGCCATCCCCCCCCCCCAATTAAGGCCCTCAACAGATTGGACAACACCTACCCACATCAGTGAGGATAATCTGCTTACTGGGTCCATCCATTTAAATGATATTCTCTTCCAGAAACACCCTCATAGACACACTAAAAAACATTTAATCAGATATGGGCATCCCATGGCCCAGTCAAGCTAACAGACAAAATTAACCTCATAGCATTTTTTTTAAAGAGTTTATTTATTTATCCATGACACACACAGAGAAAGAGAGAGAGAGAGGCAGAGACAGAAGCAGGCTCCATGCAGGGAGCCTGACACAGGACTCGATCCTGGGTCTCCAGGATCAGGCCCTGGGCTGAAGATGGCACTAAACCTCTGAACCACCCGGACTGTCCAACCTCATGGGGTGTTATATTAAGCTAAGCTTTTGTTTGAAGGACTAGTTATGAAGAGGTGATGAGCAGGTTTTTTGACTAACTTCTCTTGATTTTTTAAGGATACCCTGAAATCCTGGCCAGCTGACTTTAGTCTTATTGTTCTCCTCCCATCACAGCAGATGTGCTCCTATCTTTGGGACATTTACTAGCATTCCAGCTGCCTGCACCGCTCTATCTCCAAGGATCTGTAGAGCTAACTCCCTCACCTCCTTTCCATCACTGATCAAAGAGGAGCTTTCCCAAGAGGCCTATGCTGACCTTCCCATGTAAAATCACAACTACCCCTACACCTGATTCCCTTTACTTTGATCTCTTTATTTCTCCATCGTATCTATCACACGTGACATAGCTGTTTCTCATTTACAATGAAAATTTTAAAATTCAGGCCACTTAAGTACAGAATGCCAAGCATCTGGCACTCTGACCCAATAATTGACTGGATTTTCAATTTTTTAATTAAATAGTTGGGGTAGCAGAGTTCTATCCACCTACTTGTTGTGTGTCTGAAAGGTAGGAAGACTTGTAAATCTCAAGAAGGAAAAATACTTTGTCAACTGCCTTGTCTGAAAAAAAGCATAGCACCTGCCAATGTTGCCCAGGATTTTGGAGGCTGCCATCATAAAATTAATTGAATGAGTATCAGTCTTAATCTACAACAGGCCTATTGACCGCTCCTACATCCAACACCCACAAATTGTAACTGGATTCTATACCTGGCATTCTTGCTGGAAAGGTATTTCTGTGCCATGCTATCGTGGATATATGAACTGTTCAAGTTTAAGTGTACTGGTTAGGAAATAGAGCAGGATGAAGTCTCTTTTCATAGGACTACAGTTCAATTTTTCATATGGAAGGAACACCATCCCCAGAATTATTCTTTTTTAGTACCTGTGAAATTACCAAATATTACCTCAGTGTAAAGGTTTTTGGTGGGTATTTATACAGAACTTCCCTTTTCATTTGAAATAATTCGAGTTGCCAAAGATGTTATCAAAGGATTGCATTTGCTGGTTGTTCATTTTTCAGATGATGACATTTGTTTTAGGGATAACTAAAATATACTGAATAAGCTACTTTAAAATATAGAAAGAAAAAAATATTAAGTATTGCATTCAACCCTTTGCGAAGTAAGTTTAAAAACGTTTAATCAATTAGGCCAATCAATCTACTTCCCTTAAAAAAAGACCTAGGGCTTCTAATTCACTGTGCTATGGTCAAATGGAATGCTTTATAGGTAGATCCTCATAAATAGCAACAATTCTCAAACTAAAATCCAGATTTGTTTTTGCAATTTGAGATATTTTGAAAAGACACATTTCTATTTATTTGAAACTTACCTACCTTTAAAGATGTAATCAGATCTCAGTGATAATATCCAGATCACAAAGAAGACAGTTTAATCTTAGCCTCAAATATATCCTGTAAGCTTCATATTAAACTCTGTCGTGACCGTCAAAACTTGGCACAGTTGCAGCAAAACTCAGCTTTGTAACTTCCCACATAAGCAATATATGCCTAATACATTATTCTGGCTCTCCAGAACTAAGTGTCAAATTACACTTGCAGCTGTTGTTTCGCTGGTAAGTCAACAGAGCCTCAGGATGATGACATTTAAAACACAGTTGAATTATTAAGATGGAGACTTATCCAGAACAAATGAGATGAACTAAAATAAAATGCTTCTGGGATGTGGAGTCAGAGGGAGGCAATGGCTCCCATGCTGTTGTCACCATTTTTTCAGCTGCCTAACCTCAATGGAGTTATTTGAGTTTTCTGACCCGAATGTCCCTATCAGGAAAATGAAGAGGATAAAACTTACCTTGTAAGATATTGGGGGGCTTAAACGAAATGAGGCAGATAATTCACCTGGCGTGGGAGCAGGGACTTACAGGTTCTCAGGAAGTGGTGACTGTTGCACATAGAAGAGGAAGCTGAGACTGATGGGAAGGAACAGAGGAAGAGGCTGGTCAATCAGAATTGAGGCCAGCTTCCTCACCCCTCATGGGGCTCCAGCCGCTTGCCCGTGCAGGCTAGAGCTTCTGAGAAGCCACATGGCACTGAAGTTAGGCACTCCTGCAAGCCTACCTAGCTCAGCACCAAGCATTTGAAGTGCTTTTGATCCTTCCCCACCAAACCGGGAGCATTCATTCTGCATATGATCAGAATACCATGTATTCATGTGGTCTCAGCCATCTGTGGTCAGCCTGGGCATGCCTGCAGAGCTCCGTAACAGTTGACTAATGACAAAGCATGTTCCATTTGTCAAGCTGCAGTGATGAAAATACCAATCATGCTCCAGCTTGTAGGATGGCCTCCGACTGTGGAGGTGAACTGCCCCTCCAGGCATACCGACTTCCATCTATCCTCCCTTCAAGACACCTGGAGAATTCCTACTCATCCTCCACATGTAACACAAATGCTACTTTCTTTCCGTAGCCTTCTCTGACCTCTGTGTCACAGACAATGGTGAAAACTCCACCCATTAGCTCATGATACTGTGCATAGCTCTATTATATGGCACTCCTAGTGCAGTCTTCAAATTACCTGCTTACATAACTGTCAGCCTCTGCAACGGTTGTTAGCTTTTTCTCTTACATCAACTTTAAGGATTGTTTGAAATCTTGGGTTTTGCTCGCTAAAGTGCACATGCACACACAGGTGCACACACACACAAACACACCCCTAAGAGGATTATATACACCTTTAAAAAAAAAAAGTCAATTGTAGGGATTCACCATCGATCCGATTTTAGGAACTCCCATTTCAAGACCTTGTGCATCTCCATTTATGTTTTCCTTGCAAGTCACAGTGACCAACACATTGTAGGCATCTGATAAATGAAGCAACGAGTGAACGAGTAAGCGTCTACCTAAAGGAAAGGCAAGATTTTCCCTAGAAGCATACACAAAGAATTCACAACTATTTCAGATAAATCTAGATGTTAGAGAGTCTCTGGAGAAGTTTGGATTGCCTCATGCAAACCTTTCTAGACTTCCTGACCTAACCCTATTTTGATTCTCTTTCTTATGCTGCTGTATAGTGAAAACTATGGTGGAGAGCAAAATTAGTCACACTTGGTTTCTGAAATCCAAGCTACAGCAATTTTTCACAGGGGCACAGGTTAAATGAAGGGAGATTTTTTTTCCCCTTTTGGCCTCCTGTTTCTATTATAGACCATTCAAAGGCAAATGGAGATGCATGTGTTTTGCCCTTTTGGGAAAATGGTGAAACCTCATCTACCAGCCTTGCCTTACCCCTCCCATGGCTGTTGCGTGGGGTCACAGCCACAGGCTCCCCACTGAAGGTGGCGAGCACCTAGGAGAAGGCTACCTAAGGATTGTAGGAAAACACTGGGGCATGGGGGGGTATGAAGGGTATTTTGTTCAGCTTCATAGTAATGCCCTGCTTCTCACTGCCTGTAAGAGGCACTCATCCTTTCTCATACCTGACAGGGGAGGCTCTCATCTGCCAAAACCTGAGCCTGGCTTCCAAGTGTCAGTGTGGACAACTCCTTGGAAAAGGTGCTTTCCTACCTAGAAAAATTTCTTATTTTGTTATTTCTATGGCATTTCTTTAAGACACATTCTTTCCTCTTGAATCTTTTCACAATATGCCTGCTTGAACAAACCTCAGTTTGTTCTAGAAAAAAGAAATGAGAGCAAGAACAAGATAATCCAGAAGTATTTTTCTTTGAGGGTGCACTTCACCTTCTCCCAGAGGCCACTGGCAAACCACCTCTACCCCTTGTGGAGGAACACGCGTTGGTGAGAACGGCTGCTCCCCAGCCCTCCTGTGAGCAGCTGGAGGTCTCTAGTGGAAATCCAGAGCAATCACAGCCTTCTCAGGTATGCTCCCTCTGGCAGACTGGGAGGGTCCTGATAGCTAAAGCCCATGGCCAACAAGAACTGCTGGCAGAGGCCGCTTTCCAAATACATAAATATGCGGGTTGACTAGAATTCCATTGGCCACATGTCCCCAGCTTCAAAGGTCCTTGGGATTTTAGAGAGCTGATTGGGATCAGACTTTGAAGAAAGAACTAAAGGTGAAGCCAGTCCTTGCTTCTTTCTCTTCCTTATCTGCTTGGAAACTGTGTTTCTAGTTACAAAGGTTATAATTCCAGGAGCTGTGCAAGTATATTACAAAGGTGAGATCTGTTCTGCCACAAATTGGGAGCAGTGTGAGACTATGTAAATTGCCACAAGGGCAGCCTGGTGGCCCAGTGGTTTGGCCTTCAGCCCAGGGCGTGATCCTGGAGTCCTGGGATGATTGAGTCCTGGGACGGGCTCCCTGCGTGGAGCCTGCTTCTCCCTCTGCCTGTGTCTCTGCCTCTCTCTCTCTCTCTCTCTCTCTCTCTTTCTCTCTTTCTGTGTGTGTGTGTGTCTCATGAACAAATAAATCTAAAAAAGAAATTTTAAAAAATTGCCACAAATTTGTCAAGAGCAAGAGGCTTGTAAATACCCTCGCTCCAGAACAGCAGCATAAGGATGAGAACTTTTCCCTACACACAAGATGCCCAAGTGTTGCAGATTCTCCTTATCAGGCAGCATGACATTTTAACATCTTTTTTATTCTTTTCTGTTTTCAAGTACAGGAGAGCTACATGAGTCTTTTAACGAGAAAAGACAACCATGAATAGAAGAAAAAAAGCCCATTACTGGACTAGCATTCATTTGCGTAGCCAAGTTCCAGTTCAGGGAGAAAGGTGATCCTCACACATAAGTCAGTGATAGCTTTTAAATCTACCCTTGGCTGTTTGGAAAGAAAGTCTATTCTAATGAATAATGTAAGAGTCTTTCTGTTTTCTGTCTTTGGGGATAGAATGTGATTTACTTCAGTTAAAAAAAAAAAAAAAAGAAAAAGTAAGTTGGAGACATCTGGCCCACCGGGTGCTGATAAAGTCATGGTGAAGAAAGCGTGGGTAATTTGGAAACCAGGTGGTTTGATCTTGTCAGTTTTGACTGCACTTACCAAGTCTAAAACCTGCTCTTGCCCTATAATGGCTGTGGGCCTCGAAAGTGTGGAGATTGGGTTTTGTCACCTCCATTGGCAAGACTGAAGTGTACCACAATAATGAATAAAAGTATATTTCACAGCCTAAATTAGGAAATGAAACCATCCCCTAGAATAGGTAAAGGAAAAACATCAATGAAATGGGAGGATTTTCGTAGCAACCACAGCAACAAATACCTCTAAGCATTATTCTGGGCTTCAGAATGTTTAGATTCTCTTGAGCCTCCCCTGTAGGCTCCTCCACAATACTGCGTAGTTCTTTTTTTGTGCTACTAACAAGTCTTGTGATTGCCTGTTAAATGTGTATGTTCCCTACTAGAATCCATACTCTGCTGTGTGTGGGAGTGTCAGCCCTGTGTACCTCCATGTCTGGGATGCCTGGTACACTGTAACACTCCTCAAATATTTGTGAACTGCATTCATAATAAATACATGACCGTAACACACCGATTACCAGAAAGGACACCATCCATTTTAATAGGTAGGCCCCAAAGAAATTTGATCAAACTGTTTATATCAGATCGATGCTTTTATATTCAGGGACCATAAAGGCTAGAAACAAAAGGAGAATGGATTATAGTAGAAATATTTAATGGAAACAGAAAGAAAATAAAAAGAAAAGTTCCAGGAAATTCCTCATTCTTTTAATGGGCAAATATTATCCATTGCTCCCATCAGTCCATGAAGGAAAAGATTTCCCCCATTTTTATTTATTTATTTTTAAGATTTTATGTATTTATTCATGGGAGACATGTAGAGAGAGGCAGAGACATAGACAGAGGGAGAAACAGGCTCCCTCCAGGAGACCTGATGCAAGACTTGATCCCAGGATCCCAGGATCATGACCTGAGCCAAAGGCAGATGCTCAATCACTGAGCCACCCAGTTGCCCCTCCCCCATTTTAAAGA
This sequence comes from Nyctereutes procyonoides, assembly GCF_905146905.1. NCBI lineage: Eukaryota > Metazoa > Chordata > Mammalia > Carnivora > Canidae > Nyctereutes > Nyctereutes procyonoides. The sequence continues at coordinate 40,666,354 of NW_026575052.1, forward strand.
AGAGAAGAGACAAAAGGATTTTAAGAAGCAAGACCAGTATAACTCTAATCCATGTGACCCAAATAACAAATACAATCATCAAGCTTTATTTAAGGGGGAAGGTGAAGGTAGTTTACATCAGACAAAATGTATTCTTGAAGGGGAAGAACAGGTAGGGTGTGAGATATGGAATAAGGAGGGAATAGAAGGCCTCGTTGCAAACAATGGGAAACATGCTGTAGAATGTGCAAGAGAATGCAGCTGTGCTAGATTTTTACTTCAAAACAAGACTTACCCTGGCTACATCCCAGGAAGCTGTGAGAATTTACATCATTATTTGGGAGACCAATGGTCGAAGCTTCCACTGAATCTCGGGAATCAGCATTTTTAATTTTTTTTTTAGCATTTTTAATTTCAAAGTAAATAAAGACCTGTTAAAATATGGACACTTGACGGGATGAGCACTGGGTGTTATTCTGTATGTTGGTAAATTGAACACCAATAAAAATTAATTTATATAAAAAAAATAAAATAAAATAAAATAAAATAAAATAAAATAAAATAAAAAAATAAAAAAAATAAAATAAATATATGAATACATAAAGAATGGTACAAAAACCAGAATAAGGTGTTTATATCTAGCTTTCTGTTTGTATGTAATTATGTAACATCATAATAAAAATAATATAGGTCAAAAAATAAAAATAAAAAATAAAATATGAACATAATTACAAATGTATATCCTGTTGCTCTTTGAAGGCAGGCCTGTCCTTCTAGTAAAGACGTTTCAATAGATAACTCCAAGTCAGAACTCTTGTGCTCAGAGCCTTGCAAAAACTTTAAGGCTCCCAGAACTAAAGACTCAGCTTAGCCCCACAGGAGTGACACCCCCATCCCATTTCCTCTCTACCTCATCACCTTCCACCCTCCTCCACACTCGGTCTGCTCTAGCTCCAACTGGTCTCCTCACAGGTCTTAGAACTTTGTCCATGGGTCACATATCACATATCTTTATGTATATACCCACTTGGGTAATCCATCCCTTCCTGTAGGTCTCTTCCTTGGCAACGCTAAAATTGCATACATTCATCCTGCCTCACTCCCCCTAACCCCATCACTTTACCATCTCCTGCCTTGCTATAGGGTTTTCCCCTTAGTGCTCCTCGCTATCTAACATGAGAAGGTTGCTTATTTATCTTGATAATTGTCTCTCTCCCTTACCTAAATGTAAGCTCTGTCAAGGTTGGCATTTGTATAAGTTTTTCTTAGATGTGTGCCTCCCAACAGTGCCCAATGCACAACAGGTGCTCGAACGTTCTGCTTGAGTGGGTGGCTGCAGCGCAGAGGAACTTGTTGTGTTTCCTTCTCAGAGTCCAGAGAAGCACGTGCAGAGGTTGAATTGCATCTCTGTACCCCCAGAGGTTCCAGGAGGGAGGAAATTACCTTCCCAGGTTCTGAGATTGCAGGTTTTATGACAAGCTGACACATCCAGGACAAATGAGAGAGCGAGCTTGAGAGGTGTGTTCATTGCAGAAACTTCCTTTATGAAATTTGCTTTTTCACTGCAGACTGAGGCTTTCTAGAACTCCATTATTTTGTCTGAATTCATTTTCACAGCAGACTCCTTATGTGCCCAGAGAGAGCTATATCACTTCTTTCCAATCCATACCAGCTTCTCACGAATGGCCACCGCAAGCCCCAGGGTAGGGGCGGGGGGTGGCACACCGATGCGATATCTCAGGTCTAGCTTGGAGGATGACAGAGGTTTGGTAGGGCTGTTGCAGTCATGAGGATGCCCGCCCTGGCAGGGATGGAGAAAGGCCACAGACAAGATTGCCTGCCAAGAATGAGAGAAATCTTGGATGCATTTATGTTTTCGGGGATGGCTTTTCTTTCAGACAAATCTTAAAAACATAATGCTACACTTATCTTTGAAAGTATACATTTAGCCATCTTTATTACCAGCGTGCCTCTTTTGAAGGCTTCTGGTGGATAACAGGAACAAGGACGTTGATATTCATTATCAGCCATTTTCCAATCAATGAATTTCTTTAGAGCAACTATGGTTTATTTGAAAACCAAAGCTTTTCAAGGGAAGTTTGCTATATTTTAAACAGAGAAATACAATTATTTATGTTTCTTCTTAACTGTTAAATCATCTGTAGGCCTAGCTTAGATACTCATGTTAGAAGAAAAACAAACACATGTTTTTCATATTTAAAATCATTCTTTAAATGGCAATAAACTGGGGCAGCTGGATGGCTCAGGTGGTTAAGCATCCAACTCTTGATTTCAGCCCAGGTCTTGATCTCAGGGTCATGAGTTTAAGCCCCATGTTGGACTTCGTGCTGCATGGAGCCTACTTAAAAAAAATTAATTAACTAAAAAATATAATAAAACAAGGGCATTGAACATGTAAGTGGTTGTTCTGGCACCTAGGAACTATCTCCAATGCATCAAGTGCTTGAAACATATTGGCTTAATGCATCCATTTTGAAATACCTAGGCTCATTTCAATACTATAAAACTTTCCAAAATTTGAATAATAAAAAAATTATACACCTAGCTTTCTGAAATATGTCCTAATGTCTATGAATATGCTCAAACCTATACTCCCTCAGCCCTTTGTACATACCTGCACTGTAGCAATTGGCACATTTTATTTTTTTATTTTTTTTAAGATTTTATTTATTCATGAGAGACACAGAGACAGAGAGAGGCAGAGACACAGGCAGATGGAGAAGTAGGCTCCTCCACATCAGCAGGTAGCCTGATGTGGGACTCGATCCCGTGACCTCAGGATAATGCCCTGGGCCGAAGGCAGGTGCCAAACCGCCGAGTCACCCAGGGATCCCCAATTGGCACATTTTAATTATCAATTCCTCCATGTTCTCCTATACTAGAACATAAGCCCTTGAAGTCTCACTTGTCTTTTCTCCCACCCCTGCCCCACCCAGAATTTTACTTGGTAAATTCAATAAATTCATTCTTTTCTTTACTCATCATTCATTCACCACATAGGGGCTGATATAGGTCAGACACTCTGCTAGAGACTGGGGATATAATGATCAGGACTCCCTGTTGGTCCCAGTTGCTCCCGCAGAGAGCTCAGAACACAGAAGCTGGGTATAAAGGAAGGAAATCAATTATCAAACAATTACCCAAAGGATGAAGTAAGTTACACACATTTTTTTTTAAGTAAGCACTCATGACTCTAAGATCAAGACTTGAACAGAGATCAACAGTCAGACTCTTAACCAACTGAGCCACCCAGGTGCCCCTAAGATACACACTTCAGAAAAACAATGAAGAGACCAATATATTCTCAAGATTTGGCAAGTCTCCCCAGAAGAAATGGCATTTATACTAAGACCAAAAGTATGGATAGAAGTTAGCCAGGAAGGGCAGTGGGGAAGAGTATTTTAGATAGAGAGAACACCATATAACAAGATCTGGTGTCTCCATATTCGTGACACAGAGTCGTCTTTAAGATTTAGTAATGAGAAATTCAAATTCCCAGAAATTCTTGGAAATTCCCAAGTCATAAGTATATTTTTAACATAATAGTAAATGACCACAGCACTAAGCAGTGAACAACAAACAGTAAATCATTTTCAGTGGTAGAGTTGCAACTAGAAGCTTCAAAGGCATTCTGTAACTTCTTTCACACAAAGTGGAACAATCTTGGAAGTTCTATATAAATAGGGCTTAATGAATTTTTCAAAGAATGCCCTTAAGACATTAGGTATTCCTGTTGAGAAACAAAACCAAAGAGAATAAAAGAGAGACTTGCCAAAGAAATCATTACTACAACTATCATTAGAACTTAGGTTTCAGTGGCTCCTATTTGTGAACTCACTCTCCACTTCTCTCTTTAAGTAACTAAGATCCACAAGTGGCTCAGCACTTCTGCCACTGAGGTAAAATGATCAAAATGCCCAAAGAGCATGAGATGAAAACTACCTGAAATCTATGTTTTTATTTCCATAGGTTTAGAACTTGAAATCATAAAATAGTTTACCAACTGCTGAAGAAGGATTTCCCAGGAAGCTGCAGACAATGTTAGTGCTTAGAAGGACACTAAATGGCTATCTTAGTCATTCATCCACTTAGACACTATCCCAGAGAAAGAGGAATATGCCCTACTTCCAGATTCTTTTATACAGATTCAACAATCTCTCCTGGGAAATAATTCCAACAGTTAAATGGCCTTAGTTGCAAAGAAATGTGGTATTTAGATAAGGTAATATATTTCTCACTAAAATTGTAGTCTCATCCATTCCACCTATTTGGGCAAAGCAGCTTTACTCTGGATGAATGAGCTCAGGTCTTAGCACATTTTAATGCTCGCCTAGCAAAGCCACCAGAAGACACATTAGTCCTGACCACACAGTGCTAGGGAGGAGGGCCTTCCCTGACAGCCACTAGCTTGGAGATTGCAGGTAATGCAAGCCAAATGGAAATGGAAATGCCAGCAAACATTTCTGAAACTTCAAAAAGAGAGAATCAGTAACATTATGCTGTTTCTTCCCCTTATCCTGGAAGTTCTTAGTGGTGTTAGGAGAAGAGTGGGAGAAAAATCAGGTAATAAGGTAAATCATCTAATTTGTATGAGTATGCATACGTGTGTACATGTGTGCATGTGCTTTTCCAAATGTGCATGTTTATGCGTTCATATATGTGTGTATTCACGTCTGTTCACAAGCACACTTGCATGCATCATGTATTTGAGTAATTGTGTATCTGCATATATGTATATGTGCTTGTGCGCATATATATGTATGTACACATGGTTGTATGTGTAGTTGAGTGTATATGTGTGTGTTTGTGTGTGTGCATATGTATGGATATGTATGTGCAGCAAAGAAGCTGAAGATTGAGGATCTGAAAACAGAAGTAATGACCAAACTAACAGAGGGGAAAACAGAATGACATAGGCTTATAGACTCCAAACCCAAGAAAAAAAGGTGGTAAAATTTGGAAGGATATTTGGGGAAAACCATGCAAGGACTATTTCTCTAAAGTCAAGAGCTATTGCTCACTTCCCTTGAACAAAGCAAGATAGCCTCCAGCCTTCATAACTATCAATGCCCCTGCCTTGGCCCATGAGGACCCTGCCTGCTTAGACCTTCTAGTTCCCTGAATAGGCTGGAATGGATCTGAGCTGGAAGGAACTCAATGTCAGGTCAAGAACTCAAAGAACTTCATCAAATTCTTGCTGCCTTGATTTTGAAGAATAAGGAATTCCAAATTTATGGGATTTACTATTCCAAATTTATAGGATTAAAAAAAAGGAGACAACAAACAGCCAAAGATGCCTCACAGATTTTATTTACTGCTCCAGATCAGTAATAAAATGATGGATTGGCCAAATACATTTAGGCTTTATGTTGAAATTTTATTCTTTTTTGAAGCCAAACATTTTTTGGGGAACTGAGATACACTACAGTGTGTGACAATACTATAAACAATTGCAGCTTAATGTTGATAATGATATCACTATTGACATTCAAACAACTTCATGAAAGTATGTGTTGATATGATAGGAGGTTACTGAGCATCTACAATGTATTGGGGAAAACAAGAATAAAACATAATCCCTGTCCTTAAGGAGACACAGTTCTGGGAGTCCACAGACCTGTAAACAGATAATTACTAACTAAAGAGCCGAAGCAGCCGTCTGCCTGTGGAAAGCACAGGGAAGCAGGAAGTGAGAAGGATTGCTTGGGAGGACTAGAGAAGCTGTACAGAGAGGTGCTATTCCACCCATGTCTTTCTTAAAGGATGAATAGAAAAGTGCACAAATGGAAAGGAGTCTTGCATACATATTACCCAACATTATATGTATATAAAACCAGAATTAGTACTATATATAGAGAACATCAGTATATATAATATATAATACCAATTATATATACATTCTAAATATATAACTCCCTCACCAAATATTTTAATACCAGTCTACCTTCACTTCATTTATAGCTATTTCTATGTTGTTGCTCCTTATGGTTCTTAATTACTCCCCCTATCGGGCACTTGATGGGATGACCACTGGGTGTTATTCTATATGTTGGCAAATTGAACACCAATAAAATATAAATTTATTTTAAAAAAACTAAATAAATAAAATTAAATTTAAAAAAATTACTCCCCCTATCTACCCCTACTCCATACTGAAGAGAAAAACAAAATATCAAAGGCATCCTTACTCATGAGAGTATTAATTATAGACAAAAATTATTAGCAGGAAATATAAGCTCTTAATTGGAACATCTCAGAGTTACCACTAAGCCAGCCCCTGCATTTATTTGGAAGCCTGCCCAAAATTCTTAAACTTTTTATGAGAATTCAGCTGAACTATTTGTCAGTCCCTAAATGGATCCACGTTACAGAAAGGGAAAAAGTTCTTGCCCAATTTTTGGATCTACCTGAAATTAAACTGAATTGCAATCTTTGGAGATTGGAGAGCCATTTCAAGCTGCCAGGAAGGAGAAGAATTGCAAGAAAATGCATGGCACACATCTGTGAAGAAACCAGGGGGTCGAGGGCCCCGGTCGAGAGCAGGGTATCCCGTCTGCCATATCACATGAGCTCCAGTGGGTTTGGCACATCGGTGGACGGAAAAGAGGCAGCAAGAATGCATTTGTCCAAGAATGGGGGAAAGAGGACATTTGGTGCCATCCCCCTCACACATTTTTGCTCAGCCTTTGCACTTGAAATGCAGTACCTTTCACAGTTGGGAAGAAAGAAAAGCTATGCCAGTGACAAAACTGGAACACTGAGGGAAAATTAATAACACTTTGCACTTCAGGCTTCCTGGGAAGATGTGCCACACATATTAAGTAAGCATGACACAATTTAACAGCAATAGCCTGGCTGGGCTCAAGCTGTTCATTTAAAGTTCCAGGTACTATAAGTAAGAATCAATTTGAGAGAGAGAGAGACTGTAAAGACTTCTGGGGCGAGGGAAGATGAAGAGACACACTCTTTCAGAGAACTCAGCCTAAAATCAGAAGAGCTCACAAAGAAAGATTCTCCTGTGCACTTAGAGGGCACTCGTGAGGATTCTGAATGGCATTTCAGAGTGGGGAATTTTTGCAGAATTGTGATCACACTGGAGTTAGGGTTTGTACTGGAATTAAGAGGCAAAGAAAGCACTAGAGTAGGTGATGCTGTTTAGGAAAATCTGGACATTTAGCAAATATACATTAAGAGACTGCAGATTCTGCTGTGCAACGTGGTCATTATCCACACAAGCTTCAGTGTGATGCAGACCTAGATTTTCTTTTCTGGCTCTGCCCCTGGCTAACTGTGGGAACCTGGGCCAGTTACCTCCTTTCTGGGAACCTCAGTGTCCTCATATGTCAGATAATGGCACTCATCTCACAGGGAAGTTAGGACAATTAAATTGGGTGGCACATATAAGGAATCTGCTCTAGTGGCTGGCAGATGGCAGTGAATAAAAGCCAAGCTAGACAAGTAGCACCACTTTCCTCTTTGCTGTGTTTGTATTATTTTACTTCTAAGGTGATAGCAGTAGAAGTACAGGTACTATTGGTCAGAGTAATAGTACTCTTCATAGTTAAGAGACCTGCTAACTAGTACTGATAGTACTAGTTATGATACTAGTATGATAGTACTAGTATCTAGTACTAGTATCTAGTATACTAGTACTAGTATGATCGGTAAGTGGTGACATACCATACTGAGTGGTGACATATTAAGATATTGTATTCTAAGCTTTATATAAAGTATTTCTTTTAATATTCACACCTCCAATAACTGAAGAGGTTATTTTTCTTTCACTTATACAGATTATCAGACTTGGAGAGATGAAGGACTTATTTGAAGAAACACAGGGCTAGTAAAATGCTGAGCTCAAATTTAAATCCAGGTCTGTCTTACTCTGAAGCTCAGAACATCCATTAGGTGATTCTAACTATGAGAAAAAACACAGCTGGGATTAGTATAGCTTCTGACCAAGGGAGCTCAGAAAGTCTGGACAACAGAGACAATATTTGAACAGAGTCTTAGAGGATGAAGAGCTTTTTCAGGATGTGGAAGGGCTGGGGGTACCTGGGTGGCTCAGTGAGTTAAGAGTTTGCCTTTGATTCAGGTCATGGTCCTGGGGTCCTGGGATCTAGCCCAGCATTGGGCTCCTTGCTCAATGGGGGCCTGTTTCTCCCCCTCTCTCTACCCCTCCCACCTGCTTGTGCTCTCTCTCTCTCTCTTACATAAATAAAATCTTAAAAAAAAAAAAAAAGAAAAGAAAGTTGGAGAAGGATCTCCCAGACAGAAAGAACCACCTCAACAACTAACAACAGCATGTGCCATGTGTGGAGGTCTAGGCCTGTCAGAGGGAGTGGAGTAAGGGCCTTCCAAAGAAGTGTCAAAGCAACCAGCAGTGTCACAGGATACTGAATGTGACTCTGCTGCTCTGGAATTGCAGCAGAGATGCAAAACTCAAGAACACAACAGTAGGTAGCACATATCTACAAAGTCTAAAGTAAGGTAAGGTGCTAAATCACCTCAACAAAATTAGAAGAGGACTGTCCCCAGGCCGGTGCTGCCAGAACTAGGTGATGACCCTCTCCAACCATGTAAAAGGTTGATGTTGAAAAGCAATCAAAAGAGACATTTCTTTGGAAAAAATTGTTGAGTATTTTAC